>NC_044381.1:59540256-59849103 GCF_006542625.1 Nomascus leucogenys | reverse complement strand
AGAAAGCTTGGGCAAATCAACTAATGACAGATTTTTTAACCAAATGTTTGAAGTCCTATAGAAGAAAAACAAAAGTAACAGGGTGCTCTTGAAAACCTATTCTTGTACAGTGATGTGTTGCTTAAACATGGGTTTGTCCTAAGAAATGCATTATTAGGCAATTGCCTCATGACGCAAATATCGCAGAGTGTACTTACACAAACCTAGATGGTATAGCCAATGACAAACCTAGGCTATATGGGACAGCCTATCTCCCCTAAGCATCAGACCTGTATAGTATGTTGCTGTACTGAATACTGTAGGCAATTTTAACACAATGGTAAGTATCTGTGTATCTAAATGTATCTAAATATAAAAAGGTACAGTAAAAATACACTGTTAAAGATTAAAATAATGCTCCACCTGTGCAGAGCAGGAACCATGAATGGAGCTTCAGGACTGGAAGTTGCTTGGGGTGAGTCACTGAATGAGTGGGGAGTGAATGTAAAGGCCTAGGACATTACTGTACGGTATTGTAGACATTATAAACACTATGCGCTTAGGCTACGCTAAATTTATAAAACATATTTTAACTTTAATAATAAATTAACTTTAGTTTGCTGAATGACCGCCTTCATATATGCAGTCCATCACTGACCAAAATGCCACTATGTGGTACCTGACTGTAATTCCTAATTTAGCTAAAGGAAGAAGAAAATGAAACAACATTTAATGAATGTCTAACATGAATGAATTATGCAGTGTAAACCTTCCTGCAACCTAGTTGTTGATAAACTTTTTGATTCTACAACTAAGGAAACCATAATTTCAATTTCAGATAATTTGAGCAAGGTCATAAACTATCCTATTTATACCATAGCATGGCAGTTAAGAATCCTCTGTAAAGACCTCAACGTAGCTCTTTTGGGATGGTGGAAGATTTTCTAAAATGTATTCATAAACTTTTATTTTAGTTGTGGATTTGTTGCTAGATAAATGTGTAGCATTTTTCATCATAATAATAATGTTCAGAACTCTGAGAATTTGCCTAATTAAAAGTTGTTCAATAATGTATTAATTTATTAATTAAATAAAAATCACAAAAATACTGGTTAGGTAAGCCCTCTTTGACTCTAATTTGCTTACGAATCACTGAAGATGGTGTATTACTATTAACTGTGGGACCAAATAATAGTTGTTTTTGTAAGCAAAATGTCTGATAATTTACAGTGTGTTTTCACTTATATCTGCTCATTTACATCTTATTTACCTTGTATAACACCTATAAGAGTAAATCAAACATACTTGTTAATGTAATGATTGATAATATGTCATAATTCCAAAAAGTATTTAGAGGGACTTATAAAAATATATATGATATAACATGGAGACCAGGATTATTTCAAGCATAAAGTCAAGGGAATAATAAAGAAACTATATACTAATAACAGGTAAATTTAATAACTGAAATCCATATCAGAAAGCACAAAACACCTAGTAAAAATTAGGCACAAATTTTAGAAAAAAAATTTTTTTAAATAAAGCGGAGGTAAACACAATTAATATATGATTAAGAGAATATAAGAGAAAATAGCAAACCAATTATTCAAGATAATTCATTAGTTTTGAAAACAAAAAAGAAAAAAATATTCTCCAGACCTTCTCAAATAGGAGATCATGTAAAGAAGTAAACAACAACCTCAAAAGATACAATTCATTAGATCCAAATTGGGTTTCTTAGAGCTATTTCTCATAACGCTCCTCCATGTAAGAAGATTCTGTATCCCTAGTGTATATTTTAGAGGAATCAAGTGCTATAGATGGCAAAAGTCAACTTTAATGTTGTCAATATTTAAATTTGGCTAAAGCTAGACAGACAGTAAGTGGCAATATACAGAAATCAAACTTTATTTTTTAACCCAATTACAAAATATTTCTATATATGCTACTCTGTCTCTGTTTAGAATGAATATATTATCAATGATAGTGCAATAGCATTTATATCACTCACTTGCATATGCTGAGCACCCACTGAGTGCTGTACCCTGGAGATACGGAGAATATTTTACCCATTACTAAGGATCTCATCATCAGTGAGGCAAAACAAACACAGTGGTATAAAAAATGAATCTGGCTGGGCATGGTGGCTCACACCTGTAATCCCAGCACTTTGGGAGGCCGAGGCGGGCAGATCACGAGGTCAGGAGATTGAGACCATCCTGGCTAACACAGTGAAACCCTGTCTCTACTAAAAATACAAAAAAATTAGCCGGGTGTGGTGGTGGGCGCCTGTAGTCCCAGCTGCTCAGGAGGCTGAGGCAGGAGAATGGCGTGAACCCAAGAGGTGGAGCTTGCAGTGAGCCAAGACGGTGCCACTGCACTCCAGCCTGGGCGACAGAGTGAGACTCCATCTCAAAAAAAAAAAAAAAAAAAAAAAAAAATCTGAGTGTATGAAGGAAGAGGGAAGACTATCATTTATTTTTCTTATAGAGGGAAACAGATAAGCCTTCACAAAAATGAAAATATTTGGGTAGAATTTTGAAGGTTGAAAAGAATATATCTAATTTTCAACAGAAGGGCCTCATAGACAGAGGAAACATTAAGAAAAGTAATTGTTGAAAAAATATACCATATTTGTGGAGCCTAAAATGTTCTGAGGCAATCCAGATTCAGGTTATATAGAAAAGTGAAAGTAAATGATGTTGAACAGATAGACTGGACACAGTTGATGAAAGAAATTGAATGTCATGCGGAAGAGCTTGAATTTTATTCTGCAAGAAATGAAAGGCAATATAGATTTTAATTAGTGATTGCAATCATATGCAAGATATCATCTACTGATGAAAGACCAGTTAAAAATTTAAAAAAAATTTAGATGATATTTTGAGCTTTTGCAACTTGTACATGACTTGTACAACTTGTACATAACTGGTTATGTTTGCAAGTCTATTAAAAACTGTGATCCACAAAAAATAGACTCCCAAATTGATCATACTCTTGGTAACATTGCTGTTGTTACCACACCTCCCAAACCAACAAACAAATAAGAATACCCCAGTCGTCATATGTGGAGTGAGGGGATATGGTTAGCCAGAAACACGGATATTTGTGAATTTAAGTCAAAATAGGAATATCAGGAACAAAAATTCAAATGCGTCTCCAGGTGTTAGAGCTTCATTGTTGGAAGCCAGTTTCTAATCAAGTAGAAGCCAGAGGGGCAGTAAATATGACCGGATCAGCAAGCAGATAATGAGGGAGCTATGAGCTACCTTGGCCCAGAGTTGCAACACATTGACCTTTAAATGGTCAAAAGAGAATTCAATAATTTGAAGGACTGAAATGACCTGGGGATAGTCACCATATCCCAGGGGCAAAAGCAGTCTAATTCCCTTTTCAAAATTTCCCCGAGTTAGGCCACAAAACTGCTGCTGATTAAAATCATGCATAAAGACACACGCAAACACACGCACATACACAGCATCACCAACATGAGGAGAAGGCAACTAGCAGAAGTCAAAATAGACTAACAGGATACTGTTTAAACCTCTAAAGATTTTCCAACATTGTTATTATCAGATACAGAAAACATAAATGTATGAAATGTTAAAATAAATAATGAAAGAAACATAAAGATGGTGAGAATATTAACTATCAAAATATTTTAAAAACTTGAAAACATGCATTTTTATAATTACAAATATAATTGTTGAAATAAAAAAAAATCCCAGTCGGTTAGTTAAAGAGAGAATTAGTGACCTGGCAGATAAAGCCAAACAATTTAACAAGAAAGAAGTAAAAACATTGAAAAAAAAAATTGGTAAGTTAAAAGAAATGGAACATAAAATAAGGCTTATTACCCACTTTTTGGAATACATAAATAACTTATGGGTCAAAGAAGAAACACAGAGAAGTTTAAAATATTTTAAACTGAATGAACATAAAAACATGTCACAAATTTTTTGAATGCAGCTAAAGCAACACTTAGAAATTTACGATATTAAATCTTCACATCAGATAAGAAATGTCTCAAATAAATTATGTAAGCTTTCATCCCAAGAATCTGTAAATAAGAGCAAATTAAACACAATTAAAGTAGAACAAAGGAAATAATAAAGGCAAACAGAAGTCAAGGAAATTATAAGGCCAAAAAACAATAAAGTGGATTAAACCAAAAGCTATTTCTCTGAAAGAATCAATATAATTGATTAATCTCAAAACAGACTAACAAAAAAAGAAAATTCAAATTACTAATACCAAGAATAAAAAAGGAGAAAACAATTTGGAATTCTATAGACTTTCCAAAGACTAAGTGGAGCATATAAAGAGAATATATGCCTAGTAATTCAAAACGTACATGAAATAAATTATTTTTTTAAAAAATACAAACTACCAAACTCACTCAACATAAAATAGAAAACCTGAATAGTACTATATGTGTTAAACAAATTGCATTTAAAGTTTCTGGGTTTGAGTTTCCTGTATTTCTACATATTTTGGAATAAAGCGCTATTTACACTCTTTTCTGCATAATTTCCGAAGGATGTTTGCACAGCAAATAGCTTTGAAAGATAGAGACAGAGACTGTATCTCTCTCCAGACCACTATAAGAATTTGTTTTTAAACTCAGAATTTTTCTCCTGTATTCTCAGAACTGGTTTTTTTCTAGATCTCTTTGTGTCACTCTGTGGAAACTAGGGCTCAAGAAACTGAAGTGAAAATGTTGATAATCTAGCTACTGCTATTGCTATGAGAAATAAAGAATGCCATCCATGAGCCAACATTCTCAAGTATTCTACCAGCATCTATGAAACTGGCAGCATAATTTACTAACCTGCAAGTGGGGTAAAATTTCATACTTTTCACAAGTCTTGTAACTCAAAATCTAGATAACTTCACTCTTGAATTTGCAAAATATTTAAGGAATAATACTATCAATTCTACACAAAGTTGTCCTACAAATAGAAAAGGAGAGATCACTACTGATGTTATTTTCTGACGCCAGCATTATCCTGATATCAAAATCAGTAATAGTAAGGAAAACTACAGACAAATATTCTTCATAAATATAGACACAAAAGTTACCAGCAAAATATAAACAAACAAAATTCAGCAATATATAAAACATCAAGACCAAGAAAAAATCATCTTTGGAACGCAATGCTAGTTTGACATTCAGAAATAATACTATTCTCCATTAACAGACAGATTAAAGAAACCAAATATATTATCTCAATAGCTGCAATAACATCCTTTGACAAAATTCAGTATTCATTCAGGATAAACAGTTTAGAAAACTAGAAGTAACTTCCTCAATCTGATAAAAAAAATCTATAAAAAACCCATCAGCTAAAATTATGCCCAATGGCAAAAGACTGAATGTTTTTCTTCTAAGGTGGATAATAAGGTCATAATATTTACTCACTGTACTTTGTATTTGAGGACTTATTCAGTACAATAACCAAGAAAAAGAAATAAAAGCCCTATATATGCTGAAAAGAAAGAAATATAACTTTCATTACTTGCAGATGACTCATCATTTATGTAAGGCATCTACAAAAAAACTACTGGATCTAATTTAGCAAAAAGATAAAAGTTTCACATATAAAAACTATATATATTAACAATAAGTAATTAAAAATGTAAATAAAAATACATACCACTCATAATAACACCGTTAGTTATAAATCTAGCAAAATACATGTACGATCTATATTCTGAAAAGTTTAAAACACTAATGCAACAAAATACATACACAAATTTAAAAATATACTATGTTCATTGATTCAAAGAATCAACATTATTAATATTGTCCCCAATTTGATGTATAAATTCAATGAAATTCTATGCAAAATCCCAGCAGAATTTTGTATATGTGTACAAATAGATACACTAACTGTAGAATTTATATGGAAAGTCAAAAGAACCAGAATAGTCAGATCAACTTTAAAAAGAAAAAAATTATAAGACACACTACCTGACAAGACTTGCTACAGAAGTATAATAATCAAGACAGTGTTGTATTCACAAAATATAGAGATGTGAGTAAATGGAATAGAATAGAGGAACCTGGAATCAATTCACTATTACAAAGGCAATTCAAAGAAAAAAAAGATATAATCATTGAAAAATGTTGTTGAAACAATTATAAATCCATATATAAAGAAAAAAACTAAAATAATTACTCATGGCATGTAAAATTACCTCTAAATGGATGAGAAACCTACATGCAAAGCCAGAAACTATAAAACTTCTAAAAAAAAAAAAAACTAAGAGAAAATCTATGTGAACTTATAATAGACAAAAATTTCTTAATAGACACCAAAACATGATACGTTTTTTAAAATTAACAATTTGGAATCCATCTAAACTAACCACTCTTTGAAAAACACTGAAAGGAGAAAAAAGGTAAGAGGACTTACGGTTTCAGTTGTGACATGTAAAGAGCTTGGAAGTTATCATTCTCATGTTTAAAACAAACAAACAAAAAAGGTTGAACAAACTGATAAACCAGGACTTTTTTTAGATTCATCAGGTAATCAAGGATAAAGTTACCCCCAAACTGCAGAGATAGGGAAATGCAAAGAAACACAACTGAGATTAGCTTACCAGATGCAGAAGCAGCTGAAGTCACTGATTAAACGAAGCCCTTAAATGGTAATTGATAAATTGCTTAAAGCTGAAGGTGTATCAGCATGAAAGTTAAAAACACCTGGGTAGTGGCAGTCCTCGGGGAATCCCTATACTCTTGCAGGTTTTACCTCCGTATAATTCATCAGCTTCTCAGGGTGAGGGCTGGAGAAAAATCCCCTTTTGTATCAGGCAGGGAGAGAGAAAAAGAAATCATTTTTAAAAAGCCCAGATGAAAGTAATCGTAACAATGTTCTGCCTTCCATGGTAAATTATTATGTTACATGAATTTATCTTACTAGGGCCTTATTTGACCTGGGGGGAAAGGCAATTAGAAAAGTTCATTCCACTCTAGCCTTTATGCTCTCGCATAAGGAGAAAAAAAAAAAAGTAAAGTCACAGCCTTAAGACTCAACCATTAAAACAAAGTGATATTTAATCATAAGGTTATAGAATGCATTCTTTCTCCAACACCTTACAGCACATAAACAGAGTCCTATTATTATTACAGTGGATTACAACTGAGAGGGCTGCAGTGCACAAACTCTTATTTAAGAAGGAGTATTTAGGGAAACACAAAACAGCGTGGGAGGAAATAAAATAAAAAAGGAAACTAGAGAAAACAGAAGCCTCTTTGACCTATAGCAACAGGAAACATTAAATATGAAAGAAAGTTCCTAATCAGATTAATATAAAACCTTTCACTAAAAGCCTGATTATCTTAGGTCTTATTACCAACTCTATCATAACAACAACAAGAAAAAAATTACAAGGCATACTAAAAGCCAAGAAAAACATAGTCTAAGGAGACTTAGGGCCGGGCGTGGTGGCTCACGCCTATAATCCCAGCACTTTGGGAGGCCAAGGCAGGTGGATCACCTGAGGTCAGGAGTTCGAGACCAGCCTAGCCAACATGGTGAATTCTCATCTCTACTAAAAATACAAACATTAGCCAGGCATGAAGGCGGGCACCCGTAATCTCAGCTACTTGGGATGCTGAGGCAGGAGAATTGCTAGAACCTGGGAGGCGGAGGTTACAGGTTACAGTTTTCTTTTTCCTTTTTTTTTTTTTGAGACAGAGTTTTGCTCTTGTCACCCGGGCTGAAGTGCAATGGTGTGATCTCGGCTCACCGCAACCTCTGCCTCCCAGGTTCAAGTGATTCTCTCACCTCAGCCTCCCAAGTAGCTGGGACTACAGATGTGTGCCAGCACGCCCAGCTAATTTTGTATTTTTTTTTTTAGTAGAGACAGGGTTTCTCCATGTTGGTCAGGCTGGTCTCAAACTCCCAGTCTTAGGTGATCCGCCCATCTCCGACTCCCAAAGTGCTGGCATTACAGGCATGAGCCACCGCACCCAGCCGAGGATAAATTAATTCTTTAAGAAGGCACAACAATGTGTAATGTGTATTACTTAACAACTGACATTAAATTACACGAGGCAAAATGAATAGAATTATAAGAAGAAACAGATGCATCTAGCATTTTAGCTGGAAACTTCAGCACACATCTATCAGTAATTGACAGATCCAGCAGGCAGAAATTCAGTAGAGATATAGTAGATTGGAACAACACCATGAATCAACTTTATCTAATCTACATTTATATATTTTTATACGTCAGAAGAATACACATTCTTCTCTGAATTACATGGAACGTTCGCCAAAATAAACAACATTCTGAGCCAGTAAACACACTTTAACAAATTTAAAGCAATAGAAATCATTCAAAATATGTTCTCAGACTAATAGAATTAAAGTAGAAGTCAATAAGAGAAAGATGACTGAGAAATCCAAACTTTGTACATTAAACAACATGTTTTAAAATATTGCATGGGTCAAAAGAAGACTCTCAAGAAAAAATTTTAAAAATTTTGAACTAAAATCACATTAAAATAGAAATCAAAACTTTTGTAATGCAATGAAAGTTCTTAAAGGGAGATTTATGGCATTTAGTGAATATGTCAGAAGATAAGAAAAATCTAAACTCAATAACCTAAGCTTCTACCTTAGGAAACTAGAGAATAAAAGAGCAATTTGAAACCAAACCAAACAGAATGAAAGAAATAATAAAATCAGCATGTAAATAAATGAAATTGAAAACAAAATCAATTTAAAAACCAATGAAGCAAAAAAGTTTGCTTCCTGAAGGGGTCAATAAAAGTTTTAAACCTCTGGCATGGCGAAAGAAAAGAAAAAGAGAGAAGATACAAATTACTGATGTCAGAAACGAAAGCATATTCATGACTACTGTTTCCATGTATATCAAAATGGTAATAATGGAATATTATGAATGATTATATGCACAGAAATTTGATAATTTAGATAAAGTAAAACAATTTCATTAGCAATCTCTAATGATCACATAACTGAATAATAATTATGTAACTAATGAAATAATTAGTTCTAAATCCAACAAAATATATGAAAGAGCTGTATAAGGAAAAATACCATTTTCTGATTATAGATATCAAAAAAATATATAGACAGAGAAATGTTCCATGTTCCTGGATAGAAGGACTCAATATTGTTAAGATATCAGTTCCCCCCATCTTGATCCATAGATTAAAAGAAATCCTGTCAAAATCCCACAAATTTTGTGGTTATCAACACACTTATTCTAAAATTTACATGGCATGATAAAATCTCAGAACAGTGAATTAAATACTAGAAAAGAACAAAATTAGATAACTAACAGTAGCCAACTTCAAGACTTGCTATAAAGCTCTAGTAATCAAGATAGCATGGTATTGGTTAAAAAATAGAAAAATAGATCAGTGAAACAGGACAGACAGAAGCAGACCCATAGAAATATAACCAACTGATTTTTGACAAAGGAGCAGAGTCTACTCTATGAACATAGGATAGCCTTTTCTCACAAAATTCTGTATGTGAATATGTATATCAGCTTTATTCAAAATAAAGGTTTGCTGAACAAACACCCAACTATGAGCAACACGTTGTAGTTTATAAAAAGAGGCAGAAGGCAGCGGGGCATGAGGTTGGGCATCTTCCAACTCCCATTACCCACAGCCTTAGATATTGATTTTGCTTTTCAGAACAGTTAAAGAATTGGAGGAGTAGGAATGAGCACCATTCTCAGTCAATAATTTGGGAGAAAAGTGGTGTGGTAGATGGAAGATTACCTTACACGTAAGGTATTAATGCTACACTAGATTCTCACCATTCACCACCTCCTTTTTCTGTTTTAGTCTTATTCAGAACACATTTCAATACCTGATATTATATTAATTATCAATCTCACAAATAATGAACATTCAAATATAGGGTGATTGGATCCCCTCTATGAGGAGGAGAAGGCTTAAGTCTTAGCCTTTCTGAAAGACAGAATATAACTAGAATCAGACTTCCTTATTTGGTACCTTCTTACTTCCAGGTACAGCACACATTTTGTTTGTAATTATCTATTGTTTTAAAAAGTGAAAACACAAGCATTTATTTTTTGGTTGAAATGGCCCATTCAATAAATATCCCCAAAAGAACAAATTCAACAAATATCCCCAAAAAGAAATTTTAATGGCCACATGTTCCTAAAATTTTGTAACAACATAACTTCTACTTTCCACTTCAATTAAGTGGGCATCAAAAATGTGCAAGCTGTTAACAGATAATTTTCCACAAAAAAAGACAAAATCATAACTCTCATACAGTGCAGTGGAGGTAAGTACAGTCATACTGTTGAGCAAACATCACCATTATTTATCTCTAGAATTCTTTTCAACTTACAAAACTGAAACTTTATATTCACTAAACAATAACTCCCAATGCCCCTTCCTTCTAGTCACTGGCAACCATCACTTTACTTTCTGTCTCTATGATTTAATAATTAGTCTATTCTATATCATTAAAATAAGCAAAGACTTTTCACTTTTAATTAGCATTTTGTTCAATTATTTATTTATTTTCAATTTTTTAATTTTAGATTTGGAGGTACATGTGCAGGTTTGTTACACAAGTGTACTGCGTGATGCTGGTGTTTGGGAAATAATAGATTCCCTCACCCAGTTAGTGAGCAGAGTACAAAATAATTTTTCCAACCTCGCTCCCCTCACTATCTTCCCCTTGTAGTAGACTCACTCTCTATTGTTGTCATCTTTATATTCGTGAGTACCCAGTGATTAGTTCCCACTTATAGGTGAGAACATTCAGTATTTGGTTTTCTATTCCTGCATTAACTGCATTCCCCTTTCTCTGCAGCCTTACCAGCACCTGTTGTTTTTTAATAGCCATTCTGACTGGTGTGAGACGGTATCTCATTGTGGTTTAGGTTTTCATTTCTCTGATGATTAGTGATGTGGAACTTTTTTTATGTTTGTCAGTAACCTGTATGTCCTGTTTTGAGAAATGTATGTTCATGCCCTTTGCCCATTTATTAATGGAGTTATTTGGTTTTTGTTTGTTCAATTGTTTAAGTTCCTATAGAATCTAGATATTAGACCTTTGTGGAATGTGTAGTTTGTGAATATTTTCTCCCATTCGGTAGGTTGTGTGTTTACCCTATTGATAGTTTCTTTTGCTGTGAAGTAGCTCCTTAGTTTAAGTAAATCCCATTTGTCAGTTTTTATTTTTGTGGCAATTGCTTTTGAGAACTTAATCATAAATTGTTTCTCCAGGTTGATATCTAGAATGGTGTTTCTTAGGTTTTCTTCTAGGATTCTTACAGTTTGAGGTCTTATACTTAAATCTTTAATCCATCTTGAGTTATTGTTTGCATATGGTAAAATGCAGGAGTCAAGTTTTATTCTTCAGCATATGGCTAGCCAGCTATCTCAGCTCCATTTATTGAGGAGGGAATCCTTTCCCCATTGCTTATTTTTGTTGACTTTGTTGAAGATCAGATGGCTGTAGTTGTGTGACTTTGCTTCTGGGTTCTCTTTTTGTTTCATTGGTCTATGTGTTTGCTTTTGTACCAGTACCAAGCTGTTTTGGTTAGCATAACCTAGCGTAACCTTAACATAAAGTTAGATATTGGGTAGTGTGATGCCTCCAGTTTTGTTCTTACTGCTTAGAATTGCTTTGGCTATTTGGACTCTTTGGGTTCCACATAAATTTTAGAATATTTTTTTCTAATTCTGTGAAAAATGATGTTGGTAGTTTGATAAGCATAACACTGATTCTGTAGATTTCTTTAGGCAGCATGGCAATTTTAATGATATTGATTCTTCTAATCTATGAGCATGGACTGTATTACAGGGAAAGAAAGAAAGAAAAATAAAAAAAAAAAAAAAAAAAAAAAAAAAAAAAAAAAAAAAAAAAAAAAAAAAAAAAAAAAAAAAAAAAAAAAAAAAAAAAAAAAAAAAAAAAAAAAAAAAAAAAAAAAAAAAAAAAAAAAAAAAAAAAAAAAAAAAAAAAAAAAAAAAAAAAAAAAAAAAAAAAAAAAAAAAAAAAAAAAAAAAAAAAAAAGAAAAATAAAAAATCCTACCACATGAAAATAGTTACAAAAATTAGAAGTGCCAGCATATCCAGCTGAAAAGGAAAAAAAAAAAAAAAAAAAAAAAAAAAAAAAAAAAAAAAAAAAAAAAAAAAAAAAAAAAAAAAAAAAAAAAAAAAAAAAAAAAAAAAAAAAAAAAAAAAAAAAAATGAAAAGGAACCAGTGCAATAATTGTGGCACCATGAAAAATCTGAATGTTGTGATACTACCAGAGGATTACACTAGCTCTTCAGCAATGGCCCTTAACCAAAATGAAAGCTCCAAAATGACAGATAAAAAATTCAAAGTATAGATTGCAAAGAACCTCAATGAGATCCAAGACAAGGTTGAAAATGAACAGAGAAACTTTTAAAGCAATCCAGAAAATGAAGGAAAAAGAAAGGCATATTAAAAGAAAATCAAGGCTGGGTGTGGTGGCTCATGCCTGTAATCCCAGCACTTTAGGAGACCAAGACAGGAGGATCACTTGAGGTCAGGAGTTCAAGAACACCCTGACCAACGTGGTGAAACCTCATCTCTCCTAAAAGTACAAAAATTAGCCGGGCATGGTGGCACATGCCTGTAATCCCAGCTACTTGGGAGGCTGAGACAAGAGAATCACTTGAATCCGGGAGGCGGAGGTTGCAGTGAGCCAAGATCACACCACTGCATTCCAGCCTGAGCAACAAGAGTGAGACTCTGTCTCAAAGAAAAAAAATAAATAAATAAATAAAATCAATAAGAGCTTCTGGATTTGGAAAAAACTCATTTAATAAATTTCAAAATACAATTGAAAGCTTTATCAACACACTGGACCAAACAGAAAAAAAAATTTCAAAGTTTGAGGACTAATATTTTGAATTAACCCAGACAAAAATAAAGAAAAAAATCCTTAAAAAATAAAGTCTTCAATAAATATGGAATCATGTAAAATGACCAAACTTATGAAATATTAGCATTCCTGAGAGAGAAGGAGAAAAAAGAAATAACCTGGAAAACATATTTGAGGGAATAATTCAAGAAAATTTCCCTAATCTTGGTAGAGAGGTAGACATCCAGATACAAGAAATCCAGAGAAGACCTGTGAGGTACTATACATAAAATGAACAGAACCAAGGCATGTTGTCACAAGGCTGTCCAATATCAATGCTAAGGAAAAAATTCTTAAAGGCAACTGGAGAAAGGGGTCAGATCATGTACAGAGGGAACTTCATCAAGCTAACAGTGGACTTCTCAGCATAATCCTTACAAGCAAGGATAGAGTGGGCACCAATTTTCAACATCCTTAAAGAAAAGAAATTCCAACCAAGAATTTCATATTCTGCCAAACTAAGCTTCACAAACAAAGGAGAAATTATTTCCAGACAGCCAATAACTAATGAAATTTATTATCACTAGACCAACTTTATAAGAGATCCTTAAGGCAGTTCCTTACATGGAAACATAAGAACATATCTGCTGCCACAGAAACATACTTACATACATTATCTCTAGACCCTATATAGCAACCACATCATAGAAACTATAAAGCAACCAGTTAACAACTTTATGATAGCATAAAAACTTTACATACCAATATTAAACTTTAAACAGTCTAAACTACCCATTTAAATGGCACACAGTTGCTAGTTGGATTAAATAAAAGACCCATAATTATGCTGTGTTCAAAAGACCCATCTCATATGTAATGACACCCCTAGGCTCAAAGTAAAGGGTTAGAGAAAGAGCTGTCATGCAAATAAAAAGTAAGAAAGAGCAGAGGTTGCTATTCTTATATCATATAAAACACTTTAAACCAACAACAGTAAAAAATGACAAAGGAAGACATTACATAGTGATGAAAGGTTCAATTCAACAAGGAGACTTAACTACCATAAATATTTACGCACTGTATTAGCCCATTCTCATGATGCTATAAAGAACTGCCTGAGACTGGGTAATTTATAAAGGAAAGAGGTTTAATTGACGGACAGTCCAGCATGGCTGGGGAGACCTCAGGGAACTTAGAATCATGGTGGAAGGCATCTCTTCCCAGGACAGCAAAAGAGAGAATGAGAGAGTTGATTGAAGGGGAAAGCCCCTTATAAAACCATGTTATCTCGTGAGAACTTACTATCACAAGAACAGCATGTGAGAAGCTGCTTCCATGATGCAGTTACCTCCCACTGACTACCTCCCACTTAGTCCCTCCCACCACATGTGGGGATTATAAAAACTACAATTTAAGATGAGATTTGGGTGGAGACACAGCCAAACCATATCACACACCCAACACTGGAGCATCCAAATTCATAAAAAAAAGTACTTCTAGACCTAGGAAAAGACTTACATAGGCACACGATAATAGTGGTGGACACCAACACCCCACTAACAACATGAGACAGATCATTGAAGCAGAAAACTAAGAAAGGAATTCAACACCTGACCAACTGAACCAATTATAATAGCTACAGAATACTCCACCCATCACCCATGGGATATACATTCTTATCATCTGCAGCAGAACATGCTTTAAGATTTACCACAAGCTTGGCAATACAGCAAGTCTCAATAAATTCAACAGCATAGAAAACATAACAATCATGCTCTTGGACCACAATGGAATGAAAACAGAAATCAATACCAAAAAGATCTCTCAAAACCACAAAATTACATGAAAATTTAGAAACTTGCTCCTGAGTGACTTTTGGGTAAAGAGCAAAATTGAGGCAAAAATCAAAATATTCTTTGAAATAAATAACAGAGACATACCAAAATCTCTGGGATGCACCACAAGCAGTACTAAGAGGAAGGTTTTTAGTGCTAAAACTGACCTCAAAAAGTTAAAAAGATCTTAATTTAACAATCTAACATCATACCTAGAGGAACTAGAAAAACAAGAACAAACTAACCCCAAAGCTAGCAGAAGAAAAGAGATTACTAAAATCAGAGCAGAACTGAACATAATTGAGACCCCAAAACTCATAAACGGAATCAACACAACCAAAAAGTTGGTTGTTTGAAAGGATAGACAAGATCGATAGACCAATAGGTAGATTAAGAAATAAAAAAAGAGAGAAAAGTCAAATAAGCACAATCAGAAATGACAAAGCTGACATTACATCCTACCCCACAGAAATCCAAAAGATCCTCAAAGACTATTATGAACACCTTTACGCATACAAACTAGAATGTCTAGAGGAAATGGATACATTCCTGGAATCAGACAACCTCCCAAGACTGAATGAGGAAGAAATTGAAATCCTGAACAGATCAATGTTGAGTTATGAAATTGAATTAGTAATAGAAGACCTACCAACCAAGAAAAACCCAAGACCCAGTGGATTCACACCAAATCCTACCACACATACAAAGAAAAGCTTCTAACAATTCTACTGAAAGTATTCCAAAAAATTGAGGGTGAGGGACTCCTCCTTAAATCGTTCTATAAAGCCAGCATCACCCTGATACCAAAACCTGACAAAGACACAACAAAAAAAGAAAACTACAGGGCGATATCCCTGATGAACATAGACACAGAAATTCTCAACAAAATGCTAGCAAACTGATTCCAGCAGCACATCAAAAAGTTAATTTACCACAATCAAGTGGGCTTCATTCCTGAGATGCAAGGTTATTTCTACATATGCAAATCAATATATGTGATCCACCACATAAACACAATTAAAGTCAAAAACTAGATGAACATCTTTAAAGGTGCAACAAGAAATAGCCTTCAAGACAATCCAATATCCTTCATGATAAAAACCCTCAACAAATGAGGCATCAAGGAACATGCATCAAAATAGTAAGAATCATCTACAACAAACTCACAGCCAACATCATACTGAACAGGCAAAAGCTGGAAGCATTCCCCTTGAGAACTGGAACAAGACAAGGATGCCCACTGATACCACTCCTATTCAACACAGTACTGGAAGTTCTACCAAGAGCAATCAAGCAGAAGAAATAAATAAAAGGCATCTAAACAGGAAAGAAGCCAATCTTTCTCCCTTTGCTGTAAGATTCTATACCTAGAAAACCCTAAATACACTCACAGAAAGTTCCGGGAACTGATAAACGACCTTGGTAAACTTCAGTATACAAAATCAGTACAAAAATCAGTAGCATTTCTGTACAACAGTAATGTTCAAGCTTAGATCCAAATCAAGAATACAATCCCATTTCCAATAGCCACAAAAACAATAAAGCACTTAAGGAATACAACTAACCAAGGAGGTGAAAGATCTCTCCAAGAAGAACTACAAAACACTGCTGAGAGATATCAGACGTCATGTTCTTTAATTTTCTATAGAATAACTGAAGTAAGAACAAAATAAAAGTATTTTTTCCTACACCTTGTAATATGATAGTACTGTAATTTATGTAATTGAGTATTTTTGATGCTTACTGCATCATTGTTTGGTTTTAATGTCTACCATGTGTTTGCTTGTTTGGCTTTCTCCTCACTGGTGTGTAAGCTTCATGGAAAAAGACTTTTCTTTGACACGCTTATTCCTAGCACCTGAAAAATGTCTTAAGAAATATTTGCTAAATGAATGAGTGAATGAATGGAACGTTTTTCAATATCAAATTTTTGCTGACACATTTTTAGTGAGGAGAGCTTATTTCTGTGCATTGAAGCTTTTGTATAATACAGGTGTCCAGGACTCCCTGCATATACCAAAATCTGCACATAGTCAAGTCTCACAGTTGGCCCTGAGGAGCCTGTGGATATGAGAAGTTGACCCTCTGTATATGTGAGTTTCATATACCAAGGATACCATGTTTTCCATCTATATTTGGTTGAAGAAAAGTCCACGTATACAGGGACTCATGTTGATCAAAGTCAAATTCATGTTGATCAAAGTCAAATTCATGCTGATCAAGGAACAATGATAATTCTTTAATACTTGTTTTCTGTAAGACAGCCATTATAAGAATTGTATCTCCCTTTCCTTAATTGTCATCTCTGCCTCGTTATACAAGACATGATGTTGCATACAGATTTTTTTGGGGGGGTTACACAATGTCATAAAAGCTTCTTGATAGATGGAAGACATTTAAAATTCAGAATATGATACCTGAAAATCCAGATTACCAACTTCTGTTGAACAATCTGATATTCGACACAGGACCTACAATCGTGCATGAGAGCCATCAGCTATATCTGATGATCTTCTCTTCCTATAGAATGGGTATATAATTCTAGCTTGCTTATCTCACTTATGTCACCTGCTTGTCCCTTGTAGCCAATTGACTTTTTGACCCCTTCTGTACATCATTTTTGGAAGTTGTAGCTTTCGTTTTTATCTGAGTTGCAATTTTATCAAAATACATGTAGAAATAAGAAGAAATAAGTATTCTCATGTGGAAATACGTATGAATAACAAGCAATCAGGGTCGTGTGACTACTGATTGAAAACGCAAATGAGTCCCTGTTAGTGCATTCCTATTAAGTCCAAGGGATCTCTGGGAAGGCACTTAGCATAAATTTAAGTTAATATTATGTAAAGTCATATCATAGCCCTTCCACCTTGGAAAAACTTGAATCTTCATTTTTACCTACAGTATTGGAGTCATAATGATAAGAGGTGAATAGAAAGAAGATATTTTTAAATGTATGTATTATGGTATGGAATGAGACTCCTGAATCATCTGCATTTTTATGCTTTACATTTGAATGATGCATCCATTTTGCATCACATGTGTGTGAAAGTTCTGAAACATATTTCACTTACAGATTTGCTGTATTTTTTAATTCAGTTAATTTAGTGATAAGAGAGCTGTTATATAGACCTCATCAATAATTACACAGAAGGGTCTGTTAGACTAACAGATGCTTTAACAGTATAAACAAAATGTTTTGTTTAGAGTTCTGTTTAACTTTACATATTTGATTTTAATAATATTTTAGCTGAGTTATCATAGTTTATAGCACTGTAAATTTAGTTTTAAACACACACAGCATGAAATTTTTATAGTTATAAAATGTATAAGATTTTAGGGCACAGTTATCCATGAATTGATTAGCTGCGGGACAAAAAAATTCCTACAGTTGGAGCACAATCTAAAATATCAGATAAATATAAAGGCAAATTAGATGTTGAATGATCTAATTTTATAAAGCTGTATCTATATCAGTGAGACAAAATTGTTAGAACCCAAATCATTGTGACAATACATTTTGTTTTAAAGGAACTTTCTTTCCAAATTGTAAAGCTTACTGTTTCAAAATAATAATAATTTCTTTTATTTGTGTAGCTATTTAAAGTTTTCAAGCCACTTACATCTGGGTTACTGCCTTCTATCAGCATTAAAGAAAAGGTCATTCTCTCAACCCAGTTACATCTCAGATTTGTTTTTTAGTACTCTATGCCATTCTGCATGAAAAACCCATACCATCTTTGGACACTAATTAGAACTAATAGGCCATTTGCTTGAAAATTCTCTGAAGCAAAGTTTACAAACTATGTCCTGTGGGCTATATTTAGTCCTAAACATTTTATCTTTCATTAACACATTATTTTAAAATTTATTTGAAACATTTGTTGATACTTTAAGATTTAGAGATTTCTCAACTTTTTGGATTTCTGTCTTCTTTCAAAATAATGTGAAGATCACTACAAGGTCTGCCTACCCCCACAGAAATAATCAGCCAGAACAAAGAATGGTTCCTTACCCCCAGGAGTACTCTACAGTTAGCTTCACTCTTACAGAGCAGTTCTGTCACTTACATTCCCTGGGTTAGACCTTCTTGTGTTGTCCTTTTGAGTAGCTTTTAAACTTGGTGCACGTGATAAACATGTGAGGTTAAAAAGTGTTGATTCCCTTTATACATCATGACCAATTAAATCATATACTCTGAGGAAGCAGCCTGGGGATAGGTCTTATGCTTCCCAGGTGATTCTAATGTGCATCCAGCTTCGAGAACCACAATTCTAAAGGTTTCTTCCCATATTTTAATTCACTGGTACTCAAAGTGTGGTTGCTCTCAGCATCTGTACCTCTTAGGATATTGTTAAAAATGCAAATCCCATGGCCCATTCCAGATCTACAGAATCAAACTCTCTGGATGGGAGGCCTAGGAAACTGTTTAAAAACCTTTCTAGGGAAATACTTCTCTAATTCACTACAGCCAATGTATAATTAAGGAAGAATTGCACGTAAAAGAATCTCATCTCTGACCTTTCCTCTGCTCTTCACAATCTTTCCTCATTGACATTTGCTGCTCTGTGATGTTCTGCTATCTCTCAATGTAAGGCTAAGCTTGTTTTCTACCCTAGTTCTGTATGGTCCCATTTAACCTTTACCACTTCTGACCTTAGGCCATTGAAGTGCCACTTCCTACAAAGTTGTCATAGGAAGAAAACAGTCTGATATTAATTTCATGATTATGATTCCCACCTAGGTTATACTTGCAGAGGGTTTGAATCTTCAAAGAGGAGTTGTTAATATAGCTAAATCTCAAATTTCAGGAATTTCAGCTATTTTAGCAAAAGTTTGTTGGGGTTAGGCAGGAGGTACAACTCATTTTCCCTTGAAGACTAATTGTCTAGTACCTTACTTGACTCTATATTATAAATTTGCACTCAAATACAACTGAAATTCCCTGGACATCAAGACTTCCTAGTCCTGATTCTCTATGCTTTGGGGCCATATTTTTCTTCTT
This sequence comes from Nomascus leucogenys, assembly GCF_006542625.1. Taxonomy (NCBI): domain Eukaryota; kingdom Metazoa; phylum Chordata; class Mammalia; order Primates; family Hylobatidae; genus Nomascus; species Nomascus leucogenys. The sequence continues at coordinate 59,829,419 of NC_044381.1, read as the reverse complement.
CTTGGGCCATTTTCTCTGAGCCTCATTTTACATATCTATAAAATAAGAAGATTAGGCAGAAAGTATGTTTCTTTCCCTTTTTTAAGGAAAGACTTCTCTTTTTAAAAATCACATATGAAATTTCATTAAACAAAACACCTGAAAGAAATATTAAGAAACCTAATATGAGGACACAGAGCACCATTAGTTCACTGGTATCGCTCCTTCTACCAAACAGGTAGGGGAAAAAAGAAAAAGGAAAAAAAAAAGATTATTTTCAGAGAATAGACCCCTTGAATTATCTTCTACATATATATAGAATTGATAAAATTTAACTGTGTGTTTATTTTCATAAACCCTTTGTGTTTTAGCAGCTAGAGCAATTAGATTAATAGTATAGGATGAAAAATTTGTGTAATTGAAACAGGTATAATTTTTTTCTAACATATTAAAATATAACATTTACTGAAACCATAGGATTGCAGGAACAGTTCTACATGCTTAAAGTGGATTGTTAAAAATTATAAAAACACTGCAATGTAGTTATTACTACCTGAATTACATAATTTTCCTGAGGTCATACGACTTCCAAAAGGCAAAGCCAGTCTCCCAACCGATGTTCATCCTGGTGCAAAGATTATGTTTCATCTATTGCTCCACGATATTGCTCATCAGTAAACACAAAATGCTTCTGGCAAACATTTCAAGATTATTTTGTGTGGTGTTTCTAGTTCAGGGAGGAATTGGGAGTGTGTCTTACTGCTATTGGGATATAGTATACTAAAATAGGCAAGACTCCTCATTGGAGTCAGACCACTATCTGTACTTCCATTTTTTCACTTGCAAAATAGGGGTACAATCCTATACTTACATCATTGTTTGAAGAAGAAAATACATTTGTAAGTAAAAAGAATACATGGCATACTTAAAAATGTGTTTAAGTATATTCGTTCTTAAAGATGTAAGTCTGTATATTTTCCACTGGCCTGGTACCTTAAGAATATGTAACAATTAAGCATTTTATTGGAATTTCAAAGTTTTTAAATGTGGAGAGGTTTAATACAAATATTATATGCCTAATAGAATTACAGAAGCCTTGTTAACTTCACAAAATTATTTCCAGAACTGACACAGATATAACCTAAAATAAGAAGAGGGTGTTTCTTTGTTTTAAGTTATTTGTTGGGTAGTCCATATGATTTAAATGAGAAATAATTTATAAAATATAATGAAATACTTGTCAATATAAAAAGATTAATTAATACTGATGTTACTTAATGGTACATCTCTATGAATAAATTTACCCTAAAAGTGGAGCTCAGTGTTTGTGTCTCTGTGTTCTTCAGTTTTCATATTAATTCTTCCCACAGACTGAGCATGCAAGCTCAAAAATGTAGCCTTCCATGTGTTTAAAGAAAACAGGACTAAATATAAACAAGCATATTAGTATTTGAATAACAAATACTCTATGAAAACTTTTTAAAAGTCTTTATTATTCTTAATTGAATTTATAATTTTTCAGAGAGATTATGGTGGTTGTACAATTTTATATGTTCCCTATGTGACTATAATATACTTGAAAATATCTGTGTTCTACTCTCAAAGCACACGATTGAGTGTTACTCTTCAAAGGATTACTTCTTCAAAAATAAATGTGAAGGAATATTTTCCAAATACAAAAAACAAACAGCATCACTTAAAAATGTAATAGTGATGGACTTGACATTTATCTAATTTAATATTTGTTCATGCAAAACAAAACAAATTAAATTTATTTATTAAAATAAATCATTAGCATATTCATAATAAAATTCTATGTAACTTAAAATCATAAGGTTTTAAAGCTTAGAGATTGACGATGATATCCTAATTTCAAATTTTCCCTTTCTACTGAAAATTTTACAATAGGAAGCCCTTTTATTAAAAGAATTTTCCTGGCACCTGTTGGGCTCCTATAAACATTAAAGCTATTGTTAACCACATAATCAAGCAGATTAGCATATTTGTTAGAGATGCTGTGTGAAAAAATGTACATTGACAACACCAAATGCTGGCAAGGATGCAGAACAACAGTAACTTTTATTTTTTGCTGGTGCATATGCAAAATATTACCACCAAGTATTAGTCAGTGTTCTCCAGAGAAGCAGCAGAACTATTTTATATATACATATAATATTTATATGTATATATAATAGTTATCATGGGACCTCTCAGTTTTTATAATTGCATGAACCAATTCCTAATAATCTCTTTCTGTGTGTGTGTGTAAACATTTTGTAACGTTTTGCACAGCACCTCTTACAAATATGCTAATCTGCTTGATTATGTGGTTAGCAATAGCTTTAATGTTTATAGGAGCCCAACAAGAGCCAGGAAAATTCTTGCAATAAGAGGGCTTCCTATTGCAAAATTCTCAGTAGAAAGGGAAAATTTGAATTTAGGATATCATTATCAATCTATAGTATAAAATGTTATAGATTGATGATTATATCCTATGTATTATATATATATATACATAATGTATATATATGCACATTTTGTGTGTGTGTATATATACATTTTGTTTATGTTCACACACAGAGATAGAGAAAGAGTGAGACAGAGAGGACAGAAAGAGAGAGAGACAGAGAGGATAGAGAGATTATGAGGAATTGGCTCACGCAATTATAAAATCTGAGAAGTCCCATGATCTGCCATCTGCCATCTGGAGACCCAAGAAAGCCAGTGGTGTAACTGAGTTCATGTCTGAAAGTCTGAGAACCAGAGGAGCTGATGGTGCAACTCCCATCAGAGATGAGATGTCCCAGCTCAAGTAGGCAGGAAAGAATCAAAAAGGGCAAATTATTCTTTCTTCTGCCTTTTGTTCTATCCAGGCTCTTAATCGATTGAAAGACATTCCTCTCCCCACCATATTAGGGAGGACAATCTACTTTACTACGTCGACTAACTTAAACATTTATCTCATCAAAACACACCCTCACAGACACTCAGAGATAATGTTTAATCTGGGCACCTCATGGCCAGTCAAGTTGACACATAAAATTAACCTATCACAGTCATTTTGGCTGTTTCTTACAAAACTAAACACAATTTTTCCACATAACCCAACAATCATGCTTCTTTGTATTTACTCAATGGACATGAAAATTTATGTTCACACAAAATCTTACACATAAATGTTTACAGAAACTTTATTCATAATTGCCAAAATTGGGAAGCAGCCAAGATGTCCTTTAGTGGGTGACTGGATAAATAAGTGTAGTACATAAAGAAAATAGAATATTTTTCAGCGCTAAAAGGAAATGAGGTATCAAGCCATGAAAGGGCCTAAAGGAAACGTACAGACATATTACAAGGTGAAAGAAACCAATCTGAAAGGCTACATGCTGTATAATTCAGCTACGGTATATGACTTTCTGGAAAGCAAAACTATGGAGATAGTAAAATGATCAGTGGTTGCCAGGGGCCAAAGGGGAGGGAGAGATGAACAGGAAGAACATAGAAAATCTTTAGAAAACTGAAACTCTTCTATATGATACTACAATGGTAGATGTATGTCATTACGTAGTTGCCAAAACCACAAAATGTGCAATACTCTAATTTACAAGAGTTTACAGGAGTGAACCCTAATGTAAACTATGGTCTTTGGGTGATGATGATGTGTCAATGTGGGTTCAAAGATTATAACAAATGTACCACTCTGATATGTGGTGTTGATCTTGGGGGAGGACATGTACGTGTGAGGTGGGGTGGACAATGGCTAATTTTGTGTGTCAATTTGACTGGGCTAAATAATGCCCATATAGCTGGTAAACGTTATTTCTGAGTGTGTCTGTGACGCTGGGTTTCCAGAAGAAATTAACATTTGATTGGTAGACTGAGTAAAGAAGAGTGCTCTCACCCATTCAGTTGGGCATCGTCCAATCCATTTAGGCCCTAAATAGAACAAAAAGGCAGAGGAAGAGCAAATTTGCTCTTTTCTTGAACTAAGGAATTCATTTTCTCCTGCTCTTGGTCATTGGTGTACCTGATTCTTGGATCTCTGAAATCAGACTGGGACTCACACCACCAGCTCCCCGGGTTCTCAGGCCTTCAGGTCTGGACTGGAACTTCACTACTGGCTTTCCTGGGCCTCCAGCTTGCAAATGGAAATTGTGGGACTTCTCAGACTCCATAATCACATAAGTCAATCTTTTATATTAAATCTCTTTATATGTATATATTTATATACACACACACACACACACATATACACACTATTGGCTCTGGAGAAACTTGACTAGTATAGGTTTTGGTACTGAAAGTGGTTGTAGAGAAGCAGAATTTTAAGTATGAAATTTCTGTTGATTCTGAAGTTTCTGGAATTGGCTCTGTAATCTCATTAGATTTAAAGATGCTAATGGCTGTTTCCAGTAGTAAGGAAAGCACATACCTTTCACTAATACTGTGAAACATAAATTTGTGAAGGGATCTCCAGCATTCTTGAAGAGCTCTGTGATTGCTCTTCTCTGTCGGCCAGACCCCGTACTGAAAACAGCAGTCACTGAATTGGGAAATCTAAATGCAATGGGAGAAATCAGATTCTAGGGTGCCAAGGACCACGGGGCAGCATTCATCCACCAATGGCAAGACAGGTACGGCTGCCTTTGTGGACAGCAAAGTCAAAGCTGACATCAGGACAGCATGACTCACACAGACCTATGGTGCTGGCTGGTTAACCCTAATGTTCCTAAAAGTGAAATAGATAGGAAGCCTATTGAATTCTTATATGATATGTGTAAGCAGATAAGTTCTGGGTCCAGTTAACAAAAGCCTAACTCAGATTATAAAACCAGCCATTTATGGCCCCTCAGTCAATCCCCAGATCTGAGCCAGTTTGCAAACCAGAACCCCTCAAATCGAAAAGAGGCTGGGTTCTCCTGAGGAAACACGTTGGTACACTGCCACAAATTTACACTGTTAATCTTTCTTCCGGCCTTATGCCAAAGACATCTTTTTACCAGAGTGACTGTCTGTACACTGAGGAGAGGAAATCATCAGACCTTTCAGGGACTACTTGACACTATCTCTGAACTGACACTAATTTCAGTAGACCAAAAACATCACTGTAGCCAGTCAGAGAAAGGACGTACAGAGATCATGTGATCAATGGAGTTTTACTTCAAATCCATTTCCCAGTGGGTCCTGTGGGTCTCTGAACCGATCCTGTGGTTATTTCCCCAGTACCAGATGCAAAATTAGAATAAACATAGCAGCTGGCAGAATCTCCACATTGGAGCCCTGATTTGTGAAGTGAAGGCCATTGTGGTGGGAAAAGCCAAGTGGAAGCCATTAGAACTTCCACGACTTAGGAAAATAGTAAATCAAAAGCAATACCACATTCCTGGAGAGATTATAGAGATAGGGCCATCATCAAAGACTTGAAAGATGCACAGGTAGTTATTCCTACCACATCCCCAATAAATTTTCCTTTTAAAAAAGGCATACTGCAGAAAATTTATGGATCCTGGAAAATGACAGTGGATTATCATAGGCTTTACTAGGTGGTGACTCCAATTCCAACTGCTGTACCAGATGGGATTTCATTGCTTGGGCAAATTAAAACATCCCTTGGTGCCTGGTTTACAGCTATTAATCTGGCAAATGCTTTTTTCCCCATCCCTGCACCTAAGACCTACCAGAAGCAGTTTGTTTTCAGCTGGCAAGGCTAGTAATATACATTCACTGTCATACCCCAGGGGTATATCAACTTTCCAGCCTTATGTCATAATTTAGCATTCAAGCATCTTGATTGCCTTTCCCTTCCACAAGACATCACACTGGTCCATTATATTGATGGCACTGTGCTGACTGGACCTTGTGAGTAAGATGTAGCAACTACTCCAGAATTACTGGTAATACACATGCATATCAGAGGGTGGGAAATGAATTTGACTAAAACTCACAGGTCTAGAAAGTAAATTTCTAGGGTTCGAGTGGGGGATATGTCAAGATATCCTTTCTAAAGTGAAGAATAAGTTGTTACAGCTGCCCCTCCTGCAAGAAAGAGGCCCAATGCCTAGTAGGCCTCTTTGGATTTTAGAGGCAACATATATTTCAGTAGGGTGTGTTACTTCAGCACATTTACCAAGTGGCTTAAAACCTGCTAGTTTTGAGTGGGGCTCAGAACAAGAGAAGGCTCTGTAGCAGGTTTAGGCTTTTGTTCAAGCTGCTTTGTCCCTTGGGTCATATGATCCAGCAGACCCGATGGTGCTTAAAGTGTCAGTAGCAGATAAGGATGCTATTCGGAGTCTTTGGTAGGCACCTATAGGTGAAGCATAGCCCATTTGGATTTTGAAGAAAGGCTCTGCCCTCATCTGCAGATAACTACTCCCTTTTTGAGAAAAAGTTCATGGCTTGATAATGGGATTTAGCAGAGACTGAGTGCTTGACCACGAACCACCAAGCTACTGTGCAACCTGAGCTTCCCATCATAAACTGAGGGGTATCTGGCTCTAAAGCTCTAAATTTGGGCACACACAACAACAGTCCATCAGCAATTGTAAGTGGTATATACATGATCATGCCTGAGCTGGTCTTGAACACCCAAGTAAGTTACACAAAGAAGTAGACCCAAATGCCCACTTCTTTAAGGAAAGGAATGAGTCCTATTGCTGTTGAAGTGCCTTCTCTCTCCCAGACTGTATCTATGGCTTCACGGGGAGTTCCTTATAATCAGTTGACACAGGAAGAAAAGACGCAGGCCTAGTTTGCAGAGACTACAGTCAATAGTGTGGCTGGATGATCAGTGTTTTGGAAGAAACAAATTATGATTGGCAAATTAGTGACAAAGAAATTTGGGAAAGAGGCATGTAGATAGACCTCTCTGAATACTCAAAAAGCCATAAAGATATTTGTGTCCTATGTGAATGTTTACCAAAGAGTGACTGTAGCAGAGGAAGATTTTAATAATCAAGCAGAGAGAATGATTTGTTCTCTGAGTATCAGACAGTCTCTTTCTCCAGCAACCCCTGTCGTTGCCCAATAGGATCATGAGCAAAATGGCCCTGGTGACCAGGCAGAGGTTATGCATGGGCTCAGCAACATGAATTTCCACCCATCAAGATTGACTTGGATATAGTCATTACTGACTTCCCAGAGACCAGTACTGCGCTCCCCATTTGGCACTATTATCTAGGGTGATCAGCCAGCTAATCTAGTGGCAGTTTGATTGCGTTGTATCACTTCTATCACGAAGGGGGCAGAGTTTTTCCTTACTAGAATAGACACTTACTCTGGATACAGAATTGCATACAATATTTCTACCAAAACTACCCTGCACAGAATGCCTTATCCATCATTATGGTTGTCTACATACCATTGCTTCTGATCAAGGAATTCATTTCACAGCAAAAGAAGTACAATAATGGGCCCATATTTATGGAATTCATTGATCTTGCTATGTTTCTCACTATTCTGAAGCAACTGGCTTGATAGAATAGTGAAATAGCCTTTTGAAGCCTCATCTACAGCACCAGCTAGGTGACAATACTTTGCAAGACTCAGGCAAGGTTTTCCAGAAGGCTGTATATGGATTGAAGCAGCATTGAACATATGGTGTTTTTTCTTCCAGAGCTAAGATTTACAGATCTATAAATCAAGGGCTGGGAAATGAAAGTGGTACCACTAAATATTACCCCTAGTGACCTAATAGCAAAATTTTTGTTTCTTGTTCCCAAGACCTTCCCTTCTGCTGGCTTACAGGTCTAGTTTTATAAGGAGGAATGTTTCCACCAGGAGATACAATGATGCTATTGAAACGGAAGTGAAGACTGCCATTCATCTACTTTGGACCCTTTATGTCTCTGAATCATGCAGCAATGAAGGGAGCTACAGTGTTGGCTGGGATAATTGGTGTTTAATACCAAGGGAAAATGGTCTATTACTCCACAATGGAGGTAAGGACAAATATATCTGAAACACATGTAATGCATTAGTGTCTCTTAGCATTAGCCTTGATTAAGGTCCAGTGATTAAGGTCAATGAAAAACCACAACCCAATCCACACAGTGGCATGAACGACCCAGATCCTTTAGGAATAGGAGTTTGGATCACTCTAACAGGAAAAGAAATACAACTAGATGAGGTTATTGCTAAGGCAAAGGGAATACATAATGCGTAATAAAATAATATCAACTATGACTATGTTACCAGTTACAGAGACAAGGTTTGTAATTATGAGTAGTTCCTTTTTATTTTGTTGTGAATATGTGTGTGTATACATATGTATTAAACAAATATCTTTGTTCTCTTTCGTCTTTTTTCTCTTATGTACATAACATATATTGACTTTATGTCATTATCTAAATATTACTGATTTTACATAAAAGTACTTAAAAGATATGAGAAGAGTAAACAGCACTCAAGGACTTTACCATTTCTTCTTAGAAAGGGACTAGTTCAATTTTAGCTGCACGTGGGATACAGTTGTATCATGTTAGGTGGACTTGTGACCTTGTTATTGTCTTTACTGAGGATCAAGTATGGTTTAAGGAGATATATGTCTGGGTGCCAAGTTGACAAGTTGGTTGACAAGTTGACAAGTTGTGGAATTGGAATGGTTAATTTTATGTCAACTTGATTGGGCTAAGGAATGCCCAGATAGCTGTTCAACATTGTTTCTGTAGTGGTACGTTTCCAGAAGAGACTCACATTTGATTGGTAGACTGAGTAAGAAGGTTACTCTCACCAATGCAGGTGGTATCATTATTGATATGGTTTGGATTTGTGTCCCCACCCAAATCTCATGTTGAATTCGAGGAGGGGTCTGGTGGAAGATAATTGGATCATGAGGACAGTTTTCCTCCTTGCTGTTCTCATGATATCTCATGGTTTAAAAGTGTGTGACCCTTCCCCTTTCACTCTCTTTCTCTCCTACCATCATGTGAAGAAGGTGTCTGCTTCCTCTTCATTTTCTACCATGATTGTAAGTTTCCTGAGGCCTCTAAGTCATGCTTCCTGTTAAGCCTGTGGAACTGTGAGTCAATTAAACCTCTTTTCTTCATAAATTACTCAATCTCAGGTAGTTTTTTGTAGCTGTGTGAGAATGGACTAATACAGAAAATTGGTACCAAGAGTGGGGTACTGCTACAAAGATACCTGAAAATGTGGAAGTGACTTTGCAACTGGATAACTCTCTGAGGTTAGAAAAGTTTGGAGGGCTCAGAAGAAGACAGGAAGATGTGGGAGTTTTGAACTTCTTAGACGCTTGTTGAATAGTTTTGACCAAAATGCTGAGAGAGATACGTAGAATGAAGTCCAGACTGAGGTGATCTCAGATGGGGATGACAAACTTATTGGGAACTGGAGTAAAGGTCACTCTTGCTATACCTTGGCAAAGAGACTGGCAGATTTTTGCCCCTAGCCCAGAGATCTCTGAAACTTTGAGCTTGAGAGAGATGATTTAGGGTATCTGGCTGAACAAATTTCTAAGCAGCAAAGCATTCAAGATTTGACTTTGCTGTTTCTCAAAGCATACACTCATTTGCATGAACAAAGAGATTATCTGAAAATGAAACATATTTATAAGGGAAGCAGAGCATAAAAGTTAGGAAAATTTGCATCCCAGCCATGCAATAGAAAAGAAAAACCCATTTTCTGGGAGAAACTCAAGCCTACTGCAGAAATCTGCATAAGTAAAAAATAAAAGTGGAATGTTAGTAGACAAGACAATGGGAAAAATGTCTCCAGAGCATTTCAGAGAACTTTCCGCCAGCTCCTCAAACCACAGGCCCAGAGACCTAGGAGAAAAAAATGATTCTGTGGGCCAGATCAAGGTCCCCCTGCTCTATTCAGTCTTGGGACATGGCAGCTTGCATCCCAGCTGCTCCAGCTCCACCTGTGGCTAGAAGGGGCCAAGGTACAACTTGGGCCATGGCTTCAGAGGGTTTAAGCCCCAAGCTTTAGCAGCTTCCATGTGTTTATGGGTCTGCCGCTGTGCAGAAGGCAAGGATTGAGGTTTTTAAGCCTCTGCCTAAATTTCAGAGGATGCGTGGAAATGTCTTGGTGTCCAGGCAAAAGTCTGCTACAGGGGAGGAGCCCTCACAGAGAACCTCTACTAGGGCAGTGCAAAGGGAAAATGTGGTGTTGGAACCCCCACAGAGTTCCAAATGGGGCAGTGCCTAGTGGAGCTGTGAGAAGTGGGCCACCATCCTCCAGACCCCAGAATGGTAGATTCATTGACAGCTTGCCATGGTGCAGCTGGGTAAGCCACAGGCACTCAACACCAGCTTGTGAAAGCAGCCGTGGGAGCTGTACCCTGCAGAGCCACAGGGGATGAAGCTGTCCAAGGCCTTTGAAGCCCACCTGTTGCATCAGCATGCCCTAGATTTGAGACATAGAGTCAAAGGAGATTTTTTTGGAGCTTTAGGCTGCAATGTCTGCCCTGCTGGATTCTGGACTTGCATGGGACCTGTAGTCCCTTTGTTTAGGCTAATTTTTCCCTTTTGGAATGGGAGCATTTACCTAACCCCTGTACTTCCATTGCACTTTGGAATTAACTAACTTGTTTTTGATTTCACAGGTTCATGGGTGGAAGGCACTTACCTTGTCTCAGATATGACTTCGGAATGTGGACTTTAAAGTTAATGCTGAAATCAGTTAAAACTGGGGAACTGTTGAGAAAAGTTAATTGTATTTTTCAATGTGAGAAAGACAAAGGATTTGGGAGGAGCCAGGGACAGAATTATATCATTTGGATTTGTGTCCCTGCTCAAATCTTATGTCAAATTGAAGGAGCGGCCTGATGAGAAGTGATTGGATTATGGGTGCAGTTTTCCCCCTTGCTATTCTCATAATAGTGAATAAGTTCTCATGAGATATGATGGTTAAAAAGTGTGTGGTACTTATCCATGATTTTAAGTTTCCTGAGGCCTCCCAGTCATGCTTCCTATTAAGCTTGCAGAACTGTGAGTCAGTTAAACCTCATTTTTTCATAAATCTTCTAGTCTAAGGTAGTTGTTTTTTTGTTTTTTGTTTTTTGTTTTGAGATGGAGTCTTGCGCTGTCTCCCAGGCTAGAGTGCAATGGCACAATCTCTACTCATTGTAACCTCTGCCTCCCGGGTTCAAGCGATTCTCTTGCCTCAGCCTCCTGAGTAGCTGGGATTACAGGCATGTACCACCATGCCCCACTAATTTTTGTATTTTTAGTAGAGATGGGGTTTCACTATGTTGGCCAGGCTGGTCATAAAATGCCTGACCTTGGATGATCCACCCTCCTTGGCCACCCAAAGTTCCGGGATTACAGGCGTGAGCCACCACACCCAGTCTAAGGTAGATCTTTATAGCTGTGTGAGAATGGACTAATACAATCATCCGATTTCTTGAGGCCCTGAGTAGAATGAAAAGAAAGAGGAAAAATAAATTTAATCTTTTCTAAAGCTGCAACATTCATTTCCTCCTGCCTTTGGAAGTTGGTATTCATTGTTTTGTGCCTTAAGACTTAGACTGAAACTCCATTCATTAGCTTCCTGGTTCTTGGGCCTTCAGGTTTGGTTTGGAACTACACCACTCATTTACTGGGCTTTCAGCTTGCAGACAGCAATTGTGAATCTTCTCAGCCTCCACAGTCACATAAGCCAATCCCTCACTATATACATATATGTGTGTGTGTATGTATACACACATATACGTATATATGTGTATACATATATATGTGTACACACATATATGTATATACACATATATACGTATATGTGTACACACATATATACGTATACGTGTATATACGTATACATGTATACACATATATACGTATACGTGTATACACATATATACGTATACACATATATACGTATACACATATATACGTATAGTGTACATGTACATACACACATACACAAATGCTCCTTGACTTACAATGAGGTTATGTTTTGATAAACTCATCATAAGATAAAAAATATGTCAGTCTAAAATGCATTTAATACCCCCAATAAATCCATTGTAATATCAAAAAATTGTAAATTGAACTATCATAAGTTGAGGACTGTCTGTTTGCATGGATGTATGCAAGTGTGTGCATGTGTATGTGTGTGTGTATGGTATTGCTTCTCTTTCTTTGGAGAGCCTTAGTAATACAGGGGACAGAAAATATATGAGAGCTGCTTGTACCTTCTACTCGATTTTGATGTGAACCTAAAACTGTTCTGAAAAATAAAATTTGTTAATTTAAAAAAATGCTGTTTGCAAAATTTTCCCAGCCACCTATCTCCATTGTTTGGTAGGAATGAAAGACTAAAGGAACTAACACAGAAATCCAGGTGCTAAAACACAGAAATCCAGGTGCTAAAAAAATAATGCCAGTTAGCATTGAATTTGGCCCTAGGCTCTTCCTTACTACACAAATATCCTTTCCGATGGCTGGTTTAGGAAAATTCATTTATTTTCAGAAAGAATTAAAGGAAGAGTAAAGGACAGGAGGAGAAGGAGGAAGAGATATTAAAAGTAATTTCCTAGTAAAGAACTCTCACAGGCAAATATCGTCACGAAGTAGAGGAAACTTACTACAAATTAAAATAATAATAATAACCTCTAGGGAGCAACAGCAGAAAGAATATATGTAACAGTCAAAATAACTTAGGAAAGAGATTGAAGACTGTGTAATGATATAAACTTTAGGAGATGGAGATCTTGGGAAATGATTTTTAATACTGAAATTTCATAGTTGTAGGTTAAATTAGGGAAAGCAAAAAGATAGTGCTAATAACCCAATGAATGACCCAGAAAACAATTTAAAAAAAGACTTGGAACCAACCCAAATGTCCAACAACGATAGACTGGATTAAGAAAATGTGGCACATATACACCATGGAATACTATGCAGCCATAAAAAGGATGAGTTCATGTCCTTTGTAGGGACATGGATGAAACTGGAAAACATCATTCTCAGTAAACTATCGCAAGGACGAAAAACCAAACACCGCATGTTCTCACTCATAGGTGGGAATTGAACAATGAGAACTCATGGACACAGGAAGGGGAACATCACACTCCGGGGACTGTTGTGGGGTGGGGGGATGGAGGAGGGACAGCATTAGGAGATATACCTAATGCTAAATGACGAGTTAATGGGTGCAGCAAACCAACATGGCACATGGATACATATGTAACAAACCTGCACATTGTGCACATGTACCCTAAAACCTAAAGTATAATAATAAAAAATAAATAAAAATAAAAATGAAATGAAAATAGAGTTTAGAAATGAAAGAACATGAGTAGGTATGGAAGATGCCAAAGGAGATTTCCAAATGTATAATTAGAATCCATGCTGAAAAAATGGAGACCACAGAAAAGAACAAATATTTAAAATGTAATTCAAGAAAACTGTCTTTAAAAGAAGAATTGATTATATATTGAAAGATTAATCACCATGATCCTGGAAAGATTTATCCAGAATGACCACATGAATGTATAGCATAATAAATTTGCCATACTTCAAAATAATCTTTTATATTTTAAAGATTTTAAATATAATAACGCCAAAGCAGTTATAAGAGAAAAAATAGCCTGACCTCTTACTTTTCCACAGCGACATTAAAATCAAGAAGTCAGTGAAGCAATATATGCAATTTTAAAGAACAAAAAACTCATTTCTGCTTGGCCAAATCCTCATTAAAATACAAAAGCAACAAACACACTTGAGAGAAGAGAGAACTTGCTGGAACTGAGGAAACGATATTCCCATGAACTATTCTTAAGAGAGAGAATAGAGCCAACCACGAAGTAACTCAAAACATGGAGTAAATGTTAGTGAACATCTGTTTACATGTAGGACTAACAAAAAGATAAATCATAGTAAGGAATATTAAAATTAAGAAAATTTTGGAGCTAAAGGAAGAAAAAACATAGAAGTAGTGACAATATGCTGGCAAAAGTCAAAATAGAATCCACAAACCTAAGAATTAATTAATAAAAGTATAATTTTATATAATAACGTGAAGTTAAACATTACGACACTGTGAAAGAAACTACCTAACAAGAAATGAATGGTGGAGGAGAAAAAGAAGGTAAGAAGGAAGAAATACAAAAACTTTACGTTGTTTCTAGTGGAAAAATAAAAGCACAAAATTATATACATATATATGTATACATATGTTGTACATAAAATATCTATATAATATTTATACATATGTATGGTGTGTGTGTGTGTATTCTTAAGGATATAATATAAAGTTAACCATTAGAAGAAAATAAAAACTTTCTAAGTATCAGGAAAAAACAAAATAAAACATAGTGACCACACATTGAACAATATTTAAAATTTATTTACAAAAACAAGTCTTTTAACTCTGTAGGCCATTTTTTAAATATGCGCTAAACTCCCTAAACTCTATGCTTTATGGAAGAAATATATGTAAATCCCAGGGCCTAGAAATGAAAGATGGCCAAAGAATACTAGGATATAAAAGCAAAAAAAAAAAAAAAAACATGATTTGTTAGAATCCTAATTGAGTTTAAAATTATGCAAGTAACCATTGAGTGAGACAAAAAAAAGATATAAAATACTGATGCTACAATTAATTATGAAGATACAGCAGTTATTGAGACTTAGATGCCAGATAATTTAGCATCAACCTTTGCAAAATAAAAACTATATGAGATTCAAATAGAAACCGTCAGAAATACACATCCGTCGACAAAGACTCAAGCCCGCCAGCACGTGACAAATCAAGTGAGCAAAAATCAGTATGATTATGAAAAATAATTCAATCAATATTGCCTTGGTTTCACTACAATACCAGTTTTCTCAATCCCACTGACTTAAAATAGTAGCTATTTATTCTTGTGTTCACCACATGTTCGTCAAGAGTTGGAAGGGCCCCCTACTCAGCGTAATCAATCAGGGACCCAGAATGGCAGACCAGCCATGCTCTCTAACATTGCCAGTCACTTGTAACTAATAGGAAAAAAAGCACCCTGGAGAAACTCATATTAGCAATTAAATAACACACATCATTTTGGCTTACAATTCATTACACTGCACCCTCCCAATCACAAAGTGAGGACAGAAAGATGCAATTCTACCCTAGGTCCAGAGGTGGGGCAAGCCAGAACTATTTTGTAAACCAAAATAAAAATTACAATGTAATTAGTAAGATGTTTTCATTTGAGTAATAGACACAGATATGCTGTACATATAAATTGATCTTGATTGGGCCATAAAATAAGTACTAAAAATTACTAATGACATTATGTGAACACAATCCAGATATTAGAAAATTTAAAAGACTAGAAAATTTTTTGACACTACTATCAAAAATTTTTTTTAAAAAAATTTAAACTACTTATGTAAAAAATAGCTATGATTAGCCAAGCGCGGTGGATCATGCCTGTAATCCTAGCACTTTGGGAGGCCGAGGTGGGCGGATCACAAGGTCAAGAGATCGAGACCATCCTGGCTAACACGGTGAAACCCCGTCTCTACTAAAAATACAAAAAAAATTAGCCGGGTATGGTGGCGGGTGCCTGTGGTCCCAGCTACTCGGGAAGCTGAGGCAGGTGAATGGCTTGAACCTGGGAGGCGGAGCTTGCAGTGAGCCAAGATCGCACCACTGCACTCAGCCTGGGCGACAGAGCAAGACTCTGTCTCAAAAAAAAAAAAAAATAGCTATGATTAAAACTCATGGACTGGACATAAGGCAGTGCTCAGTTAAAATTCAATGTTAAACATCTGCTATTAATTATTAAAAATAAGAGTAAGTTGTATAAACATTTAACTTCAAAAGAAAAATATGCAGAGACAATTTAATAACAACTACTGAAATGGCAAAAAAAAAATGTTGAAGTAACAATCTAAAAGATGATTCTTTAAAAATTGTTTTTCAATTATACTTGACCTTATTAAGTAACCAATCAGAGAGTGAGGGGTGGTGAGAGGGAGAAAGAACTAATAAGAAATACTAAAACAGGAAATAACTATAGAAACTGAGAAAATTAAAAGAGTCTAGAAGGAAATTATTAACTCTATACATATAAATTTGAAAATCTATATAAAATTACTTTCTTTCTTGCAATTCAAAATGCACCAAACAGATTCTAGAAATAGTGAAAGATCTAAACAAACCAATTAACCTAAGAAGCGGCAGTGGTAAAGAGGAAATAGTTTTTAAATAATAAATCACAAATCAACAGCTCCAGATAGTTTCACCACATAATTTTACTAAATCATCAAATAAAAGGTAATCACAATGTTTTAAACTGTTTCAGATAATAGAAACTGGAGACTTTCTCCTAAAAGTTTCTTATGTATTAAATGCAATATATTACTGAAGGTCAGAAAAAATTATAAAAATCAGATATGCTAACTAATATCACTCATGGAAATCAATAAAAATTTAAACAAAATGAAATATTGGCAAAGAGATTTCAGAGCACATATTAATAATTAACTGTAATTCATTGAATTATATTTTGTAAGTTAGATCTAGTCACACTTTAATTTATATTAACTGTATGGTGAATAGATCTAACTTACAAAATTAATTTTTTGTAAGCTAGATCTATTCTCACTTTAATTTATATTAACTGTAATTCAATGAATTGTGATTCAAAGAATAAACTTTAATTCAATGAATTACAGTTAATATAAAGTGTGAATAGATCTAACTTACAAAATATATCCATTGTTGTTAAATAATTATTTGATGAAAAGATTTTCCACACCTTTTTTATTAAACAATAGGTTCTTAAAAAAGCAGAAATGGGTGGATAGTTCTTTTTAATCTGTTAAACTTCTAAGACCAGGATCATTCTTTAAATGAAATGGGAAAATACTAGAATTATATCCATTTTGGCATTTTTGTTTTTTTGTTTTTGTTTTTGTTTGTGTTTTTTTGTTTTTTTTTTTTTTTTGACAGAGTCTTGCTCTGTCACCCAGACTGGAGTACAGTGGCATGATCTCAGCTCACTGCAACCTCCACCTCCCAGGTTCAAGCAATTCTCTTGCTTTAGCCTCCCAAGTAGCTGGGATTACAGCCATGCACCACCATGCTTGGATAATTTTTGTATTCTTAGTAGAGATGGGGTTTTGCCACGTTTGCCAGGCAGGTCTTGAACTCCTGGCCTCATGTGATCTGCCTGCCTGGGCCTCCCAAAGGGCTGGGATTACAGGCATGAGCCACTATGCCTGACCCAAATTATATCTGTTAAATATAAGAATAATGCAAAATCACTACTGTTTAATGTTGCTCCCAATGTTCTAAACAATGCAATTAAAGAAGGCAAAAATATAGTAAGTAAACTCAGTTGCAAAGAAAGAGAAAAATTAGTTGCTTACAAATAACCTTTCTGCTACCTAGGAAACTCAAGAAAGCTAGCTTAAAAATTATCGTAAACAAAAAGGTAACTCAATAGAGTTGGCTGCATACAAAATTATTGCACAGAAAATAATAAACTTCCTATATACACAATTGGTGATAGTAATAATAACATTAGTAGTGACCTCATTTATAAGACAAAAACAATTATAAATAAAATTCTTAAGAATAAACTTTAAGAAAACTACGTAAGTAGAAAGAGGAAGGAAGGAAGGAAGGAAGGAAGGAAGGAAGGAAGGAAGGAAGGAAAAGATTCTAAGAGATAAAAGAAACCTTGAAGAAACTGAAAGTCATATCATGTTCCTAAACATAAAACCAAAAAATCATAAAGATGTCAATTCTCCATAGTTAAATCAATACATTCAACATGATCCTAATAAAATAATCTATGACAATTGTTTTAAAACTGCAAAAGATAATTATTCAGATAATGCAAAAATAGCCAGAAGAATGAGAGGGAGGGAGAGATGAGAGAATTTCACCTATTTATCAAAATATATTTTAAAGCTCCAATAGTTAAAGTGTCTAAAGTTTAATTGCCTTAAATACTGTGATTGTTATGCTTATGATGAAGGTAATGTCAATGCAGTGGGGGAAAAGATTTTCAATTACTGATACTTGGAAAAATAAATAGCTCTATGGGTAAGGAAATTTAATTCATAGTTCATACTTACATCAAGAAGAATTCTACATGTTAAATATTTGAATATCACAAAGGAAAATAAAAGAAACCATGATGGTACTAAAAGAATATCTACAGGAATTTAAAAATTAATCTTGGCATGTAGAAAGCCTTTCTTACTATGGCATAAATCCCAAAGTTTTTTTAAAAAAAAAGATTGACTAATTTTACTACAATTTTTTAAGTTTCAATTAAAAAAATCTTTATAAACAAAGCCAAAAGACAAATAGAACACCAGAAATAATTACTTACAAATCACATCACAATTAGCTCATTTTATAAATATAAACAAAACACTTTTTAAAGCTTATCAGAAAAATACAATGAAACATTAGAAAAAGAATAATAATAATTTTTCTAATAATAAACAATTTGCTTAATGGAAAACATAACGAGATGATCTAAACATTGAAAAGATAGTCTCACTCAAAATAAGACAGACACAAATTAAAACTCTGGCCAGTTTTCACCTGATTGTCAAAGAACAAAAAGTTTGATCTGTGGCAGCAAATACTTAAAGAATCAGATAATCTCCTTCTCTGTGATAA
Organism: Nomascus leucogenys; assembly: GCF_006542625.1. Classification (NCBI taxonomy): domain Eukaryota; kingdom Metazoa; phylum Chordata; class Mammalia; order Primates; family Hylobatidae; genus Nomascus; species Nomascus leucogenys. Next base: position 59,810,855 of record NC_044381.1, on the reverse strand, counting down.
CTGGGTTAATTGGAATATCAACCCTAAGGAAATTTAACAAAAAGCACCCATATTATAAATGCAGTTATCATTTTCTGCTTAGATTCTACATTTATAAATTATCTCATAATTATGTTTACATTCCTGTGAGATGATATATGCTGGGCTGATATTGAATAGTAGATTTAGTTGCAGCCAAACTTTTGTTTACAGCTGACATCTGCTTAATTGGTCTGTTCTCTGTCTGTCCTCATTGGTTTCTACCCATGCCATACTGGCAGTTGTTAAATATTTTGAGTATTACCCCTGATATTTCTAAGTATTGTATATAGAAGCTAGAGAATGGAAATGACACTATTTCATTATTTATTATTAGAAAAATGGAAAATAAAACTCCATTGAAATGCCACTACACATCTAATAGAGAAAGAAAAAGAAAGAAAGAGAAAGCAAGCAAGCAAGCAAGCAAGCAAGCAAGAAAGAAAGAAAGAAAGAAAGAAAAAGAAAGAAGAAAGAAAGAAAGAAAGAAAGAAAGAAAGAAAGAAAGAAAGAAAGAAAGAAAGAAAGAAAGAAAAGAGAGAGAGAGAAAGAGAAAGAAAGAAAAATTCCAAGTTCTGAAGAGATACAGAACAACTAGAACTCGCATAGACTGCTGGAATATGAAACTGGTGGAATATAAAACAAGCTGCTTTGGAAAACAGCTTGGCACCTCATAGTTTCTTACAAAATTAAACATACACTTACCATACAAACGAGGCATGCCAGTCCAAGAGAAATTACTCTTATGCTCACACAAAATCTGCATGCAAATATTGATTGTGACATTATTCATAATTGCCCAAAGGGAACATCCCAAAGGCCCCTCAACTGTGGTACATCTAAGCATGGAATATTATTCAATTAAAAATCTATGTATATACACATAATATATATTTTAGGCCGGGCGCAGTGGCTCACGCCTGTAATCCCAGCACTTTGGGAGGCTGAGGCGGGTGGAACACGAGGTCAGGAGATCGAGACCATCCTGGCTAACATGGTGAAATCCCGTCTTTACCAAAAATACAAAAAATTAGCCGGGCGTGATGGCGGGCGCCTGTAGTCCCAGCTACTCGGGAGGCTGAGGCAGGAGAATGACGTCAACCCGGGAGGCGGAGCTTGCTGTGAGCCGAGATCGCGCCACTGCACTCCAGCCTGGGTGACAGAGCAAGACTCCATCTCAAAAAAAAAAAAAAAAAAAAAGAAAAATTTAAATATTTTATTTGTTTTCTCATTAAAGAAACTTAGAGACAGACCAGGCTCACAGCACAACACAGTGCTATGGCCCACCGTGCTACTGACAGGTATGATTTCTTTTATTTTTTTTTCTCTCACTACATTTGGCGTGCTCTCTACACTTAGCATGTAGCTTTTCCTAACATGGTTGCACTAAAGATCCTGCACTTCCAGGTTTCTCTACTGCGTTTCAGCTCAGAGAAAATAGAGTTCAGGAAGCCTTTTCTTTGTTTTTCTTAATCATCCTCTTTTAGGTGTAATTTACATACCATAAAAGTCACCCATATTAGTTGTACAATTCAGTATTTCTGGTGAATTTGCCAGAGATATTGTGCAATCATCACCACAATTATTTTAGAACATTTCTTCACTCCAGAAAGCTCCCTCATGCTCTTTTTCAATCAATTCTATCACCAACCTCAGCCCCAGATAATCACCAATATGATACTTTCTGTATCTACAGATTTGCCTTTTCTGGACACTTCAAATATATAGAATTATGCAATATATAGTCTACTGCTTTTCACTTATTTCACTTAGCATAATGTTTTGAGTTTCATCCATGTTGTAACATGTATCACAAAAACAGACAGAACCCAGAGGTCGATTTAAAGATTAAGAAAAACCTGGTGAGCAGAATGAGTAAGACAACAAAGGGTGGGAGTTAACAAAAAATGAAATTGGGGCACTGAGCACAGTGCAGTTCTGATAAAGCCAGACATTGAAGGCAAATATATTGAATTCTGAGATCTGCTAGAGATTACCTATTATATAGAACAAACACTTCTTGTAACAAGGGCAGCTACATAAAGCAGATCACCATGTCACACGGAAATTCTATGCCTTTCTGTGGTGACTGAGTGAGTGCAGACTGGGTTTATTCACATACAAACAAAATAAAGCAAGAGCTTAGTTACAGAGCCTCCCTGTTTATTTCACTTGATAACCTAAAATAATGTGATAATTAATAACAACCCCCTGAATACATGCAAACACCTAGAAATGACAGCAAAATACAACAAAATTCCCTTTTGCATGCCTAGTTGAACATATTACAAAATTCCGAGGTGCCAGATAATAAAAGGAAAATGACAACCAGAATTGATAAAAGCCTGAATATTCATAGTAAAGAAACATAATTCCTGAAATGGATAAATAAAACTAATACAATGGAGATGCATTGCAGTATTTGGCTGTGACACATTCTGGACTAAAGAAAGAAATCTTAAAAAGCAATTAGAAAAATAAACAGACAATTTATCCAAAAAATCAGTTAAATAAATCTGAGCTTTATAACTCAGTCACAAAGAAAAACAATGTACCAGGAATAAGAAAAACAATGAAAAAGTGTTTTTCAAAACATAATGATCAAAAGAAAAGAAGGTATAAATTCTAATCTCATAAAATAAAAGCAAAGTGAAAATACAATGAAAGGAAAAATATCTAGTGAAAACTTTATCAATCCAAGACATAAAAGGAGAAGGAAAGAGAGGATGGGAAATGAAAACAGAAAATAAAATGGTAGAAAAAAATATAAATTACAATAAATATAAATGGACTAAATGAAATGGTTAAAAATGTGTATAGATTCCCAGTCTGGTATAAAACAAAAAATAAAGTTCAATGACACACTATTTATAAGTGATACAAAATAAAACAAATAACATATAAAATGATCTGAAAAGAAAAGGTGAAAACTAAATAAAAAAATGAAATACTAAATAAATGGTGTGCAAAGAAAGAAAATAAGACATTTGGCATAAGCAGAAAACTGAGATAACAGAGTAAAAAGAATATCAAGTGAGGTATTTATTTTCTTACTCTTAAGTTTCAAAATGAACACTATAACATCAGGTCATTTCAAAGTATGTTTTTGTACTCTTGTTTATGCAATTATGTGTCCATAGCATTCTTAACACTTGAATCTCTATGTGTGTTTACCCAAGCTAATTTTTCCTCTGAAAATAGAAAAAATGTTTTTCTTTGTTTTTCAAAATTTTCGTCAGAGGTTTTTTTTTTTTGCATATTTTACTTTCAAAATTGTAGACTATCAGTTGTATTTTTTCAGAGATTAGAGTCGAGTTTTCACACGAGTGGTTTATATCCTGCTGATGCTCCCACACAGAGACTTAATTAGAACATAACAATAACTGACGTATATTTCAAAAAATAGAGAATTATATTTCTCATCTCAATTAATAAACATAAATGCTATTATCATAAATAAATGAGTAATGTAAGGGATTGCACAATTTTGAGCACTTATTTGCTCATAAATCTGTTTGTTTATTCAAAATTTGCATTCTCTCCAGCTAATTTTTTTGTGGAGATGGGTTTTTGCCATGTTGCTCAGTCTCGTCTCGAACTCTTAGGCTCAAACAATTCACCTGCCTCAGCCTTCCAAAGTGCTGGGATTGTGTGAGCCACTGCGTCTGGCCTTTTCCTCTTTTCAACACTTTAAAAATTTTACTGTCTACTGATTTGCAAGGTTTTTAACAAGAAGTACTTGTAATATAAAATTTTCTTTTTTCTTTGATATTCTGAATGTTTTCTCAATTCATGGCTTAGCTCTTCATTTTCTCAATGGAATTTTTAATGTGCAGAAATTTTTAATTTTGAAATCTAATTTTTACTTTTTTTTCTTACAGGCTTTAGGGCTTTTGTGTCTTGTTTAAGCAATATTTGCTTTTCTAAGTTCATAAGATGTTCTCCAATATTTTCATCTAGAAATTTTAGGATTTGCTTTTGTCTATAATCAAATTTTGAGTTAAATTTTTAATGTGGTAAGGTAGGAAATGAGGGCAATGTTTTTCTCCACACAGTTACCAGTTGCCATACAGACTATAATTTTGTGATTTAATTACCTTGGTACATTCGTTACAAATCAATTGTCTTCATACATGTGAGTTTATTTCTGGACCCTCTATTCTGTTCGAAAGATGAATATATTGATCCTTACATCACTACAAACCTCTTTAGTTACTATTGCTTTATCAAAAGACTTGAAATCAAGTAGTATAAGTCCTTCAAACTTGTTCATCCTTTTCAATAGTGTTTTGGCTATTCTAGGAACTTTAAATTTCCTTATAGATTTTAAAATCTAGGATCATTTTTAGTATTTACATGAAAGCAAAGCCCAATGTTAATGTGATTGGAACTGCATTGAATCTATCAATAAGCTTAGGAAGAACAAACTCTTTATCAATATTAGGTCTTCTTTTCCATAAATATGGACTATCTCTTTGTTTATATAGATCTTTAATTTATCTCAAAAATTTTAAAATTTTTATTGTACAAGTAGTATACATCTTTGCGATATTAAGAAATGTTCAGTTGTTTTAAATGCTATTAAAATACAAATTTTAAATATTGTTTTTCAGTTGCTGTTTTTATATATAAGAATATAATAAAGTTTTAATATTGACTTTATATCTAACACATTGCTAAATTAGGTTAGCAGTTCTACTGTTTTGTAGGTTCTTTATAATTTTCTCCATACATGCCACTCTGCAAAATAAAAGACAATTGTATTTCTTCATTTCAAATATTTATTCCCTTTCTTTTTTTGCCTTATTCTCTTTCTCAAAATGAAAGTATTTAAAATTGTGTGATTTAAGTATGATGTTACCTGTAGATTTTTTTTGTAGATGTCTATTATTAGATTTAGGAAGTATTATTTTATTCCTAATTTCTTGAAAGCTTTCTTATCAAGAATAAATGTTGATTTTTTTGCTAGCTTTTGTGCATATTGATCATAAGTATATGGTTTTCTCCTTTTTACTTTTACATTTGCATTGATTGATTTTAATGTATTATAAAAATTAATTATTTCTGAATTAACTTTCCCTAAGTTTGTGGAGGACTTTTGTGTCTATATAAATGTAAACATGATAATTTAATTTCTCATAGTGTTAGTTTTGATATCATAGTCAACCTAGTTACATAAAATGAATTGGGAAGAGTTTCTTCTCTATTTTCAGAAAGACGTTGTGTAAAACTGATATTGTTTATTTTTTAAATAATTGATAGAACATACTAGTGAAACCATATTTGTAGGACACTTTCTCTGTGAGAAGATTGATTAGAAATCTTTTTTTATTAACATAAGAAACTTTATACTTTCTTTTTCTATTTTATTTTGGACAGTTTGTGTCTTTCAAAAACTTTATTAGCCAAGGGAACCTCCCCCACTCAGGGAAGCAGTAAGTGAATAGGCAATCCCGGGAACACATGCTTCTCCCGCAGATCTTTGCAACCCTCTGGTCAAGAGATCCCCTCATGAACCCACTCCACCAGGGCCTTCGCCCTGACACACAGAGCTTCGTAAAGTCTTGGCAGAGCAGCCACTTAGGCACGTAAGGTGACCTGGGAGACTGAGATACTTGGGTTTTCCAGGCTTCCCAGGAAAAGTAGCTGCAACTCTGGCAAATTGGGAGGGTAGACCCCCTATATACCCCTAGGAAAAAGTATGAATCCAGGGAGCTGAGCTGCAACAGTCTGCAGGCCCCCCTTTCATGGTACCTTTCAGGATAAGACCCACTGGCTTGGAATTCCAGCCAGGCACTAGCAGCAGTATTACCCACTGCCTCACCTACCCTCCTACCCCATTAGACAGAGCTCCCAGCAGGAGGGGCAGGCCATCATCTTTGTTGTTTGGGTGACTTAGCTGCTCCAGCTTTTAGGCTTTGGAGAGTCCAAGCCGACCAGAGGTGGAAGGGATCCCCCAACCCAGTACAGCTGCTGTATGCAAATGTGGCCAGACTACTTTTTTAAGCGGGTCTCTGAGCCCGTTTCTCCTCTCAGGCTAAGACTTCCCAACAAGAGCCTTCAACCACCCCCACCAGTGTTCTCTGGCCAACAGAGATTTGAAACTTCTCTGAGATGGAGCTTTCAGAGAGAGGGGTGGGATGCCACCTTTGCTGTTTGGGCAACGTAGCCTTTCCAGCCTGCAGGCTTTGAAGAGTCCAAGCTGAAGAGGGGCAGAAGCACAAGGATGAAAATGTGGCCAGATTACTCTTTTAAGCAGGACCTCAATCCTGTTCCTTATCACCAGGTCAGGCCTCAAAACCAGGGTCTCCAGCTACCCCTGGTGGTGTTCTCTGGATGACAGAGGTTTCAAAACTCCTTGAGACAGCACTCCCAGAGGAAGGGGTGGACCATCATCTTTGCTGTTCGGGTGACTTAGTCATTCCAGCCTTTGGGCTTTGGAGTGTCTGAGGTGACTGACAAGGAGCTGAAGTAGACCCCTAGCAGAGTATACCTGCTCTATGAAAACATGGTTAGACTACTTTTTTAAGTGGGTCCCCAATCCCATTTCTCTTCACTAGACAGGACTTCCCCACTGAGGTCTCAAGTCAACTCCTATAGGTGTGTTCAGGTCAGCAGCAGGCCCATACCTCCCTGGGACAGAGCTCTCAGAAGGAGGAGCAGGCTGCCGTCTTTGCCATTTTGCGGGCTTCACTCATGATACCTCAAGGTACTGTAAAATCTGAAGTGACTAGGTTCTGGAACAGGCCCACAGCAGCCCTACAGAAAAGTGGTCTGACTGTTACATGGGTACCTGTTTCTGTGTAACAGTCTGGCCACTTTTTTATCTCTGCACCAGGCAGACCCTCCAGGCCTAGGCCTCTACTCACACCCACCCAAGAGCTATTGAGCCTGTAGCAACCCAGCAACTGCCTGGCAGAGCCTCCAGGAGCAACTGAAAGCCTCTCCACCACTGCCTCTTCAGTGGAACTGCCCTTGCTACCTTCAGACTAACAAAAGAGCAAGACCCTAAGTGCCTTATCTACACCTCCAATAGGCTGCAGTCGACCCAAGGAGAGGACACCGGTCTGTCTCCTATGTGTCCCACACATCCCCCACTGCTTGTCACCAGACAGGGAACCCCTGGCTTGGGCTCACAGCACAGACCCTCCACACTGGGCTGATTACACTGAGTAATTGCTGACATGCATCTCTCTGGGGTGGAGTCCCCAGGAAACAAGAAAAAGACCATTGGCCACAACTACTACTAAGGTCTCATCCTCAGCTCCCTCTACGTTGGGGGAGGAACATAAAAACTGAGATTGCCACAGAGCTGCAGTGGGCAGCCTGGGAGTGCCAGGCCATGATCTACAGCCAGCACTCAAGGGAGAGAGGAACTCACACTTTCAGAGCATTGAGAGAGAACATGGCTGCAACTGTGAGGAAACATAAGAGAGCCACGCAACTGAGCAAGAGTCTCTCAACTTGCCAATATGCCTAAGTGCCACCTAGTGGATCACAAGCCAAAGCTTTAACACCAAAAATAACTCAGTAACATACCACCCTCTGAAACCAAAGACAAGAAGTCATCTTCAAATAAAGACCCTGCACAAAGCCTCAGCCTGGTGAAAACATCCATAAAATAAATCTATTGAATGTACTCAATCTACACTGCAGTTCAAGAAACATGCATAAGCAGAGATGAGAAAGAATCAATGCAGGAACTCCAGTAACTCAAATGGCCAGAGTGTCACATGTCCTCCAAACGACTGCACCAGTTCTCCAACAAGAGCTCCTAACCAGGCTTAATTGGCTGGAATAACAGAAATAGAATTCAGAATATAGATGGGAATTAAGATTATCAAGATTCAGGAGAATGGCAAAACCCAATCCAAGGAAACTAGGAATCACAATGAAGTGATACAGGAGCTGAAGAACAAAATAGTCAGTATAAACAGGTACCTAACAGGTCTGACAGAGCTAAATAACAAAATACACGATTTTCACAATGCAATCATGAGTATTAACAGCAAAATAAACCAAGCTGAGGAAAGAATTGCAGAACTTGAAGGCTGGTTCTCTGAAATAAGACAGTCAGACAAAAATAAAGAAAAAAGAACAGAGGGATGAACAAAACCTCAGAGAAGTATGGGATTCTATAAAGTTGTCAAATCTATGAATCACTGGCATCCCCCAAAGGCAGACGAAGAAAGCAAACAACTTGGAAAACATATTTCTGGATTTTTTTAATAAAAACTTTCCCAACCCTGCTAGAGAGCCCAATAGTGAAATTCAGGAAATACAGAGAACTCCTACAAGATTCTACACAAGAATATCATCCCCAAAAAACAACTGTCACATTTTCCAATGTCAAAATGGAAGAAAGAATGCTAAAGGCAGCTAGAAAGGGCATATCACCTACAAAGGGAAAGCCTTCAGGCTAACAGTGGACCTCTCAGCTGAAATGCTTCAAGCCAGAAGAGATCGGGGCCTATATTCACTATTCTCAAAAAAAAAAAAAAAAAAAAAGTTCAACCAATAATTTTATATCCAGCCAAACTAAGCTTCCTAAGTGAAAAAGAAATAAGATCCTTTCTATATAAGCAAATGTTGAGGGAGTTCTTTACTACCAGACTTGCCATACAAAAGATCTTGAAAGGAGCACTAATATAGAAAGGAAAGCCTGCTACTGGCTAATACAAAAACACAATTAAACACACAGACCAGTGTCACTATAAAGCAACCACACAAAGAAACCAACATAATAAGGAGCTAACAAGACAATGAGAAAATAAAATCCACACATATCATTACTAACCTTGAATATAAACAGGTTAAATGCCCCCACTTAAAAGGCACAGAGTGGCAAGCTGGATTAAAAAAAAAAAAAAAAAAAAAAAAAAAAAAATTCCAAGACCCAATGATATGCTGTCTTCAAGAGACTCATCTCACACATAATGATAATGACACTCATAGGCTCAAAATAAAAAGATAGAGGAAAGTCTACAAGACAAATGGAAAACAGCAACAGTTGCAATCCTAATTTCAGACAAAACAAACTTCAAACCAACAAAGATCAAAAAAGACAAAGAAGGGCATCACATAATGCCAATGAGTTCAATTCAACAAGAAGACCTATCTTAAATATGTATTTACCCAACACAGGAGTGCCTATTTTCATAAAGCGAGTAGCAAGTTCTTAGACACAACGAAAGAGACAAAAACTCTCACACACTAATAGTAGGAGACATCAACACTCCACAGACAGTATTGGACAGATCTTCAAAACAGAAAATTAACAAAGATATTCAGGACCTGAATTCAACATTGGACCAAATGGATCTGACAGACCTTTACAGAACTTTTCATCTAAAGTCAACTGATAATACATTCTTCTTATCATCACATGACATATACTCTAAAATCGACCACATAATTGAATGTAAAACAATCCTCAACAAATACCAAAGAACCAAAATATACCAAACACACTCTCAGTGCACAGCACAATAAAAATAGAAGTGAAGATTATGAAAATCACTAAAAACTCTGAGATTACATGTAAATTAAGCAACATGCTCCTGAATGGCTTTTGGTTAAATAATGAAATTATGGCAGAAATGAAAAAGTTATTTCAAACTAATGAGAACAAATATACAACATACCAGAATCTCTGAGACACAGGTAAGGCAGTGTTAAGAGGAAAATTCATGGAACTAAATGCCCACACAAAAAGTTAGAAAGATTTCAGATTAACAACTTAACATCAGAACTGAAAGAATTAGAGAAACAAGAGCAAATCAACTCCAAACCTAATGGAAATAACAAAAATCAGAGCTGAACTGAAGAAAATCAACACAGGAAAACTATTCAAAAAATCAACAAATTCAAGGGTTGGTTTTTTTAAAACATTTATAAGATAGGCCACTAGCTAGAATAACAAAGAAGAAAAAGAAAAAGATCCAAATAAACACAATTAGAAATGATGAAGGTAATGTTACCACTGATCACACAGACATAAAAATAACTATCAGAAACTACAAACACCTCTATGCACATAAACTAAAAAACCTAGAAGAGATTACTAAATTCATGGATACATACACTTTCCCAAGACTGCACCAGGAAAAAAAGCAATTGCCTGAACAGGCCTGTAACAAGCTCTAAAATTGAATCAGTAACAAATAGCCTACCAACCAAAAATACTCCAAGACCTGATGGATTAACCACTGAATTCTATCAAATGTACAAAGAAGAGCTGATATCACTCCTACAGAAATTGTTCCCAAAAAATTAGGAGGAAGGACTCCTCTCTAACCCATTGTATAATGCCAGCAACATCTCAATACCAAAATCTGGCAGAGACACAACAAAAAAATAAAATGTAAGACCAGTATCACTGACAAACATTGACTCAAAAATCCTCAACAAAATACTTGTAAACCAAATCCAGCAGCACATCAAAAAGCTAATCCACCATGATCAAGTAGGTTTGATCTGCTATAGATATTCATGTGCAGTTTTTGTGTGGACGTAAGTTTAAATTCATTTGAGTAAATCTGTAGAGCACAGTTTCTGAATCATATGGTAAGACTGTGTTTAACTTTGTAAGAAACTGCCAAACATTCTTCCAAAGTAGATGTACCAGTTCCTACCAACAATGAATGAGGGCTACTGTTGCTTCATATCTTCATTAGCATTTGGTGATGTCAGTGGTTTTGATTTTAGTCATTCTAATAGCCATGCAATGATAGTTTGTTGTTGTTTTAATTTGCAATTTCATAATCACATCTAATATGGGGCATCTTTCTATAAGCTTATTTGTCATCTATGTATCTTTTTGGCAAGGTGTCTTTCAGATCTTTTGCCCATTAATTGAGTTGTTTGTTCTCTTACTGTTGAGTCTGAGGGTTTTTTGTATATTTTGAATGTAAGTCCTTTATCAGATATGTGCTTTGAAAAGGTTTTCTCCCAGTTTGTGGCATCTTTTCATTCTCTTAACAGAGCACAGGTCTTTCATTTTAATGAAGGCCAATTTATCCTTTTTTTTTTTTTTAATGCAACAGGCTTTGGTGTCGTATCTGAAAACTGAAGTTCACCTAGATTTTCTTCTGTGTTCTCTTCTAGAACTTTTATAGTTTTGTGTTTTACATTTACATCTGTGATCTATTTTGAGTTAGTTTTTATGAAAGATGTAAGCTCTGTACCTAGGCTCATTTTTTTTTTTTCATGTGGGATGTCCTGTTGTTCCAGCACCACTTGTTGAAAAGACTACCTTTCTGCACTGAATTGTCTTTGTTTCTTTGTCAAAGTTTAGTTGACCACATTATGTATATCTATTTCTGTGTTCTCTATTTTGTTTCACTGATTTATTTGCCTATTATTTCATCAATATGACACTCTCTTTTTTAGTGTAGATTTATAGTAAGTCTTAAAATCAGTTAGTGTTAGTCCTCTGAATTTGTTCTCCTTCCAATATTGTGTTTGCTATTCTGGGTCTTTTGTCTTAATTCCTCTCATGAAAGAGTGAATGCCCTGACGGCGCCCTCAAGAATTTAATAATCAAGCCAGTGTATAGTCAGCCTTCAGCAATTTGTTAATTTCAATTTAAATGTGTCTAACAGATACTGTCTCCAGTGGCTCTTCTCCAGGTCAGCTGTAATCCTCCATATATACCTGTCTCTCCAGTTTGGGGAGTTAACAGTTTTCCTCATGATCTCATTTCTCCGATGTATCAAAGAAGAGTTGCTTTCATTTTTTCATGTAAGAACAGGAGTGATGACTTAAAAGCTCTTTACATGTCAAAGCAGAAAATGTAAGACCCCTCTTCATTTACTTTTAAAATAATTAATTACACACATATATGAGAAATGCGTTTTCCTTGTAACAAATAAAATGTTGCAAGCAAGACATACTTCCTTGTGGCCTTCTCATTCCTAGTGCCAAGTATATCCTTCTGCCCTCTTCTCAGAATTTCCTGCTATTATCAATTTTATGTGTGTTCATTTTGACATTTTCTATGAATTCATATATAAAAAGTTCCATAAATATTTACTATAATGTTATATATTTTATGGGATATGTATGCTGTAAATAATTATTTCTATAACTTCATCTTTTTCTCTGCTATCTTGGGATGTTAATATAGACACTCTTGCCTCATTTTGTTAAAGTTTTTTAATTACTGCATTTTCCCATTCTCATATTGAGACATTTAAGTTTATTCCAACTTTTCTCTATCAGAATTAATGCTATAATGAACACTCCCAGTTGAAAACTATGCATTTTCTTAACGAAGTCCATTATATTCTTCTTGTGTGTCAACCTTCTTGTTCTTTCTCAAAATTATAAGTTAATGAAACCAAATTTTCTGTACACAGAAAAGAAAACTGGAAACTATCGATCTCCGTCAGAACTGAGAACTTTTCAAATAATCTGTTTAGATAAATTGTTCATCCTGTTATTGTTTTGTTGTATTTAACCACGAGTATAAAAGTAATTGCAGGCATTTCCAGGCAAATAAGGAGGGGTAATGTTTGGCTTGACTGGCCAGTTCTCAGGAAAAATGTTTCTGAACTGGAGAAGAAGAAATGACACCTTTCTTCTTTAAGATGTAAATGAACATACTGAATGACACCTATTTTCAAAAGTCTATGAAAAGTGACCTCCACAGACTAATTAGTGCCTGTGTTGACACTTCAATTTGCAACCTAATTGTTTATTTAACTTCTAGCTATTTTCTTCCTCAAGGTTGTTAGTACTTTTTAAATCCTCTTTAAAGCCTGGCTAATTAATTATGTCGTTATTCATTGGTTCCCAAGGACCAAGTTTTAAAAGGCTATTCAAAAAAATGTAACAACTAAAAATCAATATATATGTTGAAAGAAAGGAATCCAAAGTAAACTATTATCCCACCAGCTTACAAAAAAAATTATTTTTTCCATATTCCTTTCTAGCCTGTGCCCCACATATAAGTACTTGTCTTTTTTTGTGTCCCGAAGATTTTAGCTACCTGCAATGACACTCATAAATGTATGCTTTTGTTGTTGTTTCCTTTTCTTTTCCTTTTCATTTTTTCCCCTTTCTTTCTTAATCTTTTGAGGTTGCTCTCTTCTCCATTTGCCATTAGTCTAAATGTCCTAGAGTTAAGAATTTTGTAGGCAATAAGCCCTTCCTGAAAGATTGGCTCAAACCTCTCACAAAATGGTTTCTGTAGACTTTCTAGCTTCTAAAAATAGTCATTTCAAATATTATAAGTTTTCATATGAGTTTAGAGTTTAAGTTAGGGTGGTAATCAAGAGAAGAAGCATAAATAGCTTCCACCTAGTCTTCCACATCTAAATCTATTTCTCATGAGTGGCACTTTTTATCCTACCCTTTCCACATAGCACATGCTCATTTCTCTCCTTTGGAATCTGAATATATTCCATCACAAGGCAGAACAAGGTTTATTTTCTCCCTTCTTACCCTATGCCTTTTTCACATAAATATTATACTCCTCACATCTCCAACCAGCAAAAACAAAATAAAATAAAGCTTAGTGTAGGGGATGGGGCAGAAATATTGACAACCTAGAAGAATAAGACAGACAGGAAGCAGGGGTGTTGCTCACAACAAAGGGATTTAAAGGGTCTAGAAATAATGGAATAAAGAAAAGATAATGGACACCTCAGGGAACTGAGGGCCTTGAAGAGTCTGTCAGAAGAACTCTGTGAGTTGCCTCAAGAAGGGAAACGTAGAGCCAGCAGTACCCATGGAGGAACAGTACCTATGGAAGAATCCTGATTGGAACGGTGGAAAGCTCCAAATCTCACCTTGAAGGAGGCTACTATAGCTCACAAAAGGCGATTGAGCCTGCATTTAGTAAAGACCAATTCTCCACATTTTTCTTGATTCTCATTTTTTAGAATTGGACTTTACTACTCCATTCTTCTGATATTAAAAACTTGGCAGCAGAAATGGCCTTTGCCAAGTCTTCAACACTGCACACAATTGAGAAGATGTGGGGACTGGAGAAGTGATAGGAAGGACCACTATCTAGTAATGCAAGAATCGTGGAATCTAATCATTCATTAAATGAGGTGAAAAGCACTTTGTAACGTCTCAAATCCTATCAATATTTTTTGTATTAATATTATTACTCCTTATCCATGCACCTTCACAATCCAGTCATCCATTTGGGGCTTGTCAACCTCTAAGTCATTGGCTTTCAAACTTTTTTGACATCATTACTCTTGTATATGTTGAGAATTAGTGAGGACCCCTAAGAGCGTCTGTGTATGTTGATTATATATATATATTATGTTATATAATACATATTGTTATATTATATATATTATGTTATATAATATGTGTATATACACATTATATTATGTGTATGTTGATAAGATACAATATATATTATATATATAATTATGTGCCATACATATAAGTACTTGTCTTTTTTATATTTTTATATATATAAATTTACTATATTTCAAGTTAAAACAAATTTTATAATTATATTTTTAGCTTAGTTTAAAATAAAAATAAGTTCATTGCATGTTAATATAAACAATACACTTTTTTGAAGAATAGTTATTTTCCAATGTCTCATAACGATTTGAAAACTGTGGAATTGCTTTATATTTTTAAAAAGCATTTTGATGACTGAATTAATGGAAGACAGCAGGATTCTCAAACCTGCTTCTGCATTCAATCTCTTGTGATATCATATGTCATATAGCCTCTGGAAAATTATGCTATACGCTCATGAAAGAATAAGATTCTAGAACAAACAATGGCTTACCATTATTATGAAAATTGTTTTTATCTCATGAATTTCTGAAAATGCCTGGGGGATCCATACTTTGAGAGTCTCTGCCCAAATTCATTGTAGTTCTGAGATCATCCCAAATTTTCAACAAAAAAGCACATAAATTAGTCGTTCTCCCTTTCTCTTCAGTGGCAACATAGCACAATAAGGAGGTTAATCCTTGAGAGAGGAAATTAAATTATAGTTTTTAAAAATAATCTGTCCCCTAAATTTTAAAAATTATTTTGTAACCATTCAAGGAGTATAACAAAAACAACTAACGCAGAGCAACTATAGGTATTTTTATTCACCTTATCTTGTTTCAACGTCATAAGTATCCTGGTCCACAAGTAAAGCAGGCTATATACTTATGCCCATTTTAGTTATGAGAAAAATGAGGCTCTTCAAGGAAAAGTGGTTCCCACAAGTACAATGTATATTTGCATCTAGTTAAATGTAAAGGGCCAAATGGACTTGAATATTGTGCTACCTGTTAGTATTGTTTAACAAATTGATCTGACAAACAAGAGTTAAGAAATTTAGTTTATAATTTGTGCTCTGTCTACAATTTGGCATTGGACTTAACTTCTCAGAATCTCTCCTTATAGGAGTAGAGGGGGGTGTCAAATAAAGTTAAATTTTCTCATGCCAAATTTTACAAAATTTAAAAAACGATAAGATTTTGACTCAGTTATTTTTCCCTCAGCTATGAAAAAGTAATTAAACCATCAATAACTCAGTGAATTTCTTTTGCTCACCTTATTTTCAATCTTTTTTTTAACTTTTATTTTAGGTTCAAGGATACATGTTCAGATTCATTATATAGGTGAACTAGTGTCACGCGGGTTTGTTGCACAGATGATTTTGTTACCCAGGTACTAAGCTTAGTACCTAATAGTTATTTTTTCTACTTCTCTCCCTCCTCCTTTCCTCTGTCCTCAAGCAAGCCCCAGTGTCTGTTGGTCTCTTCTTTGTGTCCATGTGTTCTCATTATTTAACTCCCTCTTATAAATGAGAACATGTAGTATTTGGTTTCCTGTTTCTGTGTTAGTTTCACAAGGATAATGGCCTCCAGCTCCATCAATTTGTGGCTCTTCAGTGCACTCTATGAAGACTGACCCTGCCAGTTGGACTAACTGGGGGAGGAATCACTGATTAGATGATTAGTCACTTGGTGTTCCTGAGACAGAAGAAAAACAAGCAGTAAAATTTCACACTAACTTCTCTTTGGTGAATACAGAAGTAACTTAGACCAAGCATGTTCAAGCTGGAATTTATGATGAGGCAAAGTCCATTAGTGCTCCCAGAAACTCACCTGAATTCTCATATGAAGGGTTTTAGGGACTGAACTAAGCCTTCTAATTATCTTTAGACTGAATCATATTAGAAATTGAGCTCTATTCCCCCTTGTACCAGGCTCTCTGGTTGAAAGATGCTTTGGGAGGAGTGTTTAACCCTTCAGGGCCTGTAAGGTTCTACTTTGGGTGGATTGACATTTAGCAGCAAAAATCTCACATTTCAGATAAATACCTCTGGGTGTCTTCCTTACACATATAGGCTATACGTGATTGGTCTCCCCATTCCACCAAAAAAATTAGATATAATACTTATGTACTTACAGTAAAACAAGACTGATTGCTACTTTGGCTCTCTCATATTTCCTCTCATCACCTAGTACAGAAAAATTTCAGGTCTTGTTTCATGTTAACTTTTATGTCTAAATCTTAAAAAACCTCTCACTAGCTTAAGTATTTCGGTTTGTAGATTCTAAATGCACAACAAATTCAGCAGGGCAAATACAGAAATCTATATCTTCCAAGAAATCTCATAAAGCTCTTAGAACATTATTTTTTATCAGAGGCAATATTGAGATCTTCACTGTTCCTAAACCAGAATCCAAGGCCAAGTTCTGATCTGTTTGCTTCCCTAGTCAAATCATTCCCTCCAACGTAAAAACACTTATTCTCTTTTCCCACTGCTAAATCTCTTGCTTGAATCCTCAACAATGTAGTTCTGAATGAGAAAACTGCGTCTCCTTTTCGACTTGACACATAAATCTTCTGAGTACTACTGATACATTCATTTCCATTGTTGACCTTGTTAGGCCATGATGCTCTGTTATCTGCTGACGTTAACGATTACCTTGCAGATCAAATTAATGATTGCAATTTCAGTGTGAAATTACAGTACTCTTCTTTCAGGATTTATTTAAGGTAATAATACTAGGATTTCTTTTTAATTAGTTAGGACACACGTCTAAGTAGTGCTATGAAATATTTGAAATATTTTATATAAAATATATAAATATATGTCAAAACATCAAGAAAAACATAATTTGTATTTAAATGCATAAACTTATTTATGTATATTAGCATAAAGGATA
Organism: Nomascus leucogenys; assembly: GCF_006542625.1. Taxonomy (NCBI): domain Eukaryota; kingdom Metazoa; phylum Chordata; class Mammalia; order Primates; family Hylobatidae; genus Nomascus; species Nomascus leucogenys. The sequence goes on along the minus strand of NC_044381.1, from coordinate 59,793,681 downwards.
ACATCTATCCTTATGTTGTAAGGATATACAAATATTAAAGATTCTTTACAATGATAAGATAAACTCTTTTCTGTTCTCTGGTCCTGGTGCTTCCTATGACTTTGATCCTTTCTGCAACCAGGTCATTCTGATGCCATGGTCTCTGATAGAGCTAGTCTTGTTTTTCCGGTAACTTTCTGTTCTGTTCAGTGACCTCAAATGAAGCTTCCAACACCACCACCTCTGGGAATCGCAATTTTGATTTTTCTGCTCACCAGTCCAGGAAGAATGGTCCTGCCCACAGTGAAATGAATCACCTTCCTGTAGAGACAAAAGCAGATATCAGAAAGTCCTTTCTGCCTATATCATGGTGGGTGGGGGTCAGGCTACATGAACAGAAAACTGACAGGAGATAGGATAATGAGCTTCAAAAACCAGGAAGTAAAGGGAGCCTGGGAGGGCTGAGGCTGTCAGAGATGCAGGGATGATGTTGCAGATGTATAAGCTGCTGAAGGGCATCTTTCATAAAGGTTCTATCCCCACTACCATGCTCATGTTTTGGTACTTTATAAACCATGATACACCAGAAGACCCTAAAACAAAAAACAGATATTTTCATCACTAGGTTAAAGCTAAAATAATAATGCAAGTCTTTATTACCCTAACAGCCTGAGTGAACTGTAAATTTTGTAGGAATAAAAACACATCACACATTGCCCCCTTTCAGGCAAAAGATGCTCCATTAACTATGAATGAATTCATGCTAGCTAAATCTAGGCAAGAAAATAGGATAATTTTTGTTTTTGTTTCGGGTAGTATGAACCATATATGAGAAAGCACAGGGCCATGAAATAATATATTTAGGGATTTATAAGTAGTCAAAATTGCTGGACCAATGGTTGCTTTTTGATGAGTGGTAATAGAATAACTGGGGAGGTAAAAGAAATTCTAAGCATAATAAATGATGAAGATTAAACTGGGGAAATGATAATATATTTTGAAAGCTTTTGAGATCTAATGAAGAAATTTAATCTCGACAGGAAGACTGGAGGACTGGCATTTTATCAGATTTGGATGATTTTTAAAGTTCATTTTATTAGCAGTATAGGGAACAGAATGGGGCAAAACTGGTGGGAGGGAGGTTATTGCAATATCCAGGAGGAAAGTAGGAAAGGCTCCATGTAAGCCAGCTATGGTGAAAAGGTAGAGGAGGAGACTCAAAATAAGTATCAATCAGGAGGTGAAAACACCAGGAACTAGTGGGGCAGTGAGAGCAGTAAAGAGAGGATTATAAGGTGAGAGGATTATAAGGTAAGATGATTTTCAGGCTTCTGATTTGGGAAATAATGCTTAGTAATATTTTTCACTATCATAAGAGCAATCAATAGGGTTACGTGTGTCTTGAGAGGCAGAATAATTCCTGAACATAATAATAGCTATAATTTAATGAGCACTTATTTGGTACCTGGCAGCATGCTGCATACAAAAATGTTTTAGGCAAAATATAAGCACCAATGGAGGTAAGGAGTCCCTCTTCCATAGCAGGCCATGCAAACTTATTCATTCTTTTTATTTTATTTTATTTTATTATCATTTTTTAAAATTATACTTTAAGTTCTAGGGTACATGTGCACACTGTGCAGGTTTGTTACATATGTATACATGTGCCATGTTGGTGTGCTGCACCCGTTAACTCATCATTTACATTAGATATATCTCCTAATGCTGTCCCTCCCCGCTCCCCGCTCCCCATGACAGGCCCTGGTGTGTGATGTTCCCCACGCTGTGTCCAAGTGTTTTCATTGTTCAATTCCCTCCTGTAAGTGAGAACATGTGGTGTTTGGCTTTCTGTCCTTGCGATAGTTTGCTCAGAATGATGGTTTCTAGCTTCATCCATCTCCCTAAAAAGTACATGAACTCATCCTTTTTTATGGCTGCATAGTATTCCATGGTGTATATGTGCCACATTTTCTTAATCCAGTCTATCACTGATGGACATTTGGGTTGGTTCCAAGTCTTTGCTATTGTGAATAGTGCCGCAATAAACATACGTGTGAATGTGTCTTGATAGCAATATGATTTATAATCCTTTGGGTATATTCTCAGTAATGGGATGGCTGGGTCAAATGGTATTTCTAGTTCTAGATCCTTGAGGAATCACCACACTGTCTTCCACAATGGTTGAACTAGTTTACAGTTCCACCAACAGTGTAAAAGTGTTCCTATTTCTCCACATCCTCTCCAGCACCTGTTGTTTCCTGACTTTTTAATGGTCGCCATTCTAACTGGTGTGAGATGGTATCTCATTGTGGTTTTGATTTGCATTTCTCTGATGGCCAGTGATGATGAGCATTTTTTCATGTGTCTGTTGGCTGCATAAATGTCTTCTTTTGAGAAATATCTGTTCATATCCTTTGCCCACTTTTTGATGGGGTTGTTTGATTTTTTCTTGTAAATTTGTTTAAGTTCTTTGTAGATTCTGGATATTAGCCCTTTGTCTGATGGGTAGATTGTAAAAATTTTCACCCATTCTGTAAGTTGCCTGTTCACTCTGATGGTGGTTTCTTTTGCTGTGCAGAAGCTCTTTAGTTTAATTAGATCCCATGTCAATTTTGGCTTTTGTTGCCATTGCTTTTGCGATAGTTTGCTCAGAATGATATGTTTTAGTCATGCAGTTATTGCCCATGCCTATGGCCTGAATGGTATTCCCTAGGCTTTCTTCTAGGGTTTTTACGGTTTTAGGTCTAACATTTAAGTCTTTAATCCATCTTGAATTAGTTTTTGTATAAGGTGTAAGGAAGGGATCCAGTTTCAGCTTTCTACCTATGGCTAGCCAGTTTTCCCAGCACCATTTATTAAATAGGGAATCCATTCCCCATTTCTTGTTTTTGTCAGGTTTGTCAAAGGTCAGATGGTTGTAGTTGTGTGGTATTATTTCCAAGGGCTCTATTCTGTTCCATTGGTCTATATCTCTATTTTGGTACCAGTACCATGCTGTTTTGGTTACTTTAGCCTTATAGTATAGTTTGAAGTCAGGTAGTGTGATGCCTCCAGCTTTGTTCTTTTGGCTTAGGATTGTCTTGGCAATGCGGGCTCTTTTTTTGCTCCATATGAACTTTAAAGTAGTTTTCCCCAATTCTGTGAAGAAAATCATTGGTAGCTTGATGGGGATGGCATTGAATCTATAAATCACCTTGGGCAGTATGGCCATTTTCACAATATTGATTCTTCCTATCCGTGAGCATGGAATGTTCTTCCATTTGTTTATGTCCTCTTTTATTTCGTTGAGCAGTGGTTTGTAGTTCTCCTTGAAAAGGTCCTTCATATCCCTTGTAAGTTGGATTCCTAGGTATTGTATTCTCTTTGAAGCAATTGTGAATAGGAGTTCACTCATGATTTGGCTCTCTGCTTGTCTGTTATTGGTGTATAGGAATCAACATCATCCTGATACCAAAGGCTGGCAGAGACACAACCAAAAAAGACAATTTTAGACCAATATCCCTGATGAATATTGATGCAAAAATCCTCAAGAAAATACTGGCAAACCGAATCCAGCAGCACATCAAAAAGTTTATCCACCATAATCAATTTGGCTTCACCCCTGGGATGCAAGGCTGGTTCAACATATGCAAATCAATAATGTAATCCATTACATAAACAGAACCAAAGACAAAAACCACGTGATTATCTCAATAGATGCAGAAAAGGCCTTCGACAAAATTCAACAGCCCTTCATGCTAAAAACTCTCAATAAACTAGGTATTGATGGGACGTATATCAAAATAATAAGGGCTGTTTATGACAAACCTACAGCCAATATCATACTTAATGGGCAAAAACTGGAAGCATTCCCTTTGAAAACTGGCACAAGACAGGCATGCCCTCTCTCACCACTCCTATTCAGCATAATGTTGGAAGTTCTGGACAGGGCAATCAGACAAGAGAAAGAAATAAAGGGTATTCAATTAGGAAAAGAGGAAGTCAAATTGTCCCTGTTTGCAGATGACATGATTGTATATTTAGAAAACCCCATCATCTCAGCCCAAAATCTCTTTAAGCTGATAAGCAACTTCAGCAAAGTCTCAGGATACAAAATCAATGTGCAAAAATCACAAGCATTCCTATTCATTCTTTTTAAAAGGCAAATAGCAGAAAGTTCAAAACTCAAGGAAAAGAACTTCAGAAATGGCTTTCAACAGAGTTTCTTTACTTTTAAACAAAGATAATATTAAATAATGGTGAATTTTTGAATTGTTGCAAAGGCACAGACAGAATGAAAGATCCCCCATGCCCACAGTCCCCCCAACTCCACCACCCACACGGGTATTATAACGAGTGCTTGGAAATACATCCTCTCATAGTCAATTGCTGCTCCCTGGTGGTGAGCTCGCCTTCTTTGATAAAGCCTGAGAACACTGACACTTATTCATATCCAATTACAACTTTCCTTTATTCAGTCATTGCTCTTTAAAAGTAGGTCTTTCTCTCTCCTATTATAGATGTAACACAAGGCCTCAAGAATGTAAAAATTCTCCTAACACAGTGGACTCTATAAACACTATATGAGATCTGACAACTTCCTTCCCTGCACTTTTTAATGAGATATATATATATATATATATGTAGTCTCATAGGAATCTAACACATATGTTTTGTAGAACAATATTCTCCCAGTGAAACTCAGAAGTCCACCTCGTCTAGGACAATTGTCATGTGGTTAAGGACCTAGAATTTCTTCTCCTCTTAATATAGGGCCGAGGCGGGCAGATCACGAGGTCAAGAGATCGAGATCATCCTGGCTAACACAGTGAAACGCCGTCTCTACTAAAAATACAAAAAATTAGCTGGGCATGATGGCGGGCGCCTGTAGTCCCAGCTGCTTGGGAGGCTGAGGCAGGAGAACGGCGTGAACCCGGGAAGCGGAGCTTGCAGTGAGCCGAGATCGCGCCACTGCACTCCAGCCTGGGAGACAGAGCAAGACTCCATCAAAAAAAAAAAAAAAAAAAAGATAGGTTTATCCAGAGATTTCCTTACACACAAATATATAATCAGAGATTTCCTTACACACAAATATAATGTAATCTTCTATGAAGTAGCTATTGACACCTACATTCTGCAAGGCAGAAAGCTAACAAAGACAATACATTGTCCAACCTCACATAGCTACCAAATATTAGATATGAAGTTCAAGCCCAGTCTTAAGACCTTCACGGTATCCACCCCACCTCCTATCAGTTCAACACTGAACCTGTTGAAACTGAAAGTTTTGTGAGACTTTAAAGTGGGTATATGCTGTATGCAGTTGAATATAAGTCCAGAGCTTCAGATTAAGGCCAGGACTGGTGATACAGGTCTGGGTTTATCAGATCAGAATGTAATGGCTAAAGATGGGTAATTGTACAATATTGCCAGAGACAGTAAGAAATAATATTGTGTTGACAAGTAAATTTGTATGTGCAACAAAATAGTTCATTTTGGTTTCAGATCACAGCCATCACTGAAGGGACAGGGTAAGCAGTTTATCTTCTATGATGTTCTCTGTACAAACTACATACAGAACCAAATACCTATTTCAATGAAAGCAGCCTACTTTTCTAGTCTTAATTTTGTAATCAAAATGAGTCAATTCTTTCATTCTGCTGCTTTTGAGGGCTCTGAGTTCAATAGGAAAGTCACATTCTTTCATTCATACAAATTAAACACAAGATTATTATATCTGAAAGGTACTCATACATAAATAAATATTGAAATTTATAGCATTATTTGAGAATTGTAACAAAAAGATAAAAATATCAAAGCAGGAGTCGTTATATAATAGGTTTTATAATGCAAGGTATTAATAGGACATTAATGACAACAGCCTTTAAGGTCACTATATATTTAAATGAAACTCATTTTTTCTTGTTTTATGATATTCTATATTACCTTAATTATTTGATCTACCATTATTGAAGGACAGTCATAATTTCTACATCTAGCCATAACGCACAATGCTGTGATATGATTTTTGTATGTGTTCTTATATAAAATAATTTTACATTCTGGTGCTATTAACTAGAGACTAATTTCTTCAAAGTGAGATTTCTGGGTCAAAGAGTATGTGAGATTTTCATTTAAATGAAATTGCCATTTTACTTTCATATAATATTTTAGCTAGTTAGCCTTTAACAAATAATGTAATGGAGTACCAATATCTTTTTATCTTTTCTTTTTGATCAGAACCCTTTGTTTAAATATTTGTCAATCTAATGAACAGGTGAAAATGGCAACATTATTTTGGTTGCATTGTTATTTTAGTTTTTTTTTTAATCATTCAGCCAGAGTACTTGATAATCGCCATTTTGATTTCTTTTTATGTGTATTATACTTTTATGTGACCATTTATCTATGGGAAACTGGATAAAGGAGTTTTCTTTTCCATTTAACAATTTATAAGGCTTTTCATATAACTGAAAAGTGTACAATGATCAGTCTCTCATGTGTATTGCAAATGTTCTCCCAAATATTTGTCTTTTAGTTTTACATTTTTATTGTATTCTTCTTGTGGATATTTATCTGTATAAAATATACATGTATTTGCTATGGAAACTAGGAATCCATAGGTATTCTCTTATAAGTAGCCAGCTCATATTAGTACTTATTAAACAAATAATTCTTTTTTTCAAATTACATATATATCACATCAATTTATTTTAATAACTGATATATTTTTAAAATTCATATAGAATAATAAAGCAATTTCTCTTAAACTTTTTGCCATTCTCATATTTTCCTCTGAATTTTTTTCTTCCCACTGAACACTAAAAAATTAATTTGTAAGATTTTTAATTTTTTTTCATTTTGGTTGTCATTAAAATTGTTAATATATGAAGTTTACCTTTGAAATCCAACATAACATTTTGTGATGTGATGTCTATTTACATGTAGTTTTTGTACTTCAACGAAATCCTAGATCTGAACTTTTCTGTCTAAATTATTCTTTTTAATTTTGCAATGTTTTCAGTATTGTACCAGTATTTTAGTTTCAGTTTTATTTTGAACAGATTGTAGCTAAATTTTTACCTTACACTTAGTCAACTATTTAATTCTACCTTGTTTTCCTCAAGTCTCTCATGCTTCTAAGGCAGACAAAAATATACTCTTTAAAATGTAAGTACATTTTCAGTATTTATATGTATAACTTTGTCTTCTTGTCTTGTTTCATTAGTTAGCTCTTCCAAAATGGTGTTAAATGAAAATATTGATGGAAAATTTACATCCAAATTTAGTGGAAATAGCCTACTTAGTGTTGGTATATTAATCTTTCAATGTACTACTATATTCAATTTATCATTATCTAGTGTATAATTCTAGCATTATATTTATAAGATTACTTAATCTATAATTTTCTTTTTTTCTATTATTTCAAGTTTTATATAAAGGTAATCTCTTACATAAACAAAATTGATTTTTTTTTGAAATTCATATGAACTGGGATAGTATTTAGAAAGAAAGTATCTGTTCTTTAAAAGTTAGATAAATTTTGTGTTCAAACCATTTGAACATGGGAGTTTTAAAAATCGTCTTTTTTTTAACTCCTCTATGATTGCTGCACTCTTTAAGTCCATTTCATTAGTTTATATATTGCCATAAAACTACTATTTGCTCTAGATATTAAACTAGTGCTGAAAAATGGCATATAAAATTTTAATCCTTCCTATATTTACAGTTATGTCTTTTATCATCCTTAAGTATTTAAATTTTTAACTTTATCTCTTTCTTTAATCAGGCTCATCAAAAACTTCTCAATTTTATCAACCTGTTCAAACAACCATCTTTCAGCTTATTATTTTTGTTTCATAATTTCAACTTTATAGAACTCTTCCTCCTGCCTTTTGTTTCATTGTGTTTACCTATCCTCTAGGCTTTAAGTTAATTGCAATCTTAAACAATATATTTTTGTAATTATAAGAGTTCTGAAGAATATGCATTGTACTCTAGGTACAACTTTAGTGTCACTCCGTAATTGTTCTTCATTATTTCTAGATAATTTTTAGGTTTATTTTGTAACCTCATCTTAGATCCAGAGATTATTTAGAGTATATTTTTTCCGAGCTCTTAGCGTTTGTTATTTTTATCATCAAGAGCCAATAAGTCACTGAGTTATTCATTCATTTATTCGACAATAGAATTCAAGACTAATCATTAGGCAATGCTATTTCTACTTTAGTTACTTTTTTCTTTCCTTCATACATGATCAATATTTTGAAAACTTCATATGCCATGAAAAGAATGTGCAGTTTCTCTTTGAACTTTATAAATTTTTGTTTTATTTTTTGTGCATTGCTGTATTTCCATTGACTGGGAAAGTATATGCATATTGTTCATGCTCAAGAAATATTTTTGCAAGTGTTAATTCCCGATCTTTATTGTATCAGTCAAATGCTTCACCTCCCTCCTTATGCATCATCTTTGGCCTGAGAAACTTGAAAACATGGATAGTAAAATTATTCAACATAATTTTTAATCATCAGTTTCTCTATGTAACTTTAAAACTTTCCTTTTCTTCATGAATTTGTCTGCTCTCTACATACATTGGGTGCATAAATGTATCTCTTACTTCACATTTTTAAGTTTTTAATTAAATATAACATCATTTTTTATTTTCCTTACATATGCTGTTATTGAGTCACATTTCAATTTTAATACTGCCACTTTGCTTCTTATTCTGAATATGACAAACATAGGTTTTCTACCCTTTATTTTGAACATTTTCTGGTCAATTCATTTAAATATCCTTCTTATAAATATATTACAGCTATATTTTTGTTTTTTACTCTCCTACCACTTTCTCACTGCCTTTCTGTTTGGGAATTTGGCAGTTATTCTCATTCTTTTTTAAAAGAATAATTTAAGCTAATATTTTTACTTACAACATTTGTTTTAAATATTTCACAAAGTAGATGCTTTACCACCAAGTATGTTATAGCACATGGAATAGTGTGGTTCATTAAAAGACTAATTAATTAATCATTCATTCATTCAATCCATAATACATATTCAGGACTAATCACAATACAATGCTACAATGCTAGATACAGATACTAAAATCATAACATTAAAAAATTAACTCTTAGTGAGGCATGGCAGTGTATACCTGTAGTCCCAGCTACTTGGGAGGCTGAGGCAGGAGGATCGCTTTAGCCCAGAAATCTCAGTCCAACCCGTACAATATAGTGAGACCCTGTTGCTAAAAAACAATTTTTTAAGTCTCTTGCTTACTGTCTAGAAAAGAAATAGAATTAATCACAAAGTAAATTTTAGTATATTAAAAATCTAGTTTATCAAAGAATGTTTCTAAACATGTTACAGAAGATCCGAGAACAAAGAAATTACTTCTAAGGGATTGTATGCAAAAAAAAATGACATTAGAATAGATGAATGGAATTTGTCTGTGATAAGCCACTGGGGTTGATGAGCCAGGTTTTACCAAATATTAGGGATCTAGAAGAAGGTGCAACATTGAGTTTAGAAGCGAATTTGAGTTCATGAAAAGGTATAGAATAAAGGGGAGCGAGGTCACAAAGATTTAAATACAAAGGCTGCCTCCATATCAATTTCCTCTTATTTTTTAGATGCCTTTTGAATCTTTTCTAGCCATGTTTTTCTACATGCAGTCCAATGTTTTTCACATATAGGTTTCTTCTACCCTTAAGTATTTTTCACTAGTTTTCTTCTCTTTCTTACTCTTTCTAATGATGCCTCTTTCTAGCTTCCTAAAATATGTTTATCTATGTATATAAATGTTGTAACTAAACCTATTAAGTAATAACTTTCTCTTTGACTTTCCAAATCCATCTTATATCTTTGTGCTTACAAAAATGTCCAACATATGTCTAGTAAATCCAATGGTACAATGAGCCTCCCGGAAACAAGATCACTGGTTTTCTCATATCAATTTTACAACAGCCTATGCTAATTTAGAAAGCCTCTTAAATAGTCTATATACTTGCTTTCTCACCCTAAAAATGAAGATACTATTAGCACTTCTTTTTTTTTTTTTTTTTGAGACAGAGTCTCGCTCTGTCACCCAGCCTGGAGTGCAGTGGCACTATCTGGGTTCACTGCAAGCTCCGCCTCCCGAGTTCACACCGTTCTCCTGCCTCAGCCTCCCGAGTAGTTGGGGCTACAGGTGCCCACCACCACACCCTGCTAATTTTTTGTATTTTTAGTAGAGACAGGGTTTCATCGTGTTAGCCAGGTGGTCTCGATCTCCTGACCTCATGATCCGCCCACCTCGGCCTCCCAAAGTGCTGCGATTACAGGCATGAGCCACTGCACTTCTTAAATTAGATATAATTAATTAAAATGTTTTGGAAAGTATAACTTATTAACGAAAGTAATGTAAATGTTTATTCTTAGAAGCCACTGAAATAGTAGATTTCCTAATTTTCTAACAGATCTTTCCAACCCAGCTTTTTGAGACAGTATCTATTCTCTCTTCTCACCAACTGCTCCTTCAATAATTCTTTCAGCTGTTCCTTTTTCAAGTACTAATGATGCCAACTTTGTTTTCCTTCTAATAATCCGACATCCTATTAATCATATCAATGTGCCATCAATATTTCCTACTCTTCACACATTATCATAAGACGGTTTATTTTTTCCACCTGTTTCCCTGCATTGCCAAAAGAGTATCTCTCTCGAGTCCAAAAGATCACACCTGTGCAATTTGGAAAGAATCCAATAAACTCTGTAAAATTTAAAATTACATTATCTCTAATTTAGCTCCTTTTGATATAGTATCATTGGAGTCAAGTATTATATTTCATTGATTTTTCACTCAATTTTATATTTACTCCCCCATAACATTTTTCTTTCCATGGCTTAATCAATAATGCTAGGTATATCTGTTCCTTTCAAAGTAATGCATACTTTTTGATCTGATGAGTTTTCCCTCTGAGTTCACATTTTTTCAATTTCAAAGCAGCAGTAGACAAATTATTCCAAGTATTAACAAATGTTAACCAATTGCATGAGGTTGTTGGTCAATATGTGTGTGTGTATAATTATATATATTTTAATAAGATATAGTGGGAAATTAAGCAAAACATTGTGGAAAGAAACCTTTATGTATTAAAGTGGTTTTATATATTCCTTTTGAAGAAGTATACTCTTATTAATTATAAGTTTGGTTTATATACAATAAAAAAGTATTGCTAACTGGGCACAGTAATATAATAATACAATTTATCTACCCAAGTTTATTATTTTCCTCCTTAATATTAGTATTGTACTATCAGATCTTACCTGGTAGAATGACATGAATTATGATATTAAATTATTAAATATTACAGCTGAAAAAATCCAAAAGATAATTTACTTTAATTTCCTTATTCTATAAATTTTGAGATTAATACACAAATTATCCAATGTCAAATTTCTGGTCACTTTTTGTGCTCTCCAGAGCTCTAGACTGGCACTATTTAAAATATAGCCCTCTAAAGGAATGGCACAAGATGGCTAAATTAAAGGCTTCACTGATCATCTCCTCATAAGGATACTAATTTAACAATATCTACACAATAAAAAGGAATCTTCATAGAACCAAAAATCATGTGAGCACTCACAGAACATGTTTTTAACTTCATATCACCATAAAAGGCAATGGAAGAGGGTAGAAAAGGCAGTCTTGACTCACTGATGCCACCTCTCCCCCATCCCATGGCAGTGGCCACAAAGTGTGGAGAGAGAATCTATGTACTTGGGAGAGGAAGAACACAGCAATCCTGAGACAGTGCATTGAATTCAGTGCTGCCCTGTCATAACAGAAAGCAAAATTGAGCTGAGCTCAGCTGACACATGCCCATGGAGAGAGTATTTAAACCAGCCTTAGCCAGAGGAACTCAACCTTAAGGTTGGAACATAAGTCCTGGCAAGCTTCATAACTACATACTAAAGTGCTCTGGGGTTCTAAATAAACTTGAAAGGCAGTCTAGGCCACAAGTACTGTAAATTCTAGGTCAGTCCTAGTGCTGAGCTTGGCTCAGAGACAGAGAACTTGGTGGGCACACAACCTATTGAGACACCAGCTGGGGTGACTAAGGGAGTGCTTGTGCCATCTCTCCCTCAACTCCAGGCTGCACAGCTTGCATCCTTAAAAGAGACTCCTTCCTTCTGATTAAAGAGGGGAGACAGAAGAGTAAAGTGGACTTTGTCTTGCATCTTGGATACCAGCTCAACCATAGCAGGGCAGGGCACCAGTTGGAGTCATAAGCCCCCTTTCTAGGCCCTAGCTCCAAGATGACACAGTCTGGGCAAGAAGGGAACTCAATACGTTGATGGGAAGGATCAAGCCCCAGCAGAACCCATCACTTGCTGACTAAAGAGCTTTTGGGCCCTGAATAACCAGCGGCTATAACCAGTTAGTATGCCATGGGTCTTGCATAAAATTCTGAAACTAGCCGGCTTCAGGTGAGATGCAGTACTTTCCCAGATGGGGTGTCTATGAGGAGACTCCTGCTTGAGAAAAGTGAGTAAAAGGGACTTTGTCTTGCACCACAGCTACCAGCTAAGCCACATGTTTGTAGAGCACCAAGTGGGCTCCTGGGGTTCCCAATTCCAGGTCATTGCTCTAAGATCATATTACTGAAACTTCGCTGGGCCAGAGAGAAGCCCACTGCCCTGAAGAGTGAGTTCCAGGCAAGGCAGAATTCACCACAAGCTGAATAAAAAGCCTTTGGGCCATAAGGAAATGTCTGCAGTAGCCAGGCAGTACTCCCATGGGTTTATGGTGATGGGGGCTATAGGATGAGGCTCCTTTGCTTGTGGAAAGGGAAGGGAAGAATGATAAGGGCTCTGTTGTGTAGTTGGAGTGCCAGCTAAGCTGCAATATAATAGAACACCAAGTAAACTTCTAAGGTTTTTGACTCTAGTCACTGGCTGTTGGACAGCACCTCTGGACCCACCCCAGGCCACCACAGGGAACTTGCTGCCCTGAAGGGAAGGACAAAAGCCTGCTGGCTTCATGACTTGCTGATTTTAGAGCCCCAGGGCCTTGAGCAGACCCCAGTGGTAGTCAGGTAATGGTTACAATGGGCCTTGGATGAGACTCAGTGCTGTGCTGGCTTCAGGTCTGACTAAGTGTATTTTCAGTGGTGATGGCCACAGGGCCACTTCATCCCCATCACTTCATCCCCAGCTTCAGGTAGCTCAGATTAGAAAGTGAGACTCCATTTGTTTGGGAGAAAGTAAAGAAAGAGAACAAAATAACTCTCTTTCTTGTAATCCAGGTAATTCTCCCAGACTGTATCCATGACCATGAAGGCAGTATCCCTACAAGTCTGCAAGAACCACAGCATTACTGGGCTTGGGGTGCCCCCTAATACAGACATGGCTTTGATCACAACACCCAAGTCTTTCTGAATACCTGGAAGGCCTTCCAAATAAGGATGGTTACAAACAAGCCCAGACTGTGAAGACTACAATAAATATCTAACCTTTCAATGCCCAGACACAGATGAATATCTACAAGTGTCAAGATAATCCAGGAAAATAAGGCCTCATTAAATGAACTAGATAAGGCACCAGGAGCTTATCTAGGGACAACTCCTGGAGAAACAAAGATATGTTACCTTTCAGACAAAAAATTAAAAAAAAAATTGAGGAAACTCAAAGAAATTCAAGATAACACAGAGAGGGTATTCAGAATTTTGTCAGAAATATTTAACAAAATTTAAATAGTTTAAAATAAGCAGAAATTCTGGAAGTGAAAAATGCAATTGGCATACTGAAGAACACAGCAGAATCTTTTAATAGCAGAAATGGTCAAGCAGAAGAAAGACTCAGTGAGCCTGAAGACAGACAATTTGAAAATACAGTCAGAAGAGACAAAAGAAAAAAAGAATAAAAAACAATGAAGCACACTTACAGGATCTAGAAAATAGCCTCAAAAGGGCAAATCTAAGAGTTATTAGCCTTAAAGAAGTAGAGAAATAAACAGGAATAGAAAGTCTATTCAAAGGGGTAAATGGAGAATGAATTAAGCCTAGAAAAAGATATCAATATTTAAGAACAAGAAGGTTATAGAGCACCAAGCCTATTTAACCTGAAGAAGACTACCTCAAGGCATTTTATAATCAAACTCCAAAGGTCAAGGTTAAACAAAGGACCCTAAAAGCAGCAAGAGAAAAAAAAATAACATACAATGGAGCTCCAATATGTCTGGCAGCTGACTTTTCAGTGGAAATCTTGACGGCCAGGAGAGAGTGGCATGACGTATTTAAAGTGCTGTAGGAATAAAACTATTACTCTAGGATCTGGTGAAAATATCCTTCGAACATCAAGGAGACAGACCTTCCCAGACAAACAAAAATTGAGAGATTTCATCAATACCAGATCTGTCCTATAAGAAATGCTAAAGGGAGTACTTCAAACAGAAAGAAAAGGAAGTTAATGAGTAATAAGACATCATCTGAAGGTACAAAACTCACTAGTAATCATAAGTAAATAGAAAAACACAGACTATTATAACTCTGTAACTGTGGTATGTAAACTACTCTTAAGTAGAAAGACTAAATGATAAATCAATCAACAATAATAACTACAACAACTTTTCAAGACATAGTGCAATACAATATAAATAGAAACAACAAAAAGTTTAAAAAAATATGGGGACAAAGTTAAGTGTGAAGTTTTTATTGGTTTTCTTTTGGCTTGTTTATGCAGTGTTAAGTTATCAGCTCAAAATAATGGGCTACTAGATAGTATTTGCAAGCTTCATGGTAACCTCAAATCAAAAGACATACAACAGATACACACAAAAATATAGAGTCAGAAATTAAATCATACCATCAGAGAAAATCACCTTTACTAAAAGGAAGACAGGAAAGAAGGAAAGAAGGAAGAGAAGAGCACAAAACAACTGGTATGCAAATACCACAATGGCAGTAGTCAGGAGTACATTCTTAGTTATCAACAATAACATTGAATGTGAATGGACTCTCCAGTCAAAAGACATAGAGTAAAAGACATAGAGTGACTGAATGGACAAAAAAACAAGAACCACCTATCTGTTGCCTACAAGAAACATACTTCATCTGTAAAAACACACATAGACATAGACAGAAAATAAAAAGATGAAAAGGGTATTCCATGCCAATGGAAAACAAACAAAAAAAAAACCCAGAAGTCACTATATTTATATCAGACCAAGTGGATTTCAAGATAAAAACTGTAAGAAGAAAAAAGGAGGTCACTATATAATGATAAAGGAATCAATTCAACAAGAGAATAAAACAACTGCAAATATATATGCACCCAACACTGGAGCATGCTGGTATGAAAAAGCTAAAGCTAAAGAGACAGATAGATCACAATACAAAAATAGCTGGAGACTTCAACCGCCCATGTTCAGCACTGAACAGATCTTTCAGACAGAAAATCAACAAAGAAACATCAGACTTAAACTATACTATAGAACAAGTGAACTTAATAAATATTTACAGAATATTTTACACAATGGCTGAAGAATACATATTCTTTTCCTCATTACATGAGAAAAATGAATCATTCTCAAGGGTAGACAATATATTAGGTCACAAAATAACTCTTAAAACGTTAAGAAAAATTTGAAACACTATCAAACATCTTCTCTGACCACTATGGAATAAAACTAGAAAGCAATAACAAGAGAAATTTTGGAAACTATACAAATACTTGGAAATTTAACAATATGCCCCTGAATGACCAGTGGGTTAATGAAGAAATCAAAAGAAAGTTGAAGACTATCTTAAAACAAATGATAATGGAAAGAAAACACAACAAAATCTATGGAATCCAGTGGAAGCATCACTAAGAGGGAAGTTTGTAGCTATAAGTCCCTACATCAAAAAAAGAGAAAACCTTCAAATAAATAACATAACAATGCATCTCAAGGAACTGAAAAAGCGACAGTAAACCAAACTCAAAATTAGTAGAAGAAAAGAAATAATAAAGATTAGATCAGAAACAAATGAATTTGAAAAGAAGAAAATAATACAAGAGTTCGATGAAATAAAAAGTTGTTTTTTTGAAAAGATAAACAAAATTCACAAACCTTTAGACAGACTACTTAAGAAGAAAAAGAGAGAATACCCAAATAAATAAAATCAGAGATGAAAAAGAAGACATTACAAATGATACCAGAGAAATTGAAAGGATTATTCGTGGCTACCATGAGCAGCTACATGCCAACAAATTAGAAAATCTAGAAGAAATGGATAAATTTCTAGACACATATGACCTACCAAGATTGAACTATGAAGAAATCCAAAACCTAAACAGACCAATAACAATTAAGAAGATTGAAGTTGTAATAAAAAGTTCTCCAGCAAAGAAAAGCTTGGGACATAATGGCTTCACTACTGAAATCTATCAAATATTAAATGAAGAACTAATACCTATCATTTTAGACTATTCCAAAAAATAAAAATAAAAAAGAGGAGAAGGGAATACTACCAAACTCATTTGACAAGGCCAGTATTACCCTGATACCAAAATCAGGCATTGACACATCACAAAGAAAACTAGAGGCCAATATCACTAATGAAGAGTGAGGCAAAAAATCCTCAATATAATATTAGTAAACTGAATTTAACAACACATGAAAAGGATTCTTCATTATGACCAAGTGGGATTTATTCCAGGGATGCAAGGATGGTTCAAAATGTGCAAATCAATTACTGTGATACATCATATCAACAGAATGAAGGACAAAAACTTTAAGATGATTTTAATGGATTCTGTAAAAGCATTTGTTAAAATTCAACATCCCTTTATGATAAAAACTCTCAGAAAACTGAGTATAGAAGGAACATACCCTAACATAATGAAAGCAACATAAGACAGACTCACGGCTAGTATCATACTGAATAGGGAAAAACTGAAAGCTTTTTCTTTAAGATCTAGAACATGACAAGGATGGTCACTGTCACTGCAGTTATTCAATAGAGTTCTGAAAGTCCAAGCTAGAGCAATCATACAAGAGAAAAATATAAAAGTTATCAAAATTGGAAAAGAATAAGTCAAATTATCCTTGTTTGCTGTGATATGATCGCACATTTGGAAAAACCTAAAGATTCCATCAAAAAATTATTAGAACTGGTAAACAAATTCTGTAATGGTGCAGGATATAAAATCAACATACAAAAATCAGTACCATTTAGAATAATCCCATTTACAATAGCTACAAGTGAAATTAAGTACCCATGAATTAGCTTAACCAAAGAAGTGAAACATTTGTATAGTGAAAACCATAAAACTTCAAGAAATTGAAGGACACACAAAAAATTTAAAAAATACTTTATGTTTATGGATTGGAAGAGTCCATATTGTCAAAATGTCCATACTACCCAAAGAAATTTATGGATTTAATGCAATTCCTATCAAAATGCCAATGACATTCTTCACAGAAATAGAGAAAACAATTCTAAAATTTATATGAAACCACAAAAAAACCAAAGAGCCAAAACTATTCTACACAAAAAGAAAAAAACTGGAGGAATCACATTACCTGAGATCAAATTATACTACAAAGTTATTGTAATCAAAACAGCATTTATGGAACTAGCATAAAAAAAGACACATAGACCAATTAATAAAGAACCCCAAAACAAATCCACACACCAACAGTGAACTCATTTTTGACAATGGCACCAAGAGCATACACTGGAGAAAGGACAGTGTCTTCAATAAATGATGCTGGGAAAACTAAAAATCCACATGCAAAAGAATGAAAGTAAACTCCTATCTCTTGTCTTATACAAAAATCAAATCTCAACAGATTAAAGACTTAAATCTAAGACTCAAATTACGAAACAACTACAAGAAAATCCTAGGGAAATTCTCCAGGACACTGACTGGGAAAATGTTCTTAAGTAATACCCTACTCAAGCATAGACAACCAAAGCAAAAATGGACAAATGGAATGACTTCAAGTTAAAAATATTTTGCACAGCAAAGGAAATGATCAACAAAGCAAAGAGACAATGCACAGAATGGGAGAAAAGATTTGCAAACTACCCACCTGACAATGATTTAATAACCAAAATATATAAGGAGTTCAAACAACTCAATAAGAACAAAAATCTAATAACCCTATTAAAAAATAGGCAAAAGACCTGATTAGACAGTTCTCAAAAGAAGACATACAAATGGCAAACAGATATATGAAAAGGTATTCAACATCATTGATCATCAGAGAAATGCAAATGAAAACTACAGTGAGATATCGCACCCTAGTTAAAATGGCTTTTATCCAAAAGTCAGGCAAAAACAAATGCTAGTGAGGATGTGGAGAAAAGGGACCCCTCATACACTATTGGTTGTAATCTAAATTAGTACAACCCCACTGTTCTTTATGGAGAACAGTTTGGAGGTTCCTTAAAACTAAAAATAGGGCTGCCATATGATCCAGTAATCCCACTCCTAGGCATATACCCAAAAGAATGGAAGCCAGTATATCAAAGAGATATCTGTACTCCCATGTTTATTGCAGCACCATTCACAATAGCCACGACTTGTAAGTAACCTAATTGTCAATCAACAAATGAATGGATAAAGAAAATATGGTACATCTACATAATGGAGTATTACTCAGCCATAAAAAAGAATGAGATCTGATCATTTGCAACAACATGGATAGAATTTGAGGTCATTGTGTTAAGTGAAATAAGCCAGGCACAGAAAGATAAACTTTGCTTGTTCTCACTTATTCGTCAGAGCCAAAAATTAAAACAATTAAACTCATGGAGATAGAGAGTAGAAGAGTGGTTACCACAGGCTGGGAAGGGTAGTGGCAGCGGTGGAAGGCAGGGTGGTGAGGGGGAAGTGTGGATAGTTAATGAGTACAAAAAAATAGAAAGAATGAGTAAGACCTAGTATTTGCTAGCATGACAGCGTGACCACAATTAAAAAAAAATGTAATTGTACAATTTGAAATAACTAAGAGTATAATTGGATTATTTATAAGACAAAGGATGCATGCTTGAGATGATACATACTCTGCATATACCCTGATGTGATTATTATGCATTGCATGCCTGTATAAAAATATATCATGTAATCCAGAAATATATACAACTATTATGTACCCACGAAACTTAAAAATTAAAGTAAAAATAAAAATAAAATAAAATAAGATACAGACCTCTCCATCTCTTTCCTCTAAACTTTCCATTGATAGGTAGTCTTAGTTTTGTTAATCTTTTATGCAGTTTTTCTTTCATTGATAACATCAGATAAACCAATTGATCGACATCTGCCAACTTCTATCTGCTTATTTTGTATATCAGGCACTAATTAGATTTTTCTTTCAACCCACATCAAATATTTTGGGAAACTGTAACTCTAATGAAGAAACAGAAAAATGAAACTTGTTTTTAAGTAACCTATAACCATCATCATATTAATAAGATAAAGTATTGAGAGATGTGAGATTTGGTAATAATGTAGTTTTGATTTATATATGGCTTTCAGAAACTTCCATGAACAAAGTCTTCTTCCTGTTTTATTATTACTAAATTAATTACAATCATAATCTAGTATGTTCATTTGTAGTCATTCTTTCCTTTCCAAAATATAATCAATTTCTCAATACAGTATTCGGTAGAGAAAAATATTTTCTTTACTGAAATCATGCCTTATCCTTTGACTCCAGTCCCAATGTACAATAGCCCCAAAATGGTGTACACCTGGAGCTCTCAGATTCTCACATTTATACAGGGCTGTATTCTATTGTTGTGATCTCTAAAACTGTGGTTGTGCTTGCGGTTGGAAGAGGATAGTGAGGAGAAAAGAAATAAAGCAAGGGTAGACAATACTTGGTGGTTGCTTGGTAGAAAAAGGAAAAGGTGGAATTCCTGCCATTTTCAAGGACTAAGATATGTGGGTAGTGCTTCTATATAGACACCAGCTCTGTGCTTCCCTCTTCTCTGAGTATGGACAGTTAGCCCTCTTTATCTGTGGGTTCATCATCTGTGGATTCAAACAACTGCAAATCAGAAATATTTGTTTAAAAAAAAGCATCTGTATTGAACACGTACAGACTTTTTTCTTGTCATTGTTCCCTAAATAATAGAGTATAACAACTATGTACACAGCATTTACATTGTGTAAGTTATTTTAAGTAATCTACAGATGATTTAAAGTATAAGGCAAGATGTGTATAGGTTATACGCAGATATGACACTATTTTATATCAAAGGCTTGAGTATTCACAGATTCTGGTATTTGTGGGCGGTCCTGCAATGATCCCCTGTGGAGACTGAAGTATTACTGTATTTTCTGTATAGTTCTGGACATTTTTCTTAGGTTTTCTTAAGAGCAGGTATGCCAGGCTGTGACAGATTTTGTGAGTTCAGGGTGAATTGTGGAGGAAAAAAGGCCAAATATTGAGTTTCCCATGAAGGAAAAATATATTTAATTTAAAGGAATGTAACTTTTCTGAGAAATCATACTTACTACTTTTATAGCAGTAAATTATCAATTTCCAAATATCTTCTCTTAAGGAAGTATAGTTTGCTGTCTGATGTCAGTCACTGGAGTTTTAAATTTTATAGATGACTGTTAAAACAAAAAGATTATAAAACCATGATTCTAGATGATTTTAAAATTGTATTTCTGAATAGTAATAATAATAAGGACAATGGGATTTGCAGGGCTATGGGTATTTTGTGTGGAACGTTGCATATATATATGTATATATATGTATATATATATATACATACACAATTTGTGTAACCCAAATCAATGTGCATGCTGCATTTTGACAGCCCACTTTTAAATGATGCCATGAAAAAAATACTGTGCTGTCCAGTGGGAGTGATTTGTTTGCAAGACTGCCTTCTGGGAACTAAAGTACAGGGCCCAAAGATGACCGTAGGCATATGTCTTGGAGCTTTGAGGGGCATGTGATAAACTGCATCTGTGGTGGGTGGTGTGACAGAAGAGAGGAAAGAGGTGGGGCTATAACGAGTCCAGAACAGCCCACCATTGCCATCTCTGGCTGATCGCAGGTGCCAGAGGGTAATTTAGAAAATTTTGTCAGTAACACTTCCAGTGACCAAGACCCACAGGATATTGGTTCTGGGCTCAGGGCACTCTTCAAGGATGGCACTGTTGGTTGGTCCTAGCCACTAAAGGAAATCTAGAAAATTTCACTAAAGGCACTTCAATGTACAGGGGCTCAGCTCAACGAGGTGCAGAGATTATAAAGTAATAACTCATTATTCCCATTTTCCAGATAAAATACAATCTCTCAAAAAGTGTTCACTAATCAAGTAGAGAATTCATTGTATACTAAATAGCACTTTCTTATACTTGTAAGCAGCTGATTACATCCACACAGTATGTTCCTTCTCTGGCTCATCAAATTCTAAAAAGTTGTGGCCAATTACTTTTATCCTTTCAGACAGTTTTAATCATCAACAGAGTCTATCCTTTTGAAAGAATTAAATATAATTTCTCCTCATTTGCTGCCTAAAACTTTTGAAAGAAAAATGTCAGAAGGCAATTGATGAATACTATCTGTTCTCTACTTTCAGCAAAATGAGACTTCCAGCAGATGTCTAAGTTTGAAGCCTACTGCTCCTCCACTCCTCATAGCTTTTATGTATTTATACCTTTCCCATAGTATAATCAGTATTGAGAAAAGTCATCCATATCCATATTAGAGATGATCTGTGGCATAAATTCAACATATTATCCAGCAGCTTCTTGAGTCTATTATTCTAACGCATTTGTTTTCAACTGTGTTTTCCTTCTCTGGTTCATGGATTCACTTTTGGAAGTTATTTTCTTTTAAGAAATGCACCTGTACCTTCTCTACCTTTCTGGAAGGCCTATAACGTATAATTTCCAAATATGCCAAAAAATATTTAAAATTATGTACTTTTCAGTAATCAAATTTAGTCAGGCACTGATAAAACGTTTCTTTATATGTGTGTGTGTGTGTCTGTGTGTATACATATTTCTATATTATTCCTATAGGTCCTCAGAAGAAAAATATGACAAAGATCTGATAAAAATCACATTTTCAAAGATTTTTTTCTTACACAGAAAGTGTTAATAACAGAATTTGCATGTGATTTATCTTCCTGAATAAAAAGTAGAATGAAAAGTTTTAGGATGTTAGAACAAATTGTTTCCTATTGTTAATTACAGACATTTCATCTATCACCTAGTGAAATGTGCATGCTAAGAAACAGTGTATATTTATTTTACTTTCTGTATCTTACATGTTACTGACAACTTTTGTAGAATATCTCTGTAAAATATTTTCAGAGACAACTCAGTGAGGACTTTTGCTTGCTTTTTGTCTTTGAAATTATGCCTGATCAATCACCAGTTGACCTGAGATATATCACCAATCAATATTAAACATCCACTTTAAGTAATTGATAACAATCAGACTTTTTAAAAATGGTGAAATATGATCATTTAGGCAAGCTTTAATGGGAAGAGAGTAAAAACCGGAAGGAGTTTCTATCTGAAAATAAATGGAATAGAGTCTTGATAATTATGTGGTTACGTACCCCACAAAAAAGGCTAATTCCTAATTCCTTAAATGTGAAGAAACACCAATTGCAATGAACTTATTATGCCTTCTGCCTATTATATATTATGCAACGGATGTATTCATCACCGTAAGTGCTTACCTACTCAAGGTTCATGTCTTGTCTTACTGAGTTCAAGTAAATATCATTTGAACCGAGATAACAGTCTGGTGATGGATTTTCAGACTTTAACCTCTCTTTATTTGCAATTCTTCCTATTTACCACCCTACTGCAATTCTGCCTATTCAGATTTTACTGTTAAAACATCAGGTTTATCAAGCTGTTTGCCAATGTGAAAATCTCCACTGAGTCGCTACAAGATTAAATGCTAACTTTCTATCCTTCTAACAACAGTTTGCCTTTCAAATTTCAATTCTGAACTCAACATATAAACTTAGCCAAGTATACTGGTCATCTGTGGTCTCCTGGACATGCCTTGCTCTTTTCTTCAGCCATAGAAATGTGTGTTTACTGCATTCTTGGCCAGCTGAATCATGCTCGTTATTTGAGGCTGAGTTCCACTTCTTCCTTATGAAATACAATGAAATACAATGTTCTATTATTAAGGATAAATTTGTGGTTTACAAAGTAATTTCACAGATGATCTCAATTAATTCATTTTATCCTGTCATCAAGCTAATATAAATAGACATTTTACAGATAAGCAAACAGGCTCCAATAGGCCTTCTCAAACTTTTCGAATTCATGTTTCTCTCTCTTACACCTATGACACAATCGTGTAATATTTATTGGTGCAACCGTTTGCCAATGTTTTATTTATTTATTATTTATCTAAATTATTTTTATTAAATATTCATTCATTAAACACCTGCTTATTAAGATCTTACAATTTGCCAGGCATTTTTCTGGGCAGGGTCTCTATACCTCAAAGTTTGTTGCTAGTATTTCCAACTAGATGGGCAACTGCTTTATGTCAGGGTTTACAGTTTTGTCTCTTTGACAGGACCCACTTTAGGTGATATGAAATACATGTTTAAAGAAAGAATAAAGCAAAAATAAACAATTACTTCATTTGGATAATCACATTTTAAGCAAAAACTCTGCAAACTTGTATTCTAAACTTCTGACACTTTTCTTTAACTATATTACACACAATTTGCTTTATTAACTTTGGTTTCAAAAGTGTACAGTAAATGGAAAAAAAAACCCACCAAACTCTTTCAGGTATTATCACCCTAAGTAATTAACCATAGGGTGCCATTACTGTTAAAACTGAAGACAATTTTTGGGGGCCCTAAAATAATTATGCTGAATATTCAGCATCTTTGGGGAAGGCTAATTGAGAAAAAATGAAATACTAAGCTTCTGTGCTGTGCAACTGCAGCTATTAAGATGTGAAACTGTTGTCATTAGAGTCTCGATGAACATTAGTAAAATGAATTTTTGTACAAGCATGTATTCCTGTTACTTAAACACCTTGATTCCAGATACAAAATAAGTTTTGAAATTTAGCTTTGGGATGCACTTTTATCTTTAGGATTCTCTAAGCTCAGCTATAGTGATGTATTTTTCCCAATATAGAACAAAAAAGATGCCTCTGACTGTGCTACTCATAGGAGATCAACAACTTGGTGAACAGAGAAATGTAAATCCTGTCATCTGTTCAGGTGTGAGGAGCAGGACCTTGGCAATGTGCGTCATCAGCCCTGCATTTGAAGATGAAGTCTGTGACCATGCTCTTTCCTCCATGCAAGAGGTTGCTAAAAGAACCAACGTGCGACCTCAGACCTCTCCACAGTGTACACAAGGGGCTTGCTCTTTGGATAGTGCTTGGGACCACCACTTGCAAGCCTTTGTTGCTTTCAACTTTGTCTGTTTGCTACAGAAAAAGCTTGACCCCTTTTCCAACACTGAGTTAACTTAGCTTTGCTGCAAAGCACGGAGGACTAGATACATCACTGTTGTTGCTTCCCCAAAGCTCAGGCTAAAAAAACCTTAGGTAATAAGTTCCACCACAATCTTCCCCCTCTGTGGTTTCTTTCAATACCCAGTGCTTCAGGTTTTCAAGAATCCTATTATATAAGTAACATAATTTGCCATGTTAAACATGTGGTTCATTTTGTGATAGCTCCTCAGAGGCAAATAGGAGAAGTAAAATATGTTCAAAAGCTTGGTTTTTATAAGTGTAAAATAGGGGGCTGAATGGATTTAGATTTGAATGGACCTCAGGCACAAAACAGAGGTCCCTCTTGATATAAAAGACTGAAATTTTTGTTCTACTTTTAGGATCTCCTGCTGCATTAGGGACTTCTTTCTTTAAGTGCCCTAGGGTAATGCAGTTAAGTCTAGGAAGGCTCAATATCAGAAATTTCTTAAATTACCATATAAAGGAAGGAGTATCACTTTACCAACTTTGCTCCTCTTAGTGCTAAAGCCTTGCAAGAGGTAGAATTGAGTTTCTCTACTCAATGCAAGTGAAAACGATAGTCTTTCAGGATACTTGTGTTCTAGATTATTTCATAAAAGGGTAATCATCATTCTGGGCAGAAGATCCATTAAATCTCTAGCCATATACGTGAAATTATTAGAGGTATATGTATACTGAAAAAATGAAGTTAATACTGAATTTTCTTTTGCCTTTCCTATATATAGTCCTTTGTATTAATGTCAGCAATCAGATTAAAACTGAAAATTTGACTTCCTCTGCTTCCTCTAATAAAAACTCCAGTTTTTAATTCCTTATTAGAGAATTATTTCAGCAATGAAGGATAATCATATTTTAAATAAAAAACAATCTGTTATCAGAAAGGCTTATTGCTTTAAATCATTCTTAAAGATGCATTTGAATGCCTTGTTCACCAGTGAGAATAGGCACTACAAGAAAATTCAGAAGACCAACTAGTGGGTGGGGCACAGTGGCTCACATCTGTAATCCCAACAGTTTGGGAGGCCAAGGTGGATGGATCACCTGAGGTCAGGAGTTCGAGACCAGCCTGGCCAACATGGTGAAATCCCACCTCTAGAAAAAACACAAAAATCAGTCAGGTGAGGTGGTAGGTGCCTGCAATCCCAGCTACTCAGGAGGCTGAGGCAGGAGAAACGCTTGAACCTAGGAGGTGGGGGTTGTAGTGAGCTGAAACCATGCCACTGCACTCCAGCCTGGGTGACAAAGCAAGACACTGTCTCAGAAAAGAAAAATAATAAAAAAAATAAGACCAACAAGTCTTCAAATTATCAGCCAATGGACCTTGAGGAAGCCACTTCACTTTCTGATATTGTGCTTCCTGTGTGAAAAGTGATGCAAAAATTGTACTGAAAATGTGCACAGAGTTACAGTGAGGACCAAGGAAATTAGTGCAAATGTGTGGGGGTTTGTAAACCTTAATAAATCAATGTACGAATGTACACAGCAGGATTAAAATGGGTGTCTGTTATTGAAATATAGATGCTATCAAAGATGAATTTATAGTTTAAATGGTAATCTTTAATTTTCATTTGAGGTCGTTTTTGTGGATGTCACTTTCTGATATACTGAGTTATTCTGAGTGTCTCTCCTGACCTGTTCTAGAAAATGCATAACCGCAAAGCAAGCAAATGATTTTCCTAAGCTACAGAAAAAAAACAGGTTGCATTAATGTGGGGGAGAAAGAGTGGGAGAAGATGAGTACTAGACAAGTGAACTGATGTAATGCATTTATTCACCAAATAAACTTACAGGATGTAAAACTTCAATGGCAAGAATACATGCAGGCTTTTGACTCAGGCAGACAGCCCTGCAAGACCTGCATTCACATTCACGTCTCAAGTCCTAATCCTGCTGCTAAATAACCATGTAAAACTTGGGTCAAATAACTTAAACCAGTGCTTCCAAAGGTGTGATCTGAGACTAGTAACATCAGCATTACCAAGGAACACAGTGGAAATGCAAAATCTCCAGCCCCACTTCAGACCTACTAAATAAAACTCTTTGGAAGTAGATACCAGAAATCTGTGTTTTAGTAAGCATTCGATATAATTCTGAGGCAGGCTCAAGTATGAATTATCTGAATAGATTTCTTCATCTATAAAATAGGAATAATAATACCCTTCTTAGAGTACAATTATAATGATTACAGACAAGATATATGCAGAGCCTGGTGCTTGTCAATTGCTCAATAAATAGAGCCAGTAAAAATATTCTTCCAGAAACTTCGCAGATGACACTCAATCCATAAAGCCATTCCTGCCCCACTATGCAGGCGTCACCTCTATCCATTTATAAAAACTAAATAACCCCCTATTCTGGCTTCAGTATATATTATGACAGTACTATATTATTGGCTAATTCTCTCTCTGGGATTATAGTTTTTCTGAGGGTAGAAGGAGAGTCTTACTCATTCTGGATTTCTCAGCATATTTAACATATTGTTGCAATGTCTTGCCTTCCCAGCCTGTCAAATAGAACTAATAATTATGTCTGTTATATGAGATCATTATGAAATTTTAAATATAAACCTATTAAAACAGTACATGGTCGTCAATAAGTGATGGTTATTATTATTATGTTTTAAAAACTATTTTAATACTAGGTATCCAATAAACATTTGTTGGATTGATCTGAGTTGACAGATTTCTCTGGAAAGACAGGAGTTGTTTATTTTATTTTTTTTTTTAGTTCTTTGACTATAAGACTTTAGAAGATGAAGAAAAGTTAGCAAGTGTCAGCTTATTTATGAATGGCCTTTGCTTATGAAAAGCAAAAGTGAGCATGTTATGCTGGTCACTGCTCTCTTCACCATAAGCTTTTTTTCCCTTTAAATTTGTACCAATAATTAATATTTTCTTTTAAGCAAACTAAGTTTGTATAGTCAATAATAATTGGAGTAGTGCTCATAGGTCTTAAGAAAAAAACACACCAGTGAGCAATCAGCTGATGCTTCTCATAAGTTTGGCCTAGACAGAGCCTTTCCAAGCAACTTCTGGTTCTGCCTAGGAGAGTGATGGACGAGGAGAGAACATTACTAGAGGAGAAAGCCCTCCTGCAGGCTGAGCATTATGTACATTGATTACTCAGTTTATACTTTGAGACCCAAATATTCCCCATAGCTTTCAACAGAATCTGTACCCTTAAACATGACAGTACCCTGATACAGATTAGCTGTTGATATGGTTTGGATGTTTTGTTTCCTTCGTATCTCATGTTGAAACGTGACCTCCAGTGTTAGAGGTGGGGCCTGGTGGGAGGTGTTTGGCTCATGGGAGTGAAGCCCTCGTGAATGGTTTGGCTTGACTTCCCCATGGTAATGAGTGAGCTCTTATTCTGTGAGTTCATAGAGAGCTAGTTGTTTAAAAGAGTCCAGCATCTCTCTTGCTTCCTCTCTTGCCATGTGACATGCTGGCTCCCTTTCAACTTCCACTATGACTGTAAGCTTCCTGAGGCCTTCATCAGAAGCAGGTGCTGGCACTATGCTTCATGTACATCCTGCAGAACCACGAGCCAAATAAACCATTTTGCTTTACAAATTACCCAGTCTCAGGTATTCCTGAATAGCAATGCAAATGGACTAACACTGCTGTGGTCCAGGAGAAAATGAGGCTATGGGTCAAGACTTCTTTTTCCATCCAACGCATTTAATAAACAGGTACCTTCTCTTCTACCCCAGCTCTCACCTCTATTTTTTGAGTCTACTGTTGAGTATCCAATCATTTTGAAGTACGTGAGTAGGTTAGTGGATTCATTTTCTATTGCTGCCATCATATAAACTTCACGGCACAACACAACGTGCATTATTTTCTATAGGTGAGAAGACAGACATGTGTCTCACCAGGCTAAAACCAAGGTCTCAACAGGGGTACATTCCCTTCTGGAAGCTCTAGGAGAGAATTGCTTTTCTTGCTTATTCAGGTATTGGCAGAATTTAGTTCCTTGTGATTGTAGAACTAAAATACCTGTCAGATGAGGATCATTCTCAGTTCCTAAAGGTCACTTACATTCCTAGTTTTCGGCCCTCTTTTAAATCTTTAAAGCCAGTAACAGCAGATAGCTGGTCAAGTTCTTCTCAAGCCACACCCCTCTAACAGGCTTCCCTGCTTTCCTTTTCCACTTACAAGGACTCCTGTGATTACAAGGGGCCCACTCTAACAACCAGGATAATCTCCTTATTTTAAAGTCAGTTGAAGAGCAAGTGTAATACCATCTTGAAAGCCTTCTTTGCCATTTAATGTAGCATAATCAGTGTAGCAACGCTAGTGGACAAAGATCATAGTGAGAGGGCAAAATTCTTCCAAAACGTACTTGAACAATAGTTAATATTGGGTCATCAATAGTTTAGTTGTATTACAAGCAGTTTATATGTTTCTGCAGTTGCATTACAGCTTGATGATTTAAATGTTAATTTAAGAGAAGAGAATAAGAAAGGGAGAGGCGAGAATGGGAAGGGAAGGAGGCGAGGACGCAAGGAGGGAAGAAGAGAGGGAGGGAAGGTCAGAGTCAGAAACTGATAAGTATATTCATGGACATTATCTCATTCAATTTTTATAACTGATGAAGTAGGGTAAACCAAGACTCAGTCTAAAGGATCACAAAATAAATTTGCGATTGATAAGGTTACTGCACTCCCTATGACGGTGAGCAAATCTGTCACACCCAGAAAATGCTGTCTCAGTCCTGAACCTATGGTGTTCTTCTGTAAGACATGAAATAGTTTATGGCCTATATTAAAAAGAATTACATAAGGAGGAAATGCACTTAAAATACAGAAAAAGTTGGGGGAACACCAACTTGGTGTCAGCACCAAGTCATTTTTTTTCCTACTGCCTTTAATTATATTTTTAAATTAAAAGAAACTGGTGAAAAATTTTATCCACAGAATATTTCAAAGTATTATGTGAAGTAATTCTACTCTATGTTACTTAAAATAAAAGTAAATAGTAACGTCAGCACTTAGACTGTTTTTCCCGCTTCTCATCTTGGTGGAATTAATGTATCATTTTGAAAATCTTATCAATCCCTCAAAGTGCCCCCTGA
Organism: Nomascus leucogenys; assembly: GCF_006542625.1. Taxonomy (NCBI): domain Eukaryota; kingdom Metazoa; phylum Chordata; class Mammalia; order Primates; family Hylobatidae; genus Nomascus; species Nomascus leucogenys. The sequence continues at coordinate 59,764,163 of NC_044381.1, read as the reverse complement.
TGTTTCAAGAAGACCCGTGCCACTGAAATTCAAGTAGTACCAGGCTCTGAACACAACTTTTTGCCTCTGACTTCGGTGACGATTTCATAAAAATGGAGATAACATCAGAAGTTCCTGTGCTTATGATGAAATTTATGTGTTGTTTTCTGAAAGCTATTTTGAATGAAAGAAAATATGTACGAATTCAAATTATTTGGTAACTTTCAATGAAGTGATATAAAAACAGAGCAAAGGAGATGCTGTCTTTGTCCCTTAACACCTGTGTCATAGCATCTCTCTGACTCACTCTCCTGCCTTCCTCTTCCATAGCATTCCCACTTTCAGGTCTAGGGACTTAATCCAATCACAGGAATTCTATGTTGATGTAGTGATAGGTCCAGCTAATCAAAGCCTAGGCCAGTCATCATGAGGCATTAACGTATCTACAGGAATTCGTTCAGAAATGACTCAATTAGTAAAAAGTCCAACTATTTTGCATGACGACTGCAGGAAAGAACATACCGTCTCTTCATTCTTTCTCTCTCTCTCTGTCTGTCACTCTCTTTCTCCTCTCTCTTTCTGGACATGTATGGAAACAAGGAAACAATTAGAAGTAGTAGTTGCTGTTGATAGCCTGCCACTGCTATGAGAAATGTGTGTTGAAACCAACATCCATAAAAAAATAAAGATTAGAAAATCCATGAAAAATTGAACGATAACCCTGATCAAACCCTGCCTGAGGTCTTGCATTTTTCAATTCTGTGAACCCCAAATTTGCTTTGATGTTTTAGTTTGATTTAGATTGTTTGTTATTTAGAGCTAAATGCATCATAATTAATACAAACACACTTCGGGAATAAACTTGCCCTTGTGGGTCTTATGCTTTAAAGTTCATAGTCTGGACAAAAAGAGAGTATTACTCGTAAAGTGACTTGCCTACAAACACACGCTTATGTAGAAGAAGAATTGGATACAAGTCTTATAATCCATGCTTCCATATGGCACATATAACACCTTTAATATCTTTAAACCACTGTTATTTTTTAAAGTTTCTTTAAACATCTTGGATTGGATAGTATTAAGTAAGGTGATAGTTTTCCTCCCTTGGTAAATTATAATTAAACAGATACCTGAAATATTCCCTTTCCCATGGTGTTTTCCCCTAGTGGCACTCCTCGTGTGTCCTTTCCACTGAATGCCTGGAGCGGTCATTAACCATATAGCTTGCCTGAGCGTTTTGAGAATAGGGATCATGTTTTAATTCTTTATGTACCTTTAGCTTTTAGAAAAATGCCTCGAATTCAGTAGACTATCAACAAATGTATTCTAAAGGAATGATTCAAGGAATCAATAAAAAAACATACAGCCAGGCACGGTGGCTCACGCCTGTAATCCCAGCACTTTGGGAGGCCGAGGCAGGTGGATCACGAGGTCAGGAGATCGAGACCATCCTGGCTAGCACGGTGAAACCCCGTCTCTACTAAAAATACAAAAAATTAGCCGGGCACGGTGGTGGGCGCCTGTAGTCCCAGCTACCCGGGAGGCTGAGGCAGGAGAATGGCGTGAACCCAGGAGGCAGAGCTTGCAGTGAGCGGAGATCGCACCACTGCACTCCAGCGTGGGCGACAGAGCGAGACTCCACCTCAAAAAAAAAAAATACAAATATATAAAAACAATTATTATATAGATGTAGTTGTATGGCCCTTGAAAAAGGGCCAATAATTCACAATATTCAGCACCCAAAGGCCCACAATAAATACTCATTCTTGAGAATGACTTATTTTATATTATTTTTGATATTATATTTATATAATACATAAAGAATATATAATAATATGTAAGTAATATATATTATATTTACATTATTATCCAATAAGCTTGCATTCCTTATTTTTAAGAGAAGAACAAAAACCTTTCAAATAATATTCTGATTATTCTTTCTTCACTGGGCTCTGGAATGTCTTCACCTTAGTACAAATACAAGAATGAGCATTTTCTTTCCATATTTCTCTGCATTTCCTTTTCCTTTCTTTGCCTGAGAAATCTTGAGGAAATGGAAATTATAGTTGTACTATAATCTTGTTTGCTCTGATAATGAATGAGTGCTTTTAAATATAAACACCCACTGTCTACTTTGTTTTCTAATTGAGAAAGAATTATAAACAGCTGAAGAAAATTTGGAGTATCTAATAAAGCATAAAGAAGGCAAAATCTGCCAATATTTTCAATACCCAGAAATAATCATCGATAATATTTTATTGCATTTATATTCAGTCCTAAAATGAAAGTTATACTGAATACACATTTTCTCATCATCCTTCTCCTATATTGACATTATAGTATAACTATTTTCTATATCATCCAATACTCTTGTGCAACATTAACATTTTTAACGTTTTATTCCACGTTACTTTATTTCAACGTCTGTGCAATAATAATAGTGAGAGCATTATTTATTATTTGTGATTTCTCTGTGTTCCAGACTTTACCCAATGATTTTACATGGACTTCACTTAATCATCACAGAAAGAATATGAGATAGGTATTGCCATTCGTATCCTCATATTCTAGATGAGGATGACATGCATAAAGACATTTAAGTACCTGGTCACAGGGCTAACAAGTTGCGGAACAACCTTTTCTCTTTATTATAAAACTCTGTTCATCTCAATAGTTTCCTTCATTGTCTTCTTAATTGGGAAATAATTTCACAATCTAGATATTGTATTGTTATTTTAATTTTAATTGTTGAATTAATAATAAATTATTAGGCTGATTTCTCATCTCAGGATCTGCCAAATTTGGTGATAGCTTTTTTCTCTGGGATAAATGGCCCTCGGTTTTTGTTTTTATTATTCATCACGATTATGGCTAAATTTCAAGGTATCCCAAGTGAGAAATTTGTCCAAGATATCACAAGCTCTTTTTTTATTAATTGGACAACCTGAAAACATAAAATGGTATTAACTATGCTGCTTCCAACCCTTTGTCCCGAGGCGGGGATCTTTCTTAGTCTAAGACAGTGACTCCCAGGACTGGAGTTGCTTCGTCTGTCATTTGGAAAGGGGTGTTGGTGGCACACTAACAGAAATACATTTATAGCTAGATTTGCTAGCTCATCTTAACGAGAGATCATGCAAAGGCAGAAAGCGTTTGGCCACTTTTTATTTCTTCCCAAAAGAGGGAATGTGAGCAGAGAGAAATCCTACTGGATTTCTTCTCATCTTGCTGAAATTTTCAAAGAGGTACATTTCTCCCTGATCTTTCCTTAGAGCCATATCAAATGGCCAATAGCACATAGCTAAATGAAATGTGGCTTTATGTGGAGAATTAATAGCGGCTACTTTTTCTTTCTGGAGGTGTTGAAACGTGTCAATTTAGTACTAGTGTGTTCCTCTGCCTACAAAATCTCTGTTACACTCTGAAGGAAAATGGCAATTAGATTGGAATTAGGGAAGATGACTTCTCAAATTATAACTAGGCTTCTTTTTAGTTATGTTATTTGTTAATTTACTTATTTTATTTTGAAATTCATTGATACATATATAATTTACTTTCTATAGAAATTTTGAAGAATCATCTTTTTTTGTTTACTTAAGATTTCTAACTTATTAGTTATTAACTGTCAACTATCTGTAAACCTCTTCACATGGTAGCCACTATTTGTGGGAAAAAAGAAAAACAAATGAAATTCTTACTAGCTAAAAATTTTCTACAACTCCCGAAAGAGTGAAATAAAGAGCACAATTTTTAGATCTCATTCTATTCTTTGGTTTAAAACTGCTGAGCAATTAATTACTTGCCAGAGCTATTAACACGATGTAAAGTGGATTGTGCGTGTTTTGTCTGATTTTTTTTTTTTGGCTTGCCATACGTGACTGCTATTTGTGAAATTTAAAAAGGGATAGACATATGAGGAATAAGAAAGGTCTTTATTTTACAAAAGTAGTCATTCTGTCAGCAATTACTTAAGCCATGCAGTGACTCTTCCTATGAATGGGCTTTGGCAAATGAATCATAACTGTTGTTTCTTTTTCTTTTCTCAGGTCATTCTCTACAACAAATAGCTATTATTTCTGAAGGCTCATGTTTTAAGCCTTGCGCTTGGAACTTTCATGTCTCTTTTAATTTAACTGTTATAATAATTTTGCAGAATGAGTATTACTTGCCAATTTCACAAGTGAGATTATTGAGGTTCAAAAAAGTTAAATTAAAATAAATCTTAGCAAAGCCATAGTGTATATTACAATTCTTTCGTACTGAAAAGTCAAATGTTTTTCATCTAAATGCACATTGCCACTTACTATATCATAGAATTAGAGTTGTGTTGATATTCTTACACATACTCTAGTTTGCACAGTTTATTTCTGATTGATTAGGCCAATAATTTTTGGTTTTATCTTGTTTTGTGTGTCTATTTGCATGCACATGTGTGTGCTTGTGTGTGCTTCATTTGCTAGTGTATTATCTAGTGTTAAATATAGATTTCCACTCAATAAGGCAAATTCATCTCAAGCCATCCATCCATTAGCCCTGGATAAGAGATGACCCTAGAATAAACTGCTCTTCTACCATATTCCTTCCTTTCGCTGTTCCCTGGACATAAGATTATTTGGCTTCTCATCCTATTGACCACTTTGCTAAATCGTCTCGTGTTCATATTAATGGTGGTTCAATAAAACTCACCATGCACTACTGGCCTTGAGAAACTAGTCATAATAAGGGCTATAGATCAGATAGACTGTGCTTTAGTGCCATTGAGAAATTACTTAAGCAAAATTATCGTGTGATTACCAAAAACCCAGGCAGCTAAAATGTTGTCTGAGAACACAGGCACTGGATGTCTAGTCATGAACAAAGACATCAATAAATTGTACTCTCTTCAGAAGCCAAGAAAGCTGAAGAAACTATCTAAAAGAATTGAGTTTAAGTGTGCTCTTTGAAGCTAACAGGAAATGGTGTTTAGTGTGTGCCAAGGTTAAGATGTTCTTACTCAAGGCTAAACTGGATGTGGTCACAGTTAGCGGAGGCACTTACAATCATTTATGAACATTTCAGATCTTTCCAGTGACACATGGCCAACTATTATTGGAAAGACCAAAAAGTAGTAAGTGGGAAAACATGAGTAATCCAAACAGGCTAGAAAAATTTAACTTTTTTGTTTTTATTATTGCTTATGAATTTGTAAAATTACTAAAGCAGTCATGTGTTAGTTTACCTACTTTCATTTGTATATTTCTAGGTTTCCAGGTGAACATTACATATTGTAAAAATATTTTGAAGATTTCTTTTTCTTGGCTTCACTAAGGCAGAGGCAAAAAATTAGAAAAGGGAAACATTTAAGCATTATGTTAAGAAAACTTACAATATAATGTAAAGAAAAAAAGGCTTAGGTCTAGAGAAGGCAAATGACTTCCCCGAGGCCACAGCTGCTGACACCCTATCTCCATAACCATTTTGTGTCCAATAAATTAATGAGAATATTGAAGTATGCCATAAGTTGAGTTCTAAAAACATTACAGTAGTATTTTGTTAATATGCGATTTAGTGCATGCAATAAAGATACCAACCATAGTTCATAATATTTCAAACATTCAACAGACAACATCAAAGTTATTCAGTAAAATACACTGAAGAGGTCACTGAAGGATGTACAAATGAAAATGACACAGTTTCTCCTCAAAAGCAAAGGAGGTAGGGATGTACAAAAATAACATAGCTAATTGAGGCTTTCATAATGACAAATAACAAAATTATAAGCAGGTTTGTGTGTGTGAGTGTCTGCATCAGTTTACATATTTCCACAAATATTATATTTGATTCTTACTATTGTCCTTCAATAGTGTAGTATTATTATCTATATTTTGTTTGACTGCTGACTGTAAATCCTGGGGTTTTTCTATTCTACTTTATATATCAACATAACATATTTACATAATATATCTATATCATTATATATGTTAATATCTATATCAATATAGATACCACCTGATCTCTGAGTGAATCTGCAGATTACCATATATATGGTAGATTACCAATGGTAATATACAAGTTGCTACTAGATTAAATGAAGAAATATATATGTGAAATACAAAAATATAAACATGTTTATATATTAAAACATATAAATATGTTTATAAAAACATATCTTAATAAAACATATGTTTAATTATATATTAAAACATATGTTTAATTATATATGTTCATAAAAATATATATGTATGTTTATATATTATATATTTCACATTATATATTATATATACTTCACATTTTTAAAATTTAATCTGCCAGTAAGTACTTACCTAGTAAGGACCCTATTATTATTCTCACTTAGTAGACAGAGAGTGTATGTATTTTGTATCAGTTTTCATTGCTAACAGGTTAGATTATAGAGAGTAAAACCCAGAATTTCAGATATCAAATCATTCAGCATCCCTTTGGCATTATGCTGTTGGACATGGGCAGAAAATGAAAAAAAACTTAGAAAATTCATTAAGAAAGCTTAAAAATATAGTCTTAAAATAGTTATTACACTGTATTTAAATTATTTGCTTTTATATCTTTGTCTCATTGTATTTGTATGTGAAACTCTTTAAGAGAAAGTTCTGTGTCTTGCCTTGTTTCCAATTATTTGTAATCACTACTAAAATTTCATTAGAGCAAATGATTAATATATTTCAGATAGGAGTTTGAGTAGTTCCTGGAATTTAATAAATATACAAAAATATTTCCTGGATAGAATAGTTACTTAACTAATAAGTAAAGCCTTATCAATATTGGAACAAACCCGTGCCATGTTTCTCTGGTTGTTATGTGCTGAGAAGGACACAACTTTGCTTCTATAATATCCCTGCCAAAATAGCATAACATAACTCCAATTACAAGAAAACATCAGGCAAATCCAAATTAGGGACAGGCTATAAAATAAATGGCTTTTCATTTCAAAATGCCAAGGCCCAAAAAGAAATAAAAGCTGAGTAACTGATCCAGATTAAAGGAGACTAAAATAGATATGACAACTAAATACAGTGCATTTTCCTCAGTTTGATCCTAGACCTGCTAAAGATAGCTATAAAGCATTGTTAGGATAATTTTTAACATTTAAACATAAACTATGGATTAGTAATGCACTGAATCAATACCAAATTTCCTGATTGTGTTAACTGAACTGTGTGGTTTTGTAAGAGAATGTCCTTGTTCTTAGGGACTTCACATAGAATTATTTATGCTTAAAGGAGCATGGTGTTTCTAGCTTACTCAAAGTTCAGGTCCCTGAAATGGTTCAGGGAAAAAACAAAAACCGTATGTGTGCATATGTATATGTATAACATTTGGTAAATCAGGGTAAAAAGTATCCTGTTGTTCCTTTTACTATTTTACTACTCTTACGATTTGTAAGTTTGAAATTGTATCAAATTAAAAGGTATCTTCCAAATTATCTGCATTTCTAAAGTTTGACTATTTCCTCACACAACGCCCTTCCAGTGAATAGAAAAGAGTCTTCTAATCAATGCTGTCTTCCTGTTAAATACTTCTGGATGATGCTCAGAAAGCACCTTAATCTACCCAAATGTTCCCTAATTTCTCTATTCCTTTTCTTTCTTTATATCATATTCCCCTAAAATCTTGGAGATAAGCTAGTCAACTAATAACGAATAAATTATTTTTTAATTCCATTTGATTAAAACATGAAATGATTAAATTATGACTACAGAAAAAGTAAGTTTGACTTTTTTTCTAATCAATTATTAACATCATCAACCACATTCCTGATTTTTAAATCACAATACAGTACTATAAATATATTTTTCTTTCTTATAAGTTTCTTAATAAAATTTTATTTTCTCTAGCTTATCATATATGAATACAGGGCCAGGTGTGGTGGTTCATGCCTGTAATCTCAGCACTTTGGGAGGCTGACGCGGGTGGATCACGAGGTCAAGTGATCGAGACCATCCTGGCCAACATGGTGAAACCCCATCTCTACTAAAAATACAAAAATTAGCTGGGAATGGTGGCACGTGCCTGTAGTCCCAGTTACTCGGGAGGCTGAGGCAGGAGAATCATTTGAACCCTGGAGGCGGAGGTTGCAGTGAGCCAAGATCCCGCCACTGCACTCCAGCCTGGCAACAGAGCAAGACTTCATCTCAAACAAAACAAAACAAAACATGAGAATACAGTATATGTAACTTGCAAAACATGTATTAATCAACTGTTTATTTATTAGAAAGGCTTCCAGTCAACAGCAGTCAAAAGTTATACACAGATTTTCAACTGCAGGGGAGTCATCTCCCTAACCCTTGTGTTGTTCAAGGGCCAATTGTACTATGTTTTATTCACTCTTGAGTGCATTTATTAAGCAAGTACGATTGTGTATACACTCTTCTAAGAATTGAGAATACAGTGAGGTCAACAAGAGAGTTTCAGCCCTTAAAAATATAACAAATGGATGTAAGTACAATAAAATGAATAGGAAATTAGACTATACGACATAAAATGAATCCTACGGCCCGGCGCAGTGACTCACGCCTGTAATGCCAGCACTTTGGGAGGCCGAGGCGGGCGGATCACGAGGTCGGGAGATCGAGACCATCCTGGCTAACACAGTGAAATCCCGTCTGTACTAAAAATACAAAAAATTAGCCGGGCATGGTGGCGGACTCTGTAGTCCCAGCTACTCGGGAGGCTGAGGCAGGAGAATGGCGTGAACCCCGGAGGTGGAGCTTGCAGTGAGCGGAGATCGCATCACTGCACTCCAGCCTGGGTGACAGAGCAAGACTCCGTCTCAAAAAAAAAAAAAAAAAAAGAATGCTACATTTAGAGGAATGCTACGTAGCCCTTCAGAGCAACAACAAGCCAAGCACTAAGAGGTAAGTTTAAAAAGCTGATACACAAAAATAATAGGAGTTATGAAATTTTCTAGAAGGGAAAAAATATTTTAAGCTGAGAAAGAATTATGTGAAAAGCCAGTAGGTTACAAAAGAGCTTGGACAAGTCCTGAGCTCATCAGTAAATCTGGGGCAGGCATGAAGGATGAAAATATTCGCAGAAGTGAAATTACATGAACCATGCATGCTAGATTGAGGAGCTTGGCTCTGAGGGCAATGAAGAGACACTAGGAGTTTTATGGAGCAGAAAAGTAGAGTTAGATTTGTCTTTTGGAAAACTTCACTGAATATCAACCATTCTCCACATTTGTTTTGAAAGACATATTTTAAATACATGTCTATAATTTCTTATTCAAAACCTTGGAACTAGATATAATTTAGAATTCAGAATATGTTGGACTTCTAGAAAACTATTAAGGTAAGTGCACTGGATATTGTATAGCACCCCAAGAGGGGTCAGTAGCAATATCCCAGAACCAAATACATGAAATTATCTTCATCAGATTGTATAAATTTTCACCTTAAACAGGACTTATCAGTTCAGATCAGATTTTGAAGTAAATGAATTAAGATAAAATGTTTGGTTGTCAGAATATTTTGATTTCAGAATTGCAAATGAGGGGCTGTGGGTGTATATGAGAAATGTCAGAGGCACACATGAAGGCAGTATTAGTCTGAAAACCGAAGCAAACAATTTGGTAACAATTAATGGTGGTAACATTGCAGTAGTATAACAATGATTTACGGTGTGGAGTAAAGCATCCACAGAGTAAATTGGATATTGGCTGCCCTTCATCTTTGTGTCACTGTTGAGTAGACTTTACTCTTTTACTCCACAAAGGCAAATTGTTTACATATTTTAGTACACACTAGATTGCTCTCTAATGTAAATTCTACATTATATTATGACTTGGAACAAGTTGTACCCTGCAGATTTTTGTGACCTATCCTGCTCACTATCCTGTCAAACTATTTAACAGTGTATTTATAAAGCTCTAGTTAAAATTCACATCTTCATTAAAATCTGGTGACAGTCTTATGGACAGTTTGAATTATACCCTGTGCTACAGCATAACGGTTGAGAGTCACTGGGATAGCAAATGGATCATTGGAAGGGGCAATTTTTCATTCAGGAAAGTCAGTTAGGAACAATCACAAAGTAATCTCATTGACAGATGATACTACTCTTAACTGGGGAATTTGCAGCAATATTCTTTGACCTTGAAATACAGATGTATTCTGCCCCACTATAGCATAAGGCAGAAAAAAAGATGAACTACTGGGGAAAGAAAGAGTACTCATTTATGATTGGAGATATTTTGGAATGTATCTTGCAGGAATCGAACTTTGTCCTGAATCTTGAAATAAAAATAGACAGTCCATGGATGGAAAGGATGAGGTAGATAGTTAAGTCTAAGGGAGAGATAACAAAAGCATCAAGTTATACCTAGAAAGAATTTGCATAAGGTGGCGATAAAGCGATCATGGACATTAAAAGTCCTGTTAAGAAATTTTATTTTTTTATTTTTATTTTTTTTGAGACAGAGTTTCACTCTTGTTGCGCAGTCTGGGGTGCAGTGGCACAATCTCGGCTCACGGCAACCTCTGCCTCCTGGGTTCAAGCCATTCTCCTGCCTCAGCTTCCCAGGTAGCTGGGATTATAGGCACATGAGCCACCACGACTGACTAATTTTGTATTTTTAGTAGAGATGGGGTTTCACCATGTTGGTCTGGCTGGTCTCAAACTCCTGACTTTGGCCTCCCAAAGTGCTGGGATTCCAGACGTGAGCCACCATGCCCGGCCAAGAAATTTTATTTTATTCTGCGGATAATGGAGGCTGTCTGGGTGCAGTATGAAGGATGATCAGAATCAAGGAGATATATCTCAACAACTCTTACATTCAGCGTATGAGAAAAATAAAAATTAAATATATTGTTAAAATAACCTCAAAAATACTGGTTCTCTATAAGATTGATTTTATATAGAACTGTCTGTTTACTGTGAAAGATACAGAATCGAAATGTAGTCACTGATGTTATGAAAACCTTGGCAGATAGAGCCAGGGACGGCCATGAAGGGAGAGTTCTTATGCTTCTATATCTGATAACAAAAATTATCACAAAAGACTGCAAAAACCACAACTTTGTGTAAAGGCCATCACAAGTTTATTAAAAAAATACTTCTGCAAGGACATATGCCCATCTAATCTCAGACTGGCGGTACCCTTGCTATTGATCTTTGTAGCAAAGTATAATTATTTCAAAACAATTATGTAATCCTCCTCATTGTTTTCTTTAAAAACTTTTGTCTTTCATCCCCAAAAACATGCATAGTTTATAATGGCATGAATATTCTCATTGCAATGTTCTATTCCCAAATAAACATCTTTTCTTTTAGAGAATGTCTATTTGTTATTTAAGTAGACTCTATCTATCCATCTAGCTAGTGCTTATGTGAATGTTTATGCAGGTATGTTTGTGTATGTATTCTGCAACCTCATTTTCTGGAATTTAAGAATTCAATTCAAAAGCACTTCATGCATAGCAATTCAACCATAAACCTTTAGCATGACTACCCTTCCAGCAATGGAAATTTAGTCATCTTTTCCTGAAATAAAAGCAGCGAGGTGACACGTTCCTTGCTTGGCTCATGGGGTGAGAAGGTCTCTCTTGAGGCTGTCTGTTACATTGCCATGCCTTCTTACTAATGAATGCTTCCCCTACTTGTACACTTCTTCAGGCAAAACAATTTTCTTTCAAGGTGCTTTATAATGTCATTAGATTTCCCATTTGTGTTCAAATGTACCACATTCATGAGGAGGAGATACTAGCACTGGTTTTCTCTGAAATGAGGGACCAAGAAGGAAACTGCTTTCTACAGAACATTTGACTTCTTGCTCCTTATACCTCTGTTTCTTAAATGCGAGCATTCTAGTTGTTTGCTATTTTGTCTTACCCAAATTTATTTGATGGATATGAAGATGAGTAGAATACTGGGGTAAGCACACTTTAACCATGGATGTCAGGGACACTATGACATTATGATGTTAGAAAAAAGATGAGCAGGTCTGAACACTGGTCACTGACCTCAACATTTTGATATGACAATAATATCTTATTTCTTTTATCTTTTTAAGAGTAGTATTTACCAGGCTCTAAAAGACACACATATTTGGTTCATGAAGAATAACTGTGAGGTCATTTCATAAGTCAAGAACACATATCATCTATGATGGCTGCAGTCTACCCCAAACTGGGGATATTAAGAGTGTGCTTTAGAACAAAGTTCTGAATACTGCAAGAATCCTGGCATATATGACCCTGTTTCTCTTAGATTGATACAGCTGATCCTCCAGTAACATCCTTTCATTGAAAGCCTTTTGTATTATAACACTGATGAGGGTGTGAACCCCGAAAACCTGAGACAGGTCTCAGTTTATTTAGTAAGTTTATTTTGCCGAGGTTGAGGATGCGCCCATGACACAGACTCAGAAGATCCTGATGACATGTGCCCAAGGTGGTCAGGGTACAGTTTGGTTTTATACATTTTTGGGAGACATGAGACATCAATCAACAAATGTAAGATGAACATTGGTTCCATTTGGAAAGGTGGGACAACCTAGAAGCAGGGAGGGGTCTTCCAGGTCATATGTAGATAAGAGACAAATGGTTGCATTCTTTTGAGTTTCTGATTAGCCTCTCCAAAGGAGGTAATCAGATATGCATTTATCTCAGTGAGCAGAGGGGTAACTTTGAATAAATGGGAGGCAGGTTTGCCCTAAGCAGTTCCCAGCTTGAGTTTTCTCTTTAGCTTAGGGATTTGGGGGTCCCGAGATACTTTCCTTTCAAAAGGAAAAAAAAAAAAAATCAATTCCCAACCAGGACCATTGTTCATGTGGAGTTTTTACATTCTCCCCATGTCTCCAGGTACTCTGATTTCCTCCCACATCCCAAAGACATGGAGGTTAGGTGAATCTGCATGTCTACAAGGTTTGAGCCTGAGTGTGTGGGTTGTATGTGTGAGTGTGCCCAATGGGATGGTGTCCTGTCTGGGTTGGTTCCAGCCTTGGCCCTGAGCTGCCAGGATAGGCTCTGGCCACTCGTTATCCTGAACTGAAATAACTGGGTAAATAATTACCTTACTTGTTTGTATTGATCTTTCAGAAATGTGGGTATAGCTCACACTTACTCAAATATTTAATATTGGTAGATTTGGGGGCCTTTATTTAGAAGTTTGGTGATGTTTTTGTGATCAGAAATATGCTATAGGAACTTACATCTTGTTTATATCAATTAGTGTATGGTAAAATTGGTTTTATTATATGTTGTTTCACTTTAAGTCACTGTTTCCAAGAACTTACAGAGGATGTTGAGTGAGGGCTTACCATATTTTATTTATTTAGTTACTCTGTGAACTCACAGGCAAATACAATTTAATCTAATTCTCTAACCTCAACCCTGAGAATACCAACACTCACATATATTCTGACTCTTAAAATGTTTCAGCCTTGCTCCTTCTCAGAGAATTGTTGCAATAAGGTTAGGACTTAGAGTTTCTCAATATTGCTTTGGCCAATGGGGTCTTTTGTGTCTTTAGACAAATTTGGAGATTTTTTTTCTATTTATGTGAAAAATACCATTGGAAATTTGATAGGGATTAGCAACCTCTAGAATTCCTAAAATTGGTAAAAAAAAAAAAATATATATATATATATGTATATATATATTGATGATGCCATTGCTAAGAAGTTGACAGGTTCTAGGTTAACCTGAAAATGTATTATAGATATATTTTCCACAAATACATGAAATTAATCTCCATCTGCATAAATTTATACTAGTTAGATAAAACTGATTAGCCATGCAGTAAAATAGATGCTCAGCTAAATCCAAGATCAAAGCCAAATACCATCACAAAATGAAATTTGGGAATGAAAAAATGAATCTATAGTACTGCAAAATTAATTTTTACCATTTCATTTGTTAAAATAGCTTATGTCATGTTTTTAAATGTTGATATATTAATGCAGGAAAAATAATACCTCTGTGAAGAATTTGAAAACTTCTTAGCTCAAAAAACATACAAGGATATTAAGCACATTGTCATATGGCCATTTGTATGTTCTATTTCTTTATTTTAATTTGAATTATTTTATTTGAAGTTCTGGGATACATGTGAAGGATGTGCAGGTTACATAGGCAAATGTGTGTCATGGTGTTTTGCTGCACCTATCAACCCATTACCTAGGTATTAAGCCCAGCATACATCAGCTATTTTTCTAGATGTTCTCCCTCCCCATACACCATCCCCGCCCCCCAACAGGTCCCAGTGTGTGTTGTTCCCTGCTCCCTGTGTCCATGTGTTCTCATTGTTCAGCTCCCACTTCTAAGTGAAAACTTGTGGTGTTTGGTTTTCTGTTTCTGCCTTAGTTTACTGAGGATAATGGCTTCCAGCTCCAAAGAACATGATCTCGTTACATTTTATGACTTCATAGTAAATGTCCATTCAAGTCCTTTGCTCATTTTAAACTTGAGTTTCCTTTCCTTTCTTTCTCTTTCTTTCTTTCTTCTTTTTCTTTCTTTCTTTTCTTTTTTCTTTTTTTTTTTTTTTTGCTATTGCTTTGTTTAAGTTCCTTATATATTTTGGATGTTAAACCCTCATCAGATGCATAGTTTGCAAGTATTTTCTCTCATTCTGTAGGTTGTCATTTCACTTTGTTAATTGTGATTGTTTCCATTGCCTTTGCAGAAGCTTTTTAGTTTGATATAATTTGACGTGTTTATTTTTGCTTTGTTGCCTGTGCTTTTGGGGTCATAGCCAAAAGATCATTGCCCAGGCCAATGTCATAAAGTTTTTCCCCTATTTTTTCTTCTAGAAGCTTATCTTTACAGTTTCAGATTTTACATTTAAGTCTCTGAAACCACTTTGAGTTGAGCTTTGTGTATAGTGTAAGGTAACAGTCGAATTTCATTCTTTTGCATGCAAATAACCAATACCATTTCTTAAGTGACTATCTTTTCCTCATTGTGTATTCTTGGTGTCCTTATCAAAGACTAGTTGACTGTAAATGCAGGGGTTGATTTCTGAGATCTCTATTCTGTTCCATTCATCTATGTGTCTGTTTTTATGCCCATACTGCACTGTTTTGGTTACTACAGCTTTGTAATATAACTTGAAATCAGGTCGTGTGATGCTCCCAGTTTTTTTGTGTGTTTGTTTCTCAATATTGCTTTGGCTCTTTGGGGTCTTTTGTAGCTTTATGCAAATTTTAGGATTTTTTTTATATTTCAGTGAATAATACAACTGGAATTTTTATAGGAATTGTGTTGAATCTGTAGGTCACTTTGGGTAGTATGGACATTTAAACAATATTATATCTTCTAATTCATAAAACAGAATGTTTTACCATTTATTTGTACCTTCTTTATTTTTTTCATCAGTGTTTTGTCATTTTCTGTGTACAATCTTTTCATCTCCTTGGTTAAGTTTATTTCTAGTATTTTATTCTTTTGATGCTATTTTAAATGGGATTGTTTTCTCAATTTCTTTTTTAGTTCTTTGTTAGTGTACAGAAATGCAATTTCACTGAATTACTGGTTCTAACAGTTTTTTGGTGAAGTCTGTAGGGTTTTCTTATATAAGATTAGGTCATCTGTAAACAGAGATAATATAACTTTTTCCATTTTGATTTGGAAGCCCTTTCTTTCTTTTTCTGTCTGATTGCTCTGTTTTGGACCTCTAGTGCTACGTTGAAAAAAAATGGCAATAGTCAGTACGCTTGCCGTGTTCTTGATCTTAAAGGAAGGCTTTCAGCTTTTCAGCATTAAGTATGATGTTAGCTGTAGGCTTGTTTCACATGGCTTTTATTATGTTGAGGTACATTCCTTGTAAACTTAATTTGTTGAGACAACCATTGTGGAAGTCAGTGTGGCGATTCCTCAGGGATCTAGAACTAGAAATACCATTTGACCCAGCCATCCCATTACTGGGTATATACCCAAAGGACTATAAATCATGCTGCTATAAAGACACGTGCACACGTATGTTTATTGCGGCACTATTCACAATAGCAAAGAGTTGGAACCAACCCAAATGTCCAACAACGATAGACTGGATTAAGAAAATGTGGCACATATACACCATGGAATACTATGCAGCCATAAAAAATGATGAGTTCGTGTCCTTTGTAGGGACATGGATGAAACTGGAAAACATCATTCTCAGTAAACTATCGCAAGGACAAAAAACCAAACACCGCATGTTCTCTCTCATAGGTGGGAATTGAACAATGAGAACTCATGGACACAGGAAGGGGAACATCACACTCCGGGGACTGTTGTAGGGTGGGGGGAGGGGGGAGGGACAGCATTAGGAGATACACCTAACGCTAAATAACGAGTTAATGGGTGCAGGAAATCAACATGGCACATGGATACATATGTAACAAACCTGCACATTGTGCACATGTACCCTAAAACCCTAAAGTATAATAAAAAAAAAAAAAAAAAAAAGATTATATCATGAAAGAATGTTGAATTTTGTCAAATACTTTATCTGCATCTATTGACAGGATCATGTATTTTTATTCTTCATTTTGTTGATGTGGTGTATTAACAGATGGATTGATTTAAAAATGTTGAACCAGGGATAAATTCCACTTGTTTATGATGTATGACCCTTTTAATGTGCTGTTGAATTTTGTTTTCTAGTATTTCAATAAGAATTGTTGCATCTATGTTTATCAAGGTTATTGTTCTGTAATTTTTTTTCTAGAATGTCTTTACCTTGCTTTGGTATGAGAGAAATGCTTGCCTCATATAATATATTTGAAAATGTTCCCTCCTCTTCAATTTTTTGAAAGAGTTTGACAAGGATTGGCATTAATTCCTCTTTAAATGCTTGGCAGAATTTACTGGTGAAGCCATCTGGTACTCAGCATTTTTTGTGTTTGGTTGGGAAATTTTTTATTACTTCTTCAGTCTCCTCACTCGTTATTGGTCTTTTTAGATCATCTATTTCTTTCTTTTTCTTTTTCTTTTTGAGACAGAGTTTTGCTCTTGTCACCCAGGCTGGTGTGCAATGGTGTGATCTTGGCTCACTGCAACCTCTGCCTCCTGGGTTCAAGCGATTCTCCTGCCTCAGCCTCCCAAGTAGCTGTGATTACAGGCACACACCACCAAACCTGGCTAATTTTTGAATTTTTAGTAGAGACAGCGTTTCATCATTTTGGCTAGGCTGGTCTCAAACTCCTGATCTCAGGTGATTCACCTGCCTCGGCCTCCCAAAGTTCTGAGATTACAGGCATGAGCCACCACGCCCAGCCTTAGATTATCTATTTCTTAATGAGTCAGTCTTGGTATACCACGTGTCCAAAAATTTATCCACTTCTTCTAGGTTATACAATTTATCGACATATAATTTTTGTAGTAGTTTTTGTGATCCTTTCTTTCTGTGATGTCAGTTGTCATGTTTCTTATTTCATTTATAATTTTACTTATTTGTGTTATCTCTTTTCTTTTTCTTTTTTTTTTTTGATGGAGTCTCCCTCTGTCACCCAGGCTGGAGTGCAGTGGTGCGATCTCGGCTCACGGCAACCTCTGCCTCATGGGTTCAAGCAATTCTCTGCCTCAGGCTCCCAGGTAGCTGAGATTACAGGCACCTGCCACCACGCCCAGCTAAATTTTTTGTATTTTTAGTAGAGATGGGGTTTCACCACCTTGGCTGGGCTGGTCTTGAACTCCTGACCTTGTGATCCACCCGCCTCGACCTCCCAAAGTGCTGGGATTACAGGCCTGAGCCACTGCACCCAGTCTCTATTCCCTTTCTCATCTATATTTCCTTTATTTCTGCCCAAATCTACAATGTGATATCACCTTAAACCTGTTAAGATGACTATTCTAAAACTGACAAAATATATAACAACTATTGGCAAGGGGGTGGGAAAGAGAATCCTTGTACACTGTTAGGGTGAATGTAACTAGGTATAGCTGTTACAGAAAAAAAATGGAGGCTTTTCAAAAAATTAAAAGTGGAACTACCATATGATCCAGAAATCCTACTTCAGAGTACATATTCCAAAGAACATGTGGTCAGTATCTCAAACAGATATCTGCACCCTATGTTTATTGCAGCATAATCTATACTAGTTAAAATATGGAAACAATATTAGTGTCTATTAATGGATAAATCAATATAGAAAATGTAATATATACACATATATACATATGTATAAACACACATATATACATATACACACAAACACACAATGTGTGGTGATGGATGTGTTAACTAATTTGATTGTGGTAATCATTTCACAGTGTTTATCAATGGATGAATCAATACGAAAAATGAAATATATATGCATATATACACACACACATATACCCACACACACAAACACACACTGTGTGGTGATGGATGTGTTAATTAATTTGATTGTGCTATTCAATTCATAATATATATGTATGGCAAATCATCAAATTATACATTTGATATATGTAATTTTTAACAATTATACCACAATAAAGTTGAACAAAACATACGATATTCTCGTTTCTTAATATTCCACATTTTTTTGAAACTTATAAAATCCAAGCATCTCCATGTTAAAGATAAAAATTATTTACACAATGACTGTCAATCATTGTTCTGTCAATGACTGTTCTGTTTTTAAAAAATATTTGAAAGACTTCACAATCAACAGTAACTACTGAAGTATTTTATTATTGCAATGTTACATATATATTTAAAGTTCCAGTTATGAACATTATTTCAACCTATTAATTTTATGAAGATAGTTCCACTCCAAGTGGCATGTAGAATGCTTATCTATATTTGAAAGTGAATATTCTAGTATTAGCACTAAATCTAACGACCTTCATGTTTTTATTACTGAAGGAGTTACATGATTAAGTATGATGATAACTTATCTAATTTTATTATTATTCAATACTCACTAGTCCATAGTCAGAAGTAATGTGGAAAAAGGCAGTAGACTATAGAGACTTCAAATGGCTAAGGCCAAAAACAAGACCCTAAAAAAGACTTTAGCCAAATATCAAGAACAATGCCAAAATTTAGAACATCCCCAGCTAAGTCACCTGATAGAATAAAAGAATTATTACAAATTTTTCAATAACAATCTTTCTTTTTCAATCAAAATGACTCAAGGCTTTATATGTGTGTGTGATGAGATATAGAAAGATATAAATCTGTCTGTAATTTGTATGTATCTGTGTGTATGTATGTGTATGTATATATGTGTGCTATATTTATTCCTTGAGAAAAAAATGAAGCATTTAATTTTTGGTGCTTCTTTTTTCTGATATTAACTGTGGTTTAGCTCTTAAACATCACATCTCAACTTCTAAGAATGGGATCATGCTTTTATGGTATTTTGAAAGTGCGTATCTCATTCATATGCATGAAAGACTATTTTCATGATTAAACATTGATTTTGCCACCATCATCACCACCCCTTAGGAAGAATCTTTTAAGCCAATGATATATCTGATGATACAATTCACAACAAAAAAAAATTTATATCAAGATAGTCTTTACAGTTTTTCTATGTAAAGCACAGCCCCTGGCTTTGCCAGCATGACCAGCCCATGATCCTTCCGTAATGAATATTATGTTGATAACCACATACATTCATTCTGAAACTGTTTAGGTAAAGCTCTTAGAATTAAAACACTCATTCCTAATACCTTAAGATACAAAAGAATTTGTGCAAATGGACTTTAGCCCAAGTGAGCAAACCTCCTGCTGATGTTGTGTGGATGGAGTGGGAGGGGGTGGTGTTTTCCTAGGATGTTCTTCCAAGCTGCTTACAAAAGAAAGTGCATTAAGTAATTTGTCTGCTTTTACAGAGTTAATATTTTATGTCTGAGGAAGTCAAATCTGTCTGAAAGTTTTGTAAGCAATGGAACCCAAAGTGAATTGAAAAAAATTAGTTTGAAACCAATGAAACTGGGTCACTATCTTCCCACTTTCCTTGGAAGCAGTTAAGATTCTAAGATCCCCATGCTCCAGAGGAGATGCTGAACATAGTGAGAGTGTCCAGTTATTGCTGTGTTTCTTTTTCTACAGCCTCTCATCTCACTGGTATTCCACTTCATTCTAGGTTTCTAATGCCTGACTTAAGCAAGTATATTTCTGTCATTGGTATTGATCGATACTACATTTCAAAATACATTATATTAACTAATTTCTTGGCATCTAACACATAATTTTAGTTACAATGTTGACAGGGTCAAAGCAGGTGTCACTAAAAAGAGAAGAGAATGAAAATAGTTCTGAGCCATCATGTTTGTTTTCTTCTTCTGGTTTCTTCTTCTAAACAGAATCGGGATTGTTTTATTTCCAAAAATAGTCTGTACAAAACAAATGAAGTGTACACATTTATATTATAGAAGGCCATGACTGCCACTAACTTTAGTGATTTGAAGAAATGTGGTTCTACTAATGAAATATTTAACAGCCTCAGCCACTCTTCCCTCCCAGTACCACTCTGCTGCTATTGGGCTTTTCCAGCTCCATGAGTGTGTACCAAAGGAAACAGAAGGAAGTCAAGGTCTAAATTTGCAGTGAGGAGCTAGGAGCATGCTCATACACCTCCCATCCTCTGAGGTAGGATGCTGAGGGAAACAGAGAATGAACACACATGTCTGATTGGATTTCATATAGGAAAGATAGTAAGCAGAACAGAGGCAAGTGAAACCCTATTCTTGAGATGGAGATTTGCAGTGATGCATGCTGATGCTTGTCTGCAGGTAACCATCCCAGGAGATAGATGGAAGGCATGCTTCATTTATAGTATCTCTGGGCCAATTATTTTTCTGGTTCAAGAATTGGTAAGTACAGTTGACTCTTAACAACAAAGTTTTGAACTGCCAACACCACTCATACTAGGATTTTTTAAAAAATAAGATTATAGTTAGCCCTCCCTGAGGGCGGGTTCTGCATGTACAACCAAATACGGATAGAAAATACTGTATTGGCAGAATGTGAAACCCCGCAAATACCAGGGCTGACTTTTCATATCCACGGTTCTGCACTGCAGACCTTGGGACTTGGATACACCCAGATTTTGGTTACCACAGGGATTCTGGAAACAATCTCTTCCAGTAGCTATGGACAACATTATTATTATAGGATTGTAAGATATTAGAATTATTTTATATTTGGGGATGTCAATCTTATAATGAGTAATACCAATTTAATTACATCATTTCCTGGCTTGTTCTGAATTCTATACCAAGCTTAGCATCTACTCTGTCTCTATCTACTTCATGGGGTTTTACCCAGATTAATCAAAATTGTATTTTATCCTAAATTACTTAAATTTGAGAACTTTTTAAAAATTGGTGACACTACCAGTACATATTGATGCAAGGACTTAAATTAAGGAAGAGTTCTTTTTAAAGGTCCCCCCCACCATGGGGAGTAAATGCTAATTCCCTGACATATAAAGACGGACTGAATTAAAGAATAAATTTGCATTTCATGTTACTTGAGAGGTACTTGTGAACATAATTTTGCAGAAAGTCAAAGTATTTCTGGGATAATATATTGATAACACAAGACTTCATTATTAACCTATGCTGTAATCCTGAATATTTAAGGAGACAAATTTTTATATATTGTTTGCCATTAAGTTTTGAGGTATATTAATTAATTTTACAAGGTAAGACATGTAGTACTTCACATATATTTCCAGAAAAATTGGGCCTCTAGACACTGGAAATCGAATAAAAGGCATTTTCTTTTACTATTTCTTATTGGTGCATGTTTACATTTCTATTAAATAAAGATCAAGGAAGTATTTTCTTTTCAATGTTTTTTTTTCGATGTCAGGAGTTCGAGGCCAGCTTGACCAACATGGAGAAACCCATTTCTACTAAAAATACACAATTAGCTGGGTGTGCTGGCACATGCCTGTAATCCCAGCTACTCGGGAGGCTGAGGCAGGAGAATCGCTCGAACCCAGGAGGGAGAGGTTGTGGTGAGCTGAGATTACACCATTGCACTCCAGCCTGAGCAACAAGAGCAAAACTCCGCCACCCCCAAAAAAAATTCATCGGATCACATGAAAATCTTATATGTTTATGATAAAAATCAATGATGAATTTTAAGGGAAATAAATAGGTCTTCAATGCCTCTTAGTTCCTTAAATACAGTACAGTTTATAAATAGTATATAATTAGGGGGCATGCATTCAAAAAGTGTACTGGGCACACTAAAATTTATCGTGTCTACATACTATTATCAAGATTTTAAGGATCATTTATTTCGATATTCATTGGATAAAAATGTACATTTCAATATATTTTGAGTAGAGATGAATATCATAATTTTTTCACTAGTAATATGAAAGTAAGCAAGTGAGCACATATTACTTTTTGTTCTGCTATAATTCATTTGAAGGAATAAAACAGGTATAAAATAATAAAATAATTTCTAGTCATACAGTACAGTAACAGCTTTATTATCAACATAAATTCTTTTATGCTTAAGTCTACATTATTTGAAAAGAAAGTGTCTGGTTAGAAATATACATGTGAAATTCTTAGTGGGTTAATATGCTGTTGAAATGAGAATGAATATAAAAATTAAAAAGTTGAAATTTTCAGTCTAATCTCATTGCATTCATATGGTACTGCTAAATGTATTACTCCATAGTATCAAGTCAATTGTGCTATTTTGAGATAGCAATTATATTTGGCAGGCAAAATAACATAAATTATTAGCATGCATGGGTTTAATGTGGCCTTATCAACCTTTACTCACTGGGCCCTAAATTTGAATCATAATGCTTGCACAATTTATACATGTAAATGTTTGTTTTATCATTTACTATAATTAGGGAAAAATGAAACTAGACACTTCAAAGCTTTATGTTCCAAGCAGGACATAAAGCCATGTTTTCTTATAATAAATCTTAACATTTAATTTATATTTATTAGACCTAGCATTATAAAAGGCATAATTAAGATTAACCATAAAATTTTGCATCCATGTTGCTGCTATAACTCGTTAGTTGTTATTATTGTAAGTCTGAATTCTAGAAAAAGTGTGACTCCACTACACATACATGTACTCTCTATTTAAATTATTTGTGGTTTTAAATGGAAACATCTTTTGGTAGAAATTCAAAAAGAGTTACTTTCAACTCCTATATATTGAAACTTACTGACGATCTGAAAAATAAATGACCTACTTTCATCAATGAAATACGTAGTTTTATCCATTATTACCCCAATAATCAGTGTATTATGACAGCTTACAGCAATGTGGTCAGCATTTTAAAATTCAAAAAGAAAATACAATTAGTTTACCACTGCCAAAACAAAATTTGTTAAGAATTTCTCCATCTATCTACTCACCCACCACCGTTTACCTAGATAGGACTCTTGTATTTTGAAAACAGTTAACAGTATAAATCCAATAAGGTTAAATTGAAAATTTTAACCTTTATATTTTTATATGCATTCTCATTTCAACAGCATATTATCCCACTAAGAATATTGCATGTAATTTCTAACCAGACACTTCTATTTCAAATAATGTAGATTTAGACATCAAAAAATATTTATGTTGATAATAAAGCTGTTATTGTACTGTATGACTAGACACTATTCTGTGAATGAATCTTTGAAAATATCTCACGACAAAAACCAATGCCTAAATTTGGGACTTTGAAGACTGACATTTGATATATATTTATTTTTAAAATATATATTTATTTTAAAGAATCCAGAACTACACAAAAACAAAATGGGTGGAAGTTCTGAAAATGCTTGTGTGAGGAGTTTGGTTGATTCATTCTATAAAAAACAATTATAATACCGATCCAAAATATTATAAAAATTATTTGAAGGTAATAAAAAACACTAAATGAAAGCAAAAACTGAAGTAGAGTTTACTCTTTAAAGACTCTACTACATGGATAACCACTGAAAGATTTTGGTTTTCTTTCTTGGGCAAATACCCTTTGCCCAATAGTTGTGGAACTGGAGAACTGTAATGGCTTTAGGTGGCAGACATCAGAATGTAGAGCAACAGAGAAGTTAGAAATATAAAGAGGAAAATCAGAAAGTGAGACAGTCATAAAAGGGCTGTGATCCCAATCCTGAGTGTATTTTCCCCCAAAACTACTGGCTGATGTATAAACATCATAAATTTCTGGAAGCCTACAAAAAAAGAATAATAAATGAGGGATATTGGGGTTGGGAGACTGTACCCCTGAAAAAGGAACTTCTCTGGGTAAGATTTGCAAGTTTGTTATGCTTGTAATTGTCTCCCCAGACTATGTACAGCTTAGTTAGCAGAGAATGGAAGCCTTATTGGCATGAGGGGGAGGAGACCATCTGGAAATTCAGGGGGACATAGAAAGTGAAAGAATCACAGATAAAGTAAACCCTCAAAACCTCAGTTGCTTTGTCTTTTTCTACTATTTTTCCACCTATCTTGTGGTCTTTTACATGTGTGCATAATAAAAGCATCTAGCCAGGTGCTATTGCTTTACTTTTTAAACATTAGAATAGTCTCTTTAGTCATTGACAAATTTATTCTTTAAAATATTGTGATTACTAATATTTGATTTTATTCTTGTCTTCTTATTTTGGGCCTGCTCATTATGATGCATTATCTTTGGTATTTTTTTTCTTTCTAGCCTTCTAGTGGTTTCATAAAGTTTTTCTTATTTTTCTCTTTCCTTTATGTACTATGTTTAAGGTTATCTATAACATTTCTGTATGTTGAGATATTTCCCTTAAAATCTTAGCAAAAGATTTCACAGGAGAAAATCTTAAATATTTATTTTCTTTATATTCCTCCTAAATAAAACTCAGTCACCCTCAATGTACATAGTTAAGTTGTCTTAAATTACATCTTTATTTCTAACTTATAATACTTATTATTGTTAATAACGGTGTCTTACCAGAATTACTTTATATCATAATTAATTTGTGTGATTTGTCTACATACTTAGCGTTTATTCTTGCATATTAAGCTATTTGAGTTTAGCTTACTTTTCCTGAAAAACAAACTTTTTTTTTCCCATTAAGATTTTTCAGTGGAAAATTTTATCAGTCTTGTATGGAAACATATTTATTTTGTCTTCACTTGAGGTGGATTATTTTTAGATAAGCATACAGTTTTAGTTTGATAGTATTTCTCTCAGTGTTATGAAGATAATCCATTGTCATATAATCCCCATTTTTGCTTTTGAGAAGGTTATTTTCAGGCATTCTTTCATTCTAGGTAATTTGTCTTTGCTTGTTAGAAGCTTTTAATTATTTCTATATTTAGAGGTCTGCAATTTTATTATGGTGTACCTAGCTGTAAAATCATTTTGCTTTTTTCTCTCAACTACTTGTATTTTCTAAAAATAAAATTTTTGAGCCCTTCATATGCTATGAAAAAATTTCAGCCATTATCGCTACATACATTTTATCTATTTATTACTGATCCTATTATATGCATGTTGGACCTTTCTCTCTCTCTTTCTTTCTTTCTCTCTTTTTTTTTTTTTTTTTTTTTTGAGACTGGGTCTTGCTCTGTCACCCAGGCTGGAGTGCAGTGGCACAATCTTGGCTCACTGCAACCTCCATCTTGCAGGTTCAAGTGATTCTCCTGCCTCAGCCTCCCAAGTAGCTGGGACTACAGGCACACCACCATGCCCAGATAATTTTTTTCTGTTTTAGTAAAGACAGTGTTTCACCATGTTGCCCAGGCTGGTCTCAAACTCCTGAGCTCCAGCAATCCACCTGCCTCAGCCTCCCAAAGTGCTGGGATTACAGGCATGAGCCACCACACCCAGCGGTATTCTTTCTTATAATCGCTATTTGGTAATTTCCATGTCCTTGTACCTGTACTGCATTCTTAATAATTTCCCCATGTCTCATATTTCTGTTTATTTATGCTGTCTTCATCTGCATCTAAACTTCCATGTGGCACATTGTATTGTTAATTTCAATTACTATATTTTTTTAATTCTAAAGGTTATATGTGAATTACCTATACATGCCAATTCTTTTGTAATAAAGTATTTTCCCATTGGAGTTCAAGTATCATTTTAAACATTTTTGTTTTATAGTCTCTTTTCACATTGTCCTATTAAGTTCTCCGGATTGAAATATCTTCTTTTTTCCTTCCTGAATGTTGCTTATGATGGGCTATACTTTTGAGTATTTTTTTAATTTAGGTATTATTGACAAGACAACCAGCTGCAGAGAGGAGCTACCCTTTCTGCTAAGAGCTGAACACTTGCCAGGACAACCTGCCTGCAGAGAGGAGCCACCCACTCCAGGGCCTCCTCTCTGTTAAGAGCTGAACACTCGACCTCCCTACAGAGAGGAGCTACCCACTCTGGGTCTACTCTGAGTTGTTCTAACACTCAATAAAGCTCCTCTTCATCTTGCTCACTCTCCACTTGTCTGTGTACCTCATTCTTCTTGGACACAGGACAAGAACTCAGGCAAAGGCACCACCAGCCACAGAGGTTTCCAGCCAGAAAAGCAATACCCCAAAGATTCCTTAACATTATGAGTTCAAATATATCATGTGGGCCATGGGTTGTAGGCATATCTTCTTAGATGAATTTTGTGTTTGCTCTGACAGAACCTAAGTGAATTACAACCTTGAGACTAACTTTCCTGTTAAATTTTTTTTTTGGTATTGCCTGAATCATACAAGTAGTGTAAGTTTGGACCTCACATCAAGAGAAATAACAGAATTGGGGACTTACATTTTTAATTTAAAATTTTTTTCTACCTCACCTCAGATAGAGACAAGCTTCATTGTCATCTCCCTGAACCAGAATGTGGAATTTTTCTTGTTCAACCAGTATTTGTGAGTATGGCTTTTTAAAATTTCTGGTTTTATATTTACTTTCCACTTCTATGTCTTCACCTCTTATAGGCCCAGAACCTCACTCCCTGACCACGTGCAAAATTAAATATAATTCTTGTGATATCAGGAGACACAAAATATCTCCCTGACCTTCTCCAGATGTCTGTACCATCAGTTCACGTGTTTCTGTCTCTAAAGCATAGTCCCTGTTTCTCCTGACGTTTTCTCTCTTTCTGGCAAAAAAGAATGTTATTGCACATTACAAATAATTTTTGTTAGTTTCTACTCAAAATTTTAACATATTTGTAGTGAGAAAGATGTTACAATATTTATTTCACCATCCTGCCAGAACAAGATGTCGAGATGGTGTTTTCTAAAACACAAATGGGTGTGTCACACTCCTTCTTAAAATCTTCAATGACTTTACATTTCTATTACCATAAAATTCCATCTCCTTCATATGACATATAAGGAAATCCTACCTTTCAAGTCTAACCCTTTGCTATGGTCTCCTTCACACTTAGTTTTCAGCTATATGGAGCTCCTTTCAGGTCCTAGGATGTTCTGGTGTTTCCTCGAGGTCTTTGTGTAGGCTTCATCTAAGTAGTCCTCCTCACCCTTCTAATCCAACCCCACCCACACTCACACATACAGATACATGTAACTTCAACTGTTATTTGTCTCTCTTTAAATTTATTTGATCCTTGAAAATCTTCATTAGTTTTCTAACAAGTTAGGCACCCTTCTAGGTGTTTCAGAACATGCTATATATCCCATACCATACTACTTATTGCCATGCTTCTTAAATTGTACACTTTGAAAACTAACCTATTAGCACCATTCACTTATTCAATGAATATTTATTAAGCATCTGCTATGCACTAGGTCTTGTTTTAATGGGAAGATGGTTGTGAACAAATCATATACAAATCCTTACCATGACAACAGGGATCCTATATACTTTTTTTTAACAAAGTAAATCCCCATTATCTGGCACAGTAACTAGCCTTCAGCAGGTATTGAATAAATATCTATTCAATGAATGACTCTTATGTAAGCATTCAGTTAACATGAAATTTTTAAGTTTGACCTCTTTTTTATTACATTCATCTGCTTTTTAAGGTAAAATCATAAAAATAATATAAAGTACAATAAATGACAAAAAATATTCTGTGATAATGTGTAACATATGAGCTCTCTTCAAAGCTTAGAGTCTTCATTAAGGTCAGTTAATTTATCATCTTCAGGGCAGTGCATATTGTTGATGTGAATCCTACATAACTAAAAGATGGGGAAAAAAATCACCAAAAAGTTGCTTGAAAAGACATGTGCAGTATTTCTAAAATTACAAATCTCCAGACATGTTCATTTTTATTTGTTTCTTCACTTTCATTTCATTTTGTAGATTCTTCTCCAAAAAAAGTTCACTGGTATACACACTTCTTTTTCTGCTACATATCTTTACCTCTAATAGCCTTTATTATTACTTTATGTTTCGTTCGAGTGGATATTGTTAATTTATCTGACATATTTTATTTAATTTATTATTTACAGATAGATAATGTTAATAAGTGACTAAAGTCAACTTATGGATTACTGCTTTTAGGTTTTTTCATCTTTACTTCAGTCAAATGTGGTAACTATTTTCTTTTTATCTAGTAACAGGCTATGTGACCTTTTAAAGTTTAATTTCCTTGTCACTACTTGAGTCAGAATGAAGATGCAGTCATTTTATTCTCATTTATTTCTAGACCTTTCCTGGAAACCAACAACTTGAAAAGAGAAAATCATGATTTGTCTGAATAGCCTTTTCTTTAGTCCACAAAGAATGGTTCCTCTCTTCCCTAAACATATTGTGTGATTTGTCTTGTTTGCCAAAATTAAGGCAGCTAAATTCTATGTTTTGGTCGTCTTGTGCTCTGGCTGGAGTACTGTGCCATATGCTATTTTTCACCAGTCCTTGTAGAAAATTTCTTTAAAAATTTTGCAGCTGGTGTTAATGACATCAGTGGCCTCCAGTTTCTAATATTTAGTTTCTAATATTTCTTCTATTTACTTTTTAAACATATAATTATTAATCTTCTCTGTCTCATGGTGGTGATTGTTTTGCTTTCTCTCCTATGCTTTTGAAATCAACAGTCAAAGGACGCTAGGTTGGACCCCAGAAGTCTTGAAAAGTGCAGCAGTAGAGCTTTCAGCCACAAAGCACTGGCCTTCTGCAGGGACTAGACCAAGGAGACCATAAATCATTTATTGAACTTTGGTGCCTGCCCTTAAATCACTCGCTATTAAATTTCTTGGAATCCTATCATTTATACACACACAAAAATACACATACACACATACTCACATATATATAAATACACACATATTATATATATAGATATATCTTGCTGTTAAGATAGTTCTGCAAACAACTTGTTATCTACATTCTCTCCTTCTAATCCATCTTAAATCTCTTTGTTTATCTTGTCTACATCCATTACTTGTTACTCGTAGATCCTCTATGTGTTAAGATGGCAATACTTGGATTTGTTCTTGATATTTCTGCCCCTACCCCAATACCTAATAATCATCCCTTCTCTTTCTAAAACAAAAAAGGATTAAATTTTCTATGTTTTACTATTATCCATTGTTTATCTTATTTTACTTTTGTCTAAGCACCCTATAAACACTTTTGCAGCTGGGAATTTTTAACTCGATCTTTAAATCTTTCAAATTTTCTATGAGAGGCTTCCATTGTTCATTGTTAATGAATCCTCACCCTTCTCTTGGAAAGGTGCAGGCTCCCATATCCTCGACCATCCCCACTATATATGCTATTTATTTTTATTCTCACTGGGATTTACCCATACTCCCTTTACAGCTACCAAATTGCCCACTTTGGGAGTGATTCTTTTCATCTAACATCATAAAATAATCCAAAGGAGACTTAAAAGTGGTCTTTATTTGCACTTTTTTAAAACTATACTTTAAGTTCTAGGGTACATGTTCACAGTGTGCAGGTTTGATACATAGGTATACATGTGCCATGTTGGTTTGCTGCATCCATCAACTCGTCATTTACATTAGGTATTTCTCCTAATGCTATCCCTCCCCCATTCCCCCACCTTCCAACAGGCCCTGGTGTGTGATGTTCCCCGCCCTGTGTCCAAGTGTTCTCATTGTTCAATTCCCATCTATGCGTGAGAACATGCAGTGTTTGGTTTTCTGTCTTTGTGATAGTTTGCTGAGAATGATGGTTTCCTGCTTCATCCACGTTCCAGCAAGTGACATGAACTCATCTTTTTTATGGCTGCATAGTATTCCATAGTATATATGTACCACATTTTCTTAATCCAGTCTATCACTGATGGACATTTGGGTTGGTTCCAAGTCTTTGCTATTGTGAATAGTACTGCAATAAAAATACACGTGCACGTGTTTTTATAGTAGCTCAACTTATAATCCTTTGGATATATACTCAGTAATGAGATTGCTGGGTTGAATGGTATTTCTAGTTTTAGATCTTTGAGGAATCACCACACTATCTTCCACAATGGTAGAACTAATTTACACTCCCACCAACAGTGTAAAAGCACTCCTATTTCTCTACATCCTCTCCAGCATTTGTTGTTTCCTGACTTTTTAATGATCACCATTTTAATTGGTGTGAGATGGTATCTCATTGTGGTTTTGATTTGCATTTCTCTGATGACCAGTGATGATGAGCATTTTTTCATGTGTCTGTTGGCTGCATAAATGTCTTCTTTTGAGAAGTGTCTGTTCATATCCTTTGCCCATTTTTTGATGGGGTTGTTTGTTTTATTCTTGTAAATTTCTTTGAGTTCTTTGTAGATACTGGATATTAGCCCCTTGTCAGATGGGTAGATTGCAAAAAATTTCTTCCATTCTGTAAGTTGTCTGTTCACTTTTATTTAATTAGCTGAGGTATGTCTATCCCTTTTCGTTAAATATTCAAGACTGTTAATATATACATTTAAATAAGTGGTTTTGTATCTCCATTTCTATACGCCAATTTAAATATTTGGTTTCAAAGATATGTTTTAGTTACAATATTTATTTCTTGCATGTTTTCTGTGAATGCTGAAATTCTAATATTATCCTTCATGTTATATGCAAAATGTCACCATCAATTTAAATGGTTGTATTTTTTACATTCCTTTTTTGCATTTTTTAAGATTGTTATAAATTTCATTTTTCACCCTTTCCAAATACTTATCTATAATCTTATCCATTCCAATATACTCAAGTGTTTCAGATGTCTTACATATATATATTAATATAAATATTATCCTCACGTGGCTCTTGTCAATTGTTGACTGATGTGACATCCCCAATCTTAGTCCTACATCTTGCAATAAATGTTTTCCTAATATCCGAAACTAAATTTGTTATGCTAAAATATATCTAACTTCATTTTTCAGAGTGTACCATAGGTAAAAACCTTTCTTCCCGATGTATTCTTTAAAAGTTTTCATTTGACAATATGTTGCCCAGATATTTGTGTGACTTCAATGATTTCACTGACATTATCATAACCTATTTCCTTCTCTTGTTCCTTTCATAAAAGATTCTGTATTGATCCCATTTCCACTTTTCCTTCTTCATTTGGTGTTTAGAGATCTTTATCCGATTTTTCCTATTAGTTTTAAAGTTTCCTTTCTCTTTTACTTTCTCAAGCCAAAGCCTTGTTTTCTTTCTCTTTTCTTTCTCTCTCTCTTTTTTTTTTTTTTTTTTTGAGACAAGATCTTTCTGTTACCCAGGCTGGATGGAGTGTAATAGCACAATCATAGCTCAATGCAGCCTTGACCTGCTGAGTTCAAGCAATCTGCCTACCTCAGCTCCCGAGTAACTGAGATTATAGATGCACACCAACACATCCAGCTAATTTGTTTTTTTTTTTTTTTTTCATAGAGACAGGGTCTCTCTATATTGCCCAGGCTGGTTTTGAACTTCTCTATACTGCCCAGGCCTCAAGCAATTCTCCCACCTCACCCTTCCACAGTGCTGGGATTACAGGCATGAGCCACCACACCCAGCTCAAAGCCTTGTTTTCTGTGTGTGTTCCCCATATCCTTTCCCTGTGACCACTGCCTTTCCTGCTTTTCTCCATTCTTTCATCCTATCCCTATCACCATCTCTGTAAAACCATATCTTCCTGTATTCTACTCCTACAGTCACAGGAAATTTCAGTGAACTCAGATTACAAACTCAATTTTTGCCTTCTTTTTTCTCTAATTTAGCATCCATTTTATTATAACAAGTTTATGAGCAATTTGCATATAATGCCCCATTGTCACCTCAAAAGTTATAGAAAAAGTCAACTTCTATTATGTCGAGACAAACATTTTAACACAAAAACAAATTTCTCTTAGTTCCACCAGCCTAATCATTTTTAACTCAATATTTTATATAATATGCGACTACTCAATTAAATAGTATGCTTTTATTTTTTGTCATTTTATACTTTTTTTATTGTGAATAACTTTTTATTATGACAGTCTATCAATTTGTTATATAGAAGTTTACTTACTATTCCTCTTAATAATATCTGTTAATGTTTATTAAATGATGACAGCGTACAAGCATTGTTCTATATGCTTCATATTTATTAACTCATTTAATGCTCATAACAGATCTATGAGGTAAGTATTAGCATGATCTTTATTTTAAATGTATTGGCCTTCCATCCAATTGGCCTCCCTCCTGTGTTCCCCATGACTTTGCCTCCTATATCCCTTTGAACTAATTGTTCAACCTTAAAACTGCAGTGTTATTCTAGACTTTTTCATTTCCAACTGCCCCAATCATCAAAACCTTTCATTTCCATCTCTGAGATACCTTTTTATTCCTTAAAAGACAGGGTCTTGCTCTGCTTCCTGGTCTGGAGTGCAGTGACACAATCATGGCTCATAACAATCTCAAACTCCTGGGCTCAAAGAATCCTCTGGCCACAGCCTCTCAAGCAGCTGAGACTACAAGTGCACACCACCACACCTCGCTATTTATTTATTTATTTATTGTAGAGATGGTATCTCACTGTGTGCGCAGGCTGGTCTTGAACTCCGGGGCTCAAGCGATGCTCCTGCCTCTTCCTCCCAAAGTGTTGGGACTAAAGGGATGAGCCAGTGCACCTGACCTGAAATGTCTCATGATTTCCCATAACTTTCAATCACCACTATGTCTGTGCCAGCCTAGACTATCATACATGAACAGAGACAGAGCAAGAATGCATTCCAGGAAAAGGAGACAGCTCTCTAATCTACTCAACCGTCATATCTCAGCTCAACGTGTTAGCTCCAAAGTGAAGCTCTCTCTGACTTCTCTGAACATGTTGAATGGAACATTTACCTATGCTCAGATAATTGAGTAGCTACTTCTCTTAGAAACACTGCAGTGCCTTTTTTCAGTAAACTCATCATTTTCTCAAGGCCTATGTCAAAAGACCTATTGGATTGCACAAGTCTATGAATCCTCCCTTTACACTAGAAGTTGACTTTCTGTTTTTCTAAAGCCAATATATACAAGGAAATGGAATTTTATCTCAAAAATTGAAGTGTTATAGTGGCAAGAATAATAACCAACAGCTAAGTCATTCTAAGTGTATACTTATGGGCAGCCAAATAGGAGTATTTGCTTCCTAGCCTATAAGTCTCCACACAGCAGCCTGGCAGTGCATATGGTTAAACTGTATACCTCAGCAAAATATTAAATCTATTCATGCCTTGGGCAACTGAATCCACCAGGAAGCATTAAAAACAATAAATTTTAAATTGTGAATAAATGAATAAATACACGAAAAAATTTGTTAAAAATCTGTTGAATGCTTTTAAGTGTTTAAGGTGCTCAATAAGTAAATACATTATTTTCTTTATGTAGAATAGATTCCTAAAAGTGAGATATCTTGTCAAGTTAAAATTTATTTTTTTATCTTATCTCTTCAAATCCATAACACTACTCCCAATGACATATATATATGTGTAGATATATATATGTTATTTCTTAAATTTTCTAATGGAATACCCCAGATCCTTCTGAGTGTCTCAGATTTCAATCATAACTTTATCTGACCATAAATGAAAAACTTCTGTGAGTAGTTTTAGATTCTCTTTTCCCTTGGGTGTCTCTCTGGTTTATTACTATCTTTTAAAACCCAATAAGTCTATTTCTGGTACTTTAAACCCACAGCAGCATCTTTCAGAACCAGGCCATTCCTGGATGAAATTTACAGACCATTTAGCCTGTGAAACAGAAGTATCTCCAAGTTTTCAAGCAGTTTTTTTTTTTTTTTTTTTGCCTTCCTATGCAATCACCAAATGATGCCAGTCTTTCTGCTGACCTGAAACCCAGCTTGAGATCCCTAACTCCTGATATTTGAATAAACCCAAATATATCCTTTTGATTTATTTTTTCACCTCAATCAGGAGTCCTACAACATAATGTCTTATTGGGAAACAGCTTGCCCTCATGTAAGAAATTTCAAATTCTATTGTTCTTAATTATTAGCTCTTCTTTTATCTTCTTAAGGTTGTTATGGAATAGCCAAATATTTTTTAAAACATTTTTTCTTAACTATTTTTCCACTTGGTTTCTTCCTCCCTTCTTTTATCCATTCCAAATTATAAATGTACTCCTCTTCTTCCTTTTCCTTTTTTAGCCCTTGTTTCTTTTATTTCTCTTCAGCTTCTTTTCCTTCTACTTATCCTTATCCTAGTTCCCATTTGCTGTAGATATCTTGAACTTCAAATGGCTCCTATAGCTGAATCCAAGCTCAGTATATCTGAAACGTTCTTCCTCTGGTTGGACTTATAAATTTGTTTCTTTCACACATTGTGCATTGCTTTTCCCTCTCTTCTTTATCTGTATGCTGGAAATAAGCCTGTATCTTGGTGAAGCTGATTCTACTTTATAGTACTCTACTCCTAACACCCATTTGATCCAGTCCAGTATCCACCACTCATTGCTGATGCTTATCATAGAGCAGTTAAGTACATAAAATTTCTTGTCACAGGGCTGAAGTTCAAATCCAAGGTCTGCATCTTATTAGTAATGTAAGCTTTGATAAGATCTGTTTTACTATGTTTAAAATTAGAATAACGATTCTACTATGAGATCTTAGATCTGCTCTGTGATCTGTTCACCTTCTCCTACAAGGCTATCTCAGATCTCAGATAAAATCAGCCTTTGAAGAATTAAAGCCACCATAGCATCTTTTCTAGCATGAAGGGTTAGCTAACTCAACCCAAGAACAACCTCACTAGAGTCACCATTCCTTTGAGCTCAATATATATGATCACAATCCTACAAACAAGTGTCCACTCTCCTCTAAGAAACTGTTGGAATTAATTCAACCAAAACTCAGATTTGGTCAAGAGTTTATGCTTACTCTGTTTCATTCCAATAGGGTATGTACCTTCTCTGGTCTGATCCAATTCCTCTTCTCTTTCTTGTTTTATTAATTTTCTGTTGCTGTATAAACAATCACAAATTTAGTGACTTAAAACAAAAACATTTATTATCCCACAGTTTCTGTGGGACAAAGGTCTGGGCAGTTTTTTTGGATTATCTGCTCTGGTTCTCACCAGGCTGCAATCGGGATGTCAGCCAGGTTGCGTTCTTATCTAGAGACTCACCTAGGGAAAAACCCAAGTTCATTTGGGACATTGACAACTTTAATTTCCTTGTCCTTAGATGTAGGCCTTAGGGCTTTGGATTCTTTCTGGCTGGTTGCTGGAGGCTGCCCTCAGGTCCTAGAAGTCACCCACAGTTCCCTGTCGTGTGATGCTTTCTGTAGGCAGTTTACAACATGGCTGTCTGCTCCTTCAAGACCAGCCATTGAATCTCTCATTGCAGTTTGCCGAGACAGAGTCTTCTTATAGACTGGCTGGCTCCTCACCATTTAGATCTTACTTAGAATAACTGTTCCTGAATACAGCAGATAGGGAGATCCTCCTATTATTCTAAATTACAGCATATGTAACAATGTAACATAGGCATGGGAGTGACATCTCATCACCTTAACCATATTTTATTGTTAGAAGCAAATAACAGTTTCCACTTGCACTTAAGAAGAAAGGATTATATAAGGACATGATTCACTGTGGCTCACCATATGACAATCTGCCATGCTTGCCTTGCAAGACATTCTATTACTTTGCCTCTAGCATCTTCTATGTCATCACCAAACTCTTTTATATCCTCAATCTCTATGTATTGAAAAGATTCACATCACTTTGTTATCTTAACTCAAAATTAGAGAACATATTTTGTTCTGGAGCCATCTCAAGTAAAAGGTACCACTTCTAATATCCCATTTGGCTTAGAGCCTGTGGAAGAAGACAGGGCTCCTCTCTGCTCCCTAGTGCCAGCCCCAGGCCTTTTCTCACCCATTCCTCCTGAAAAAACCCTTGTTTCTCTAAGACACACAGTGTCTACCTGTACAGCTTCTAGTTCCTATTGTATTCTGACCTTCTCCAATCATCTGAATCCTTTTCCTTTATCAGGCTTTCCCTATGCCTGTACATCGCTCATGCTGTGACTTCATTTGTGTCTCTAAATCATCTGACACTCTTTCCCCTCTGATCTTATAATCCTTACCTCCAAATATATTTTTCTTCACTC
Organism: Nomascus leucogenys; assembly: GCF_006542625.1. NCBI lineage: Eukaryota > Metazoa > Chordata > Mammalia > Primates > Hylobatidae > Nomascus > Nomascus leucogenys. The sequence goes on along the minus strand of NC_044381.1, from coordinate 59,727,815 downwards.
CACCACTGCAATGTACTCCTATGCTTTCGCTTTAAATAATATCCATTATTGACTCTATAAGCCCTCCAAACTTTCATTCCAAGTATAGCATTCTCTGACAACCACTCTCTTGTTTTCCATCTCACTTACTCAAACACAAGACTTTTTTTTTCCTCCAGTATTCTCTCTGCTCTTTGCCCATGGCTGGCTCGTCACCATTTAGATCTTAGAAAGACTGTTCCTGAATACAGCAGATAGGGAGATTCTCCTATTATTCTAAATTACAGTGTATAATTTATTTCCCATATAACATTGATCCCAACTGTAACAATTTATTTGTTTGCTTGTTCATTTACTATAATTTAATAACCTCAGAAGATTTTTAAATCCATGTGGACAGAAATGATGTTTATTAATCTTTTTGCCAGTATATATCAAATATTGTGGCAAGAACCAAATAAGATTTTTCATATAATGATGATAATAATAGCCAATGCTTATTGGGTTTTGTAATGTCCCAGACACTATTATAAGCACTTTGTACATTACCTCTCTTAGTCCTCTCAGTAAGTCTATGAAGTAGATATTATGGTTTCATCTGTTGGAAAGATAAGGAAAACGTCCAGTGTGACACAGACAGTGAGAGACAGAACCAGCAAGCCTGGCTACAGCTTCTGCTCTTCATCTCTACATTCAACTGTTTTCAATGTTAAATAAATTATACTTTTAGAATTATCCTAATCACAAATAAGTTAGAAAAGTCAAAGTTTGTATACAGTATAGGTATGTATATATGTTATATGCATACACATATGGCATATGGATATGAATATAGATAAACAATATTTCAAAACTATTTCAAAGGTAGTGAATATTTATTTTTATTTTTAAATTATTTGTAATATAGAGGTACTAATAGTTTCTGGAAGAAGAAACAAAGAACAAAGAGAGAAAATAACATGCCCAAGGTTGGGTAATTTGTTAATAGTAGAAATAGATTTTCAACTTAGAAGTATTTTGCTGTTATTTTCTCACTATCAATGAGTCATTATCAATAAAGATTTGTGGGTGGGTACATACAGATGTGCAAATGTGTACATTCATTGAATTTGAACAAATTATAATTTGCTTTTATATTAACTCAATGGATGTTGTGAAGAAGTATTATAAAACAGGACAAATAAAGATGATATATTAGCTGTATTAAGACATAATTTATCTGCACAAAGTGGACCTAATAGACATCTACAGAACTCTCCACCCTAAATCAACAGAATATACATTTTTTTCAGCACCACACCACACCTATTCCAAAATTCACCACATAGTTGGAAGTAAAGCTCTCCTCAGCAAATGTAAAAGAACAGAAATTATAACAAACTGTCTCTCAGACCACAGTGCAATCAAACTAGAACTCAGGATTAAGAAACTCACTCAAAACCGCTCAACTACATGGAAACTGAACAACCTGCTCCTGAATGACTACTGGGTACATAATGAAATAAAGGCAGAAATAAAGATGTTCTTTGAAACCAACGAGAACAAAGACACAACATACCAGAATCTCTGGGACACATGCAAAGCAGTGTGTAGAGGGAAATTTATAGCATTAAATGCTCACAAGAGAAAGCAGGAAAGATCCAAAATTGACACCCTAACATCACAATTAAAAGAACTAGAAAAGCAAGAGCAAACACATTCAAAAGTTAGCAGCAGGCTAGAAATAACTAAAATCAGAGCAGAACTGAAGGAAACAGAGACACAAAAAACCCTTCAAAAACTTAATGAATCCAGGAGCTGGTTTTTTGAAAAGATCAACAAAATTGATAGACCACTAGCAAGACTAATAAAGAAGAAAAGAGAGAAGCATCAAATAGATGCAATAAAAAATGAAAGAGGGAATATCACCACCGATCCCACAGAAATACAATCTACCATCAGAGAATACTACAAACACCTCTATGCAAATAAACTAGAAAATCTAGAAGAAATGGATAAATTCCTCGACAAATACACCCTCCCAAGACTAAACCAGGAAGAAGTTGAATCTCTGAATAGACCAATAACAGGCTCTGAAATTGTGGCAATAATCAATAGCTTACCAACCAAAAAGAGTCCAGGACCTGATGGATTCACAGCCAAATTCTACCAGAGGTACAAGGAGGAACTGGTACCATTCCTTCTGAAACTATTCCAATAGATAGAAAAAGAGGGAATCCTCCCTAACACATTTTATGAGGCCAGCATCGTCCTGATACCAAAGCCTGGCAGAGACATAACCAAAAAAGAGAATTTCAGACCAATATCCTTGATGAACATTGATGCAAAAATCCTCAATAAAATACTGGCAAACCAAATCCAGCAGCACATCAAAAAGCTTATCCACCATGATCAAGTGGGCTTCATCCCTGGGATGCAAGGCTGGTGCAACATACGCAAATCAATACATGTAATCCAGCATATAAACAGAACCAAAGACAAAAACCACATGATTATCTCAATAGATGCAGAAAAGGCCTTTGACAAAATTCAACAACCCTTCATGCTAAAAACTCTCAATAAATTAGGTATTGATGGGACGTATCTCGAAATAATAAGAGCTATCTATGACAAACCCACAGCCAATATCATACTCAATGGGCAAAAACTGGAAGCATTCCCTCTGAAAACTGGCACAAGACAGGGATGCCCTCTCTCACCACTCCTATTCAACATAGTGCTGGAAGTTCTGGCCAGGGCAATCAGGCAGGAGAAGGAAATAAAGGGTATTCAATTAGGAAAAGAGGAAGTCAAATTGTCCCTGTTTGCAGATGACATGATTGTATATCTAGAAAACCCCATCATCTCAGCCCAAAATCTCCTTAAGCTGATTAGCAACTTCAGCAAAGTCTCAGGATACAAAATCACTGTACAAAAATCACAAGCATTCTTGTACACCAATCACAGACAAACAGAGAGCCAAATCATGAGTGAACTCCCATTCACAATTGCTTCAAAGAGAATAAAATACCTAGGAATCCAACTTACAAGGGATGTGAAGGACCTCTTCAAGGAGAACTACAAACCACTGCTCAATGAAATAAAAGAGGATACAAACAAATGGAAGAACATTCCATGATCATGGGTTGGAAGAATCAATATCGTGAAAATGGCCATACTGCCCAAGGTAATTTATAGATTTAATTCCATCCCCATCAAGCTACCAATGACTTTCTTCACAGAATTGGAAAAAACTACTTTAAAGTTCATATGGAACCAAAAAAGAGCCCGCATCGCCAAGTCAATCCTAAGCCAAAAGAACAAAGCTGGAGGCATCACGATACCTGACTTCAAACTATACTACAAGGCTACAGTAACCAAAACAGCATGGTACTGGTACCACAACAGAGACATAAATCAATGGAACAGAACAGAGCCCTCAGAAATAATGCCGCATATCTACAACTATCTGATCTTTGACAAACCTTACAAAAACAAGAAATGTGGAAAGGATTCCCTATTTAATAAATGGTGCTGGGAAAACTGGCTAGCCATATGTAGAAAGCTGAAACTCGATCCCTTCCTTACACCTTATACAAAAGTTAATTCAAGATGGATTAAAGACTTACATGTTAGACCTAAAACCATAAAAACCCTAGAAGAAAGCCTAGGCAATACCATTCAGGACATAGGCATGGGCAAGGACTTCATGTCTAAAACACCAAAAGCAATGGCAACAAAAGCCAAAATTGACAAATGGGATCTAATTAAACTAAAGAGCTTCTGCACAGCAAAAGAAACTACCAGCAGAGTGAACAGGCAACCTACAGAATGGGAGAAAATTTTTGCAACCTACTCATCTGACAAAGGGCTAATATCCAGAATCTACAATGAACTCAAACAAATTTACAAGAAAAAAACAAACAACCCCATCAAAAAGTGGGCAAAGGACATGAACAGACACTTCTCAAAAGAATACATTTATGTAGCCAAAAAACAGATGAAAAAATGCTCATCATCAACTGGCCATCAGAGAAATGCAAATCAAAACCACAATGAGATACCATCTCACACCAGTTAGAATGGCGATCATTAAAAAGTCAGGAAACAACAGGTGCTGGAGAGGATGTGGAGAAATAGAAACACTTTTACACTGTTGGTGGGACTGTAAACTAGTTCAACCATTGTGGAAGTCAGTGTGGCGATTCCTCAGGGATCTAGAACTAGAAATACCATTTGACCCAGCCATCCCATTACTGGCTATATACCCAAAGGACTATAAATCATGCTGCTATAAAGACACATGCACACGTATGTTTATTGTGGCACTATTCACAATAGCAAAGACTTGGAACCAACCCAAATGTCCAACAACGATAGACTGGATTAAGAAAATGTGGCACATATACACCATGGAATACTATGCAGCCATAAAAAAGGATGAGTTCATGTCCTTTGTAGGGACATGGATGAAACTGGAAAATATCTTTCTCAGTAAACTATCGCAAGGACAAAAAACCAAACACCGCATGTTCTCACTCATAGGTGGGAATTGAACAGTGAGAACTCATGGACACAGGAAGGGGAACATCACACTCTGGAGACTGTTGTGGGTTGGGGGAAAGGGGGAGGGACAGCATTAGGAGATATACCTAATGCTAAATGATGAGTTAATGGGGGCAGCAAACCAACACGGCACATGGATACATATGTAACAAACCTGCACATTGTGCACATGTTGCCTAAAACCTAAAATATAATAATAAAATAAAAAAAGAAAAAAAAGACATAATTTATTACACTTTAGTTTAAATAATTTAAACTTTTTTGTTTATCTTTTTAGGAACATACTTTCTTTTATTATTGGGATTTTTTATTTTACACCAACCTTCTTTCCCCAAAAAAGTTTTGAAGTTGTTTATTGCTTTAGCAGATGAATTTATAATTAAAAGCAATGTTGACTTTAAAGTAAAAACTATCATTGATTTAATAATACATGTTAAATGTTCATAGGCTTTAGTATATTAGAATACAATGCAACATTTTTAAATAATATATTGTATACATTTCACAGTTGCAAAAAAGTTGAAGAAAATTTCAAGCTACATCATTCAAATCCTGCATTATTTTTCTAGACTTGAATCAACATTTTTGTCTAAACTGTTAAGTGCATACTGAAATAGCATTTTTAAGCTGAAGATGTATAGAAGGAAAAAGCAACCAGCGAAGAATTTCAAGTCCTTTCCTTTGAGCATAAATTTAAGAAGAGAACCTACCTTTAATATATGAAGGATTGTTTTAACAAATTTTTAAGTGTACAGTAAGCTATCATCAACTACAAAACAAAATTGTACAGCAGATCTCTAGAACTTATTCATCTTGTATTATTGAAGTTTATACTCAAACAGCAAATCCCCATTTCCCTCTCCCCAGAGCACTTAGGAACCACCATTTTACTTTCTGTTTCTGAGTTTAACCATTTTAGATACATGTAATATTTGTCATTTTGTGGTGTACTTATTTCACTTGGCATAATGTTTTCAAGGTTCACTCATGTTGTTCCATATGGGATGATTTCCAACTTTTTTACAGTTGGATAATATTCCACTGTACATATACACCACATTTTCTTTATCCATTATCTGTCTTCTTTCTTTATGTTTCTCTTTTTATGTGCATTTATATTTAAAGGAAACTTAAAGGTTTAGTTCATATTTTAAAGTCATACAGGCTTTACTTTTTATTTATTATTTTAACTACATTTTAAAATTCAGAATACATTTATATTAAGAAGTGAAAAAGACTAGATTCCGTATCTCTTTTAGATACAGGCAAAAGTGGCCTCACATTAAAAAGGCCTATGTATATTTATTTGTCTATCTCTCTGATGGAAGACCCTGCTGTCAGGATGTGCGCCTTGGCCAGAGAGGTGGCCATGGGGACACTGTGTGCTAGCAATATGTTCAAGCTTGGATGTGCAAGCAGAAATGTCCACAGGCAGGTATGGGAGGCCACTTGTACTATAGAATGGAGACAGTGGAGAGATGGGGAGAGAGAAAGAGGCAAACCCAAGTTTCAGTTCATTTTCATTTTAAAGGTGTGTATTTTTTGAATGTAGAAATCATTATTTTTAAAAACTTTTACTTTAGTTTGAGGGGTACATATGCAGATTTGTTACATAAGTAAATTGCATGTTGTAGGGGTTTGGTGTACAGTTTATTTCATCACCAAGGTAATAAGCATAGTACTCAATAGATAGGTTTTTAATCCTTCCCATCCTCCCGCCCTCCTGTCTCAAGTGGGTGCTGGTGTCTGTTGTTCCCATCTTTGTGTCCATATGTACTCAATGTTTAGCTCTCAGTTACAAGTGAGAAGATGTGGAATTTGGTTTTCTGTTCCTGTGTTAGTTCACTTTAGATAATGGCCTCCAGCTCCATCCATGTTGCTGCAAAGGACATGATCTCATTCTTTTTTATGGCTGTGTAATATTCTATGGTATACATGTACCACATTTTCTTTATCCAGTCCACTGTTGATGGGCATTTAGGTTGAATTCATGTCTTTGCTCTTTTGAATAGTGCTGAGAAGAGCATACGTGTGCATGTGTGTTTATGGTAGAATGATTTATATTCCTTTGAGCATATACCCTATAATGAGATTGCTAGGGGCATGGTAGTTCCATTGTAAGTTCTTTGAGAACTAGTCAAACTGCTTTCCACAGTGGCTGAACTAATTTACATTCCCACCAGCAGTGTATAGGCATTTCCTTTTCTCTAAACCTTACCAACATCTGTTATTTTTTTACTTTTTAGTAATAGCCATTCTGACTACTGTGAGATGGTATCTCATCATGGTTTTAATCTGCATTTCTCTTATGCTTAATGATGTTGGGGTTTTCATAATAGTAATGTAGAGGTCTTCATAATAGTCTCAGAGTTTCTTGTATTTCTGTGAGGTCAGTAGTAATGTCCCCTTGGTCATTTCTGTTAATGCTTGTTTAGATCATCTCTCTTTTTTTATTAGTCTAGTCTAATAGTGGTCTATCCTATTTATTCTTTCAAAAAACCAATTTCTGAATTTGTTGATCTTTTCTATGGTTTTTTAAGTCTCAATTTCATTTAATTCAGCCCTTATTTTGGTTATTGCTTGTCTTCTGCTAGCTTTGGGGTTGATTCCCTCTTGTCTTTCTAGTTCTTCAAGGTCTGATGTTAAATTGTTAATTTGAGATCTTTCTAACTTTTTGATATGGGCATTTAGCACTATTAACTTTCCTCTTAATGCTGCTATGTCCCAGAAAATCTAGTATATTGTATCTTTGTTCTCATTAGTTTCAAATAATTTCTTTATTTCTGCTTTAATTTCATTATTTCCCAGAAGTAATTCTGGAGCAGGTTATTTAATTTCCATATAGTTGTATGATTTTGATTGATCTTAGTATTGATTACTATTTTTATTGCATCATAGTCTGAGAGCGTGGTTGGTATGATTTCATGTTTTTAATGTTTTCTGAGAATTGTTTCATGGCTGATTATGTGGTCAATTTTACATTATGTGTCATGTGCAGATGAGAAGAATGTATATTCTGTTGTTTGGGGATGGAGAGTTCTGTAGATGTCTGCTAGGTCCAAATGGTCAAGTGTTGAGTTCCATTCCTGAGTATCTTTGTTAGTTTTCTGCCTTGATGACCTGTCTCATAGTGTCAGTGGGTGTTGAAGTCTCTCACTATTATTGTGGGGTTAGTTTCTTCATAGGCCTCTAAGAACTTATTTTATAAATTTGGGTGCTCCTGTGTTGGATGCATATATATTTAGAACAGGTAAGTCTTCTTGTTGAATTGAACTCTTTATGATTATGGAATGCCCTATTGTCTTTTTTGATCATTGTTGGTTTAATGTCTGTTTTGCCTGAAATTAAAATAGCATTCCATTTGCTTGGTAGATTTTTCTCCATCCCTTTACTTTGAGCTTATTGGTGTCATTGCATGTGAGACGGGTCTCTTGAAGACAGCATACAGTTCCGTCTCGCACCTTCATCCAACTTGCCACTCTGTGCCTTATCATTGGGACATTTAGTCTGTTTATATTCAAGGTATATATTTATATGTGCAGATTTGACCCTGTTGTTATGTTGTTAGCTGGTTATTATGTAGATTTTATTGTGCAGTTGCTTTATAGTGTCAATGATTTATGTAGTTAAGTGTGTTTGTGGTATGGTTGGCTATAACCTTTCATTTGTATATTTAGCACTCCATTAATGACTTCTTACAAGGCAGGTCTGGTGGTAATCAATCTCTTTAGCATTTGCTTGTCTGAAAAAGATCTTATTTGTCCTTTGTTTACAAAGTTTGGTTTAGGTGGATATGAAATTTTTGGTTGGAGTTTCTTTCTTTTAAGAATGCTGAATATAGGCCCCTGATCTCTTTTGGCTTGTAGGGTTTTTACTAAAAGGTCCACTGTTAGCTTACTGGGGTTCCCTTTGTAGGTAACCTGCCCCTTCTTTCTAGCTGCCTTTAATATTTTTAATTTCATTCTTACCTTGGAGAATCTGATGATTATGTGTCTTAGGGATGGTCATCATGTATAATATCTTGCAGGGATTCAGTTAATTTCCTGAATTTGAATGTTGGCTTCTCTAGTGATGTTAGGGAAATTTTTGTCGATGATATTCTCTAACACGTTTTCCAAGTTGCTTACTTTCTCTCCCTCTTTTTCAAGGATGCCATTGAATTGTAGATTTGTTTCTTTACATAATACCATATTTCTCTGAGGTTTTGTTTGCTTTTTTTCTTCATTTTTGTCTGAGTAAATTAATTTGGAGAACTAGTCTTCAAGCCATGAAATTCTTTCCTCAGCTTGGGCTATTCTGCTGTTAAAGCTTGCCATTGTATTATGAAGTTCTTGTAGTGTCCTTTTCAGCTCCATTAGATCAGTTTGGTTCTTTCTTAAAGTCATTTCATCTTTCAGCTCCTATACTGTTTCATGTATTCCTTAGATTTCTTGAATTGGGCTTCAACTTTCTCCTGAATCTCAATGATCTTCATTCTTATCCATATTCTGAATTTCACATCTGTCATTTCAGCTATTTCAGTCTGGTTAATAACCATTACTGAGAAACTAGTGCAGTTATTTGGAGCTGAGAAGACACTCTGACTTTTTCAGTTGCCAGAGTTCTTGCACTGGTTCTTTCTCATCTCTGTGGGCTGATGTTCCTTTAATCTCCAAAGTTACTGTTGATGGATGGAGTTTTTTGCTTTTGTATGCTTTGATGCCCTTTGGTGGTTTGATTGTGAATTAAGGTGCGTTTGGTCAACTGGCTTTGATTCCGGAAGATTTCAGGGGGCCAAGGTTTGGCTCAGCACTCCTAGGCTGCATGCTCTAACTCTTGGGGGCTGGTACTGAGCCCCTGGCTTTGTTCTCTGGCCCCTTGAGATTAGGAACCTGCTGCACTAGAGGACCTGAAGTGTTCCTGTTCCACTAGCTCCAACACCCAGCCAAAACACTTCGTTGCCAGCCAAAACACTTTGTTCAAGTGGTAGTAGCAATATCCATGCTCACTCATGTTTGCCAGTGTAACTGCCCAGTGGGTTCACCTCGCCTGCTTCCTAGACAGAGCCAACTTATCAAGGCAGGGGAATTACAATAGAGAAAGAGTAATTCATGCAGAGCTGGCTCTGCAGGAGAACAGAATTGTATTATTATTACTCTAATCAATCTCCCTGACAATTCAGGGATCAGAGTTTTTTTCTTGTTGTTGTTTTTGTTTTTAATTAAAAAGCAAATGTCAAAAATGCAAACTTGAGGAGGGCAGAAAGATCACACACAAGGCTATCACTTCACACTTGGAGGTTTGCACAGCAGCGAGGCAGCGGTGCTCCTCACTTCCCAGATGATACAGGGGGCTGGGCAGAGGTGCTCTTCACTTCCCAGACAGGGCTGCAGCTGCACAGAGGTGCTCCTCACTTCCCAGACAGTGGGCAGCTGGGCAGAGGTGCTCCTCACTTCCCAGATGGTGAAACAGGCAGGCAGAGGTGCCCCTCACTTCTCAGAAGGTGGGGGGACCGGGCAGAGGCGCTCCTCACTTGCCAGATGGAGTGGCGGCTGGGCAGAGGTGCTCCTCACATCCCAGATGGTAGGGGGGCCTTTTAAGGATAACTTGGTGGGCAGGGGGACAGTGAGTCAGGAGTGCTGATTAGTTGGGTTGGAGATGAAATCATAAGGAGACAAAGCTATCCTCTTATGCTGAGTTAGTTCCTGGGTGGGAGCCACAAGACCAGATGCGCCAGTTTATCCATCTGGGTGGTGCCAACAGATCCATCAAGAACAGGGCCTGCAAAATATCTCGAACACTGATTTGGATTTTGCAATTGTAATATTATCCCCAGGAGCAATTTGGAGAGGTTTAGAATCTTGCAGCCTCCAGCTGCATGACTCCTAAACCATAGTTTCTGATCTTGTGGCTAATTTGTTAGTCCTGCAAAGGCAGTCTAGTCCCCAGGCAGAAAAGGGGTTTGTTTGAGGAAAGGGCTGTTATCATCTTTGTTTCAAAGCTAAACTATAAACTAAGTTCCTCCCAAAGTTAGTTCATCCTATGCCTAGGAATGAACAAGGACAACTTGGAGGTTAGAAGCAAGATGGAGTTGGTTAGAACTCTTTCACTGTCTCAATTATAATTTTGCAATGGCAGTTTCACCAACAGCTGCAGCAGTGTGGCGGGTTGCCTGCACATAGGTGGGGCACCGATGGGGGTGCCAGCATCAGTGCACACACTCATCCCGATGGTGGTTGTGGCATAGCAGGCCCGCTCATCTGTCATTGAACATTTAGGCTGTTTTCATCTGTTGGTTATTGTGAATAATACTGAAATAAACAAGGAATTGCTGACATCTCTTCAAGATCCTAATTTCAATTCTTTTGGATATATACCCAGAATTGTCATTGCTGGATCATATGGTCATTTTACTTTTAATTTTTAGAGGAACATCTTCATACTGTTTGCCATAAAGTCTGCACCATTTTGCATTTCCAGCAGTGTACAAGGATTCTAATTTCCCCACATCTTCACCAATATCTTATTTTCTTTTTTATTTAATAGTGGCCATCCTAACAAGTTTGAGATGATATCCCATTGTTCCTTCAATTTGCATTCCCCTGATGATGTTGAGTATCTTTTCATACATATATTGGCCACTTATATGTCATCTTTGGAGAAATGTCCTTGCAAGTATTTTGCACATCTTTCAATCAGGCTTTTTTTTTCTTTTTTCTTTTTTTTTTGCTATTAAGTTGCAGATTTCTTTATATATTTTAGATATTAACCTCTTATCAGGTATGTGGTTTTTAAATATTTTTGCCCATTCAATATGTTGACTTTTCATTCTGTTGATTGGCTTGCAGAACAGAGCCATTTTAGCTTGATATAGTCCCACTTGTCTATTTTTGCTTTTGTTGCATGTGCTTTTGGTGTCATATCCAAGAAATCATTGCCAAAAATCAATGTCATAAGGTGTTTCTCCTGTGTTCTCTTCTATGATGTTTACAGTTTTAGGTATTATATTTAAGTCATCAATATCCATTTTGAGTTAATTTTTGGGTATGATGTAAAATAAGAGTCCAATTTCATTCTTTTGTACATGAATCTTTATTTTTTTCAACATCATTTTTGAAGAAACTTTCATTCCTCCATTGTGTATAATTGGCTGTTGTGTCAAAAATCAGTTGATGGTATATGCATGGGTTTATTCCCGAGGCCCTCTATTCTGTTTCATTGGTTTATATACCTGTCTTTATGCCAGTTCTTTATTAGTCTGTTCAGGCTTTTATAACAAAAATACCACAGACTTGGTGGCTTAAACAATCAACATTCATTCCTCACAGTTCTGGAGACTGGGAAGACCAAGATCAATGCACTGGTGATTTGTTGTTGGTGAGGATCTGCTTAATGGATCAGAGACAGTCATCTTCTCACTGTGTCCTCACATGGCAGAAAAGAACTAGAGAGATTTCTTTTTTTAAAATAAAATAAGGCCACTAAGGCCATTTATGAAGGTTGCATCCTTGTTATTTAATTACTTCCTGAAGACCCCATTTCCCAATATAATCACTCTGGGGGTTACTCTTTCAACACAGAAATTTGGACTGACACAAATATTCAGTCTATAGCAAGTACCATACTGCTTTAATTACTGTAGCCTTGTAACATACAGACATACCTCAGAGATATTGTGGTTTCAATTCCAGATTACCTCAATAGAGCAAACATTGCAATAGAGACTCACGTAACATTTTTTTGTTTTCTAGTAGACATAAAAATGATGCTTACATTCTATTGTGGTGTACTTAGTGTTCACTATGTGTAAGAAACAATGAACAAACCTTAATTTAAAAATACTTTATTGCTAAAAAATTGCTAATGTATTAGTCTTTTCTCATGCTGATATGAAGAAATACCCAAGACTGGGTAATTTATAAAGAAAAGAGGTTTAATTGACTCATAGTTTCACATGGCTAGGAAGGCCTCAGGAAACTTACAATCATGACAGAAGGTGAAGGGGAAGAAAGGCACCTTCTTCACAGGGCGGTAGAAAGGAGAAGGGTTAAGCAAAAAGGGAAAAGCCCCATATAACACCATCAGATCTCATGAGAACTCACTCACTGTCACGAGAATAGCATGGGGAAAACCTCTCCCATGATTCAATTACCTCACACTGGGTCCCTCCCACAACATGTGAGGATTATGGAAACTACAATTCAAGATGATATTTGGCTAGAGACACAGACAAAGCATATTATTCCACCCTTGGCCCCTGTACTCATATTTCGAAATGAAATCATGTCTTCCCAACAGTTCCCTCCAAAGTCTTAACTCATTCCAGCATTAACCCAAAAGTCCATGTCCAAAGTCTCATCCGAGACAAGGCAAGTTCCTTCTGCCTATGAGTCTGTATAATCAAAAGCAAGTTAGTTACTTTCTAAACACAATAAAGTTATAGGCATTGGGTAAATACACCCATTCCAAATGGGAGAAATTAGTCAAAATGAAAGGGAAATAGCCCTCATGCAAGTCCAAAATTCAGTAGGGCATTCATTAAACCTTAAAGTTCCAAAATGATCTTTGACTCTATGTCTCACATGCAGGTCACGCCAATGCAAAAGGTGGACACCCACGGCCTTTGGCAGCTCCACCCCTGTGGCTTTGCAGGTATATCCTTAAAAATTTTATTTCTTAATTAATAAGACTTGAAAGTGAAATTACTCTTGATACTTGGGCTATAGAATGGATGTTGTGTTAGCAGACATAAAAAGAACATTAAGCCAATAAGGGGTTTTCAAGATGGCTGGCTAGGGACATCGGATGTCAGTTCTCCTCAGAAAGATCAAAATTACTCAAAAATGGACAAGTTCTGAACAGAAAACTGAAAAAAAGAGAGCTATGCTTTGTCAGAGTGCCCACAGAGAGAAGCCGGGGCACAGAAAAGGAAAATCAGCAGGAGTCTGGCAGAGACTGACCCCCAAGGAATTTGAAGCCCCACGGAAATGATAGGTGAAAGTGCTTCTCTGCTCCCCTCAGCCTTCTGACAATCTGCTGATAGTGAAACTCTTGGGGAGTTCCTCTGTCCTCACAACCCAGGTAATGCCATCAGTGGCAATTTGGGAACTTCCTGGGGACAGCTACCTGAGTGGCCAACTCACACAGATGTTCCTGCATTTCTCTCTGACTGAACTGAGATTATTGGTGTCACACTGGTTATGCCCACAGTAGGACATGACCCTGCTTGGGATTACTTGCCCTTCAGTCACTATACCACCACATTCCCTGCAAACATACTCCCACAACCTGCCCTGACTTTGTTAAACACAGGGCAGCCAGTGGTGCCCTGAAGAGCTGCAGGGCCCCTGGAGATCTAACCCTCAGTATGGACCACCCCTAAGGGAAGGGGAAGCACAGCTCGCCAAAGCCACTCTTAGTACAAAGGAGATGCAGGCACTTTGCTAATTGCAGCATCGACCCAGGAATAGACATGAAGATGGGGTCACCTCCCATCCACCAGCAACCTCCCTGTACACTGCTGCAGATGCAGCAGCAGTTCTTCGCACTGGGAGCCAATGAGAGTGTGCACTGGGAGAAAGCATTTTTCACACTTTTCATGGCTGTTCCCCTTTACCCACCAAGTAAACCCTGACTTCTGAGGCTTTCACAGTGGGGGCGGCGGCGGGGGCCAAGCTACTCCTCCTTACATAGAGTGGCAGTGCCTGGCAATGAAGAAGATAATGTGGAAATTCCTTCCCTAGAGAGGGAGAAGAGGCTATGCCCCAAGCACCACTTTTAATGGTGGCCATCAGAAAGGCATATCCACAACCCACAGCCACACTGCAGTTGGAAACCAAATGACAAAATCCTTAAACTGAAGGTCATGAGCCCTGTGATAGGGGCATGATAGGGAAGCAGATTATGTTTTTCCTAAATAACGATAAGGAGCTGGTGAATCCTCCACCCTTTCCACGAGACCTCAGTGCACCCCAACACAATCTCATCCCACCATCCTCATCAGGAAGGTGCTTCCACTTAGCAGCAGCCTATCTGCCAGCTCTTACTCGTAAGCATAATCTAATAGACTGCAGCCTGAACTGCACCACCAAATTAAAAACCTGCTACTGAATTGGCTTAGTTCTAGTCCATGAGATAAGCTTTCTGAGACCTCCACACCCTCAGCTCTGCAGGAGATAGTGTGTTGACTCATACATCTAATACATCACTCCAACAAGCAACACTGAATTCACCACAAAAGGAATTTCACCACTAAAGGAATTTACCATTGAAATATTCACCACTAAAGGAATTTCAAAAGCTATCCACAACCAAGGAGCCCATATAGAGCCTTGGCCGCCTGAACAGTATCCCAAAATGAAGCAAAACAATCATACACAACATACACCACAGACATAACCTCAAGGAAAAAAGAATTTAAAAATTAAAAACCCAATCCAAATGATAGTGAATTCAAAAATAAGAAGTGAGAGCTACCTCATATGAGGAGGAATTAGCATAAGAACTCCAGCAGTTTGAAAAGCCAGTGTTGTGAAACTTTCAAAGGATCATATCAGCTTTCTAGGAGTGATCCTATATACATTGAAGTGTCTGGAATGACAAGTAAAGAACTCAGCATATTGATTTCGAGGAAACTCAACAAGATCCAAGAGAAAATTGAAATTCAATTAAAAAAAACAAAAATAATACAGAAATATGAAAGATAAGATAGCTATATTTTTAAAAAACAGAATTTCTAGAATTAAAAAATTTACTAAAGGAATTTCAAAATACAGTTGTAAGCATTCACAATAGGCTAGATTAAGCACGAGAAAGAATTTCAGAGCCCAAAGACCAGTCTTTCAAATTAACCCAGTTGGACAAATATAAAGAAAAAAGTATTTAAAGAAATTAACAAAGCCTTTGAGAAACATGGGATTGTGTAAAATGACCAAATTTATTGGCATTCTTGAGAGATAAAGATAAAAGGTAAGCAACTTGAAAAACATTTCTGAGGGAATAATTCAGGAAAAATTCCCTAATCTTGCTATAGAGATCCACATCCAAATACAAGAAATTCATAGAACACCTGCGAGAAACTATACAACACAACCATCCCCATGACATGTAATCAACAAATTATCCAAGGTCAACCCAAAAGGAAAAAATCTTAAAAGTAGCTAGAGAATAGGGGCAAATTACCTATAAGGGGAATCCCATCAGACTAACAGTAGACTTCTCAGCAGAAATCTTATAAGCCAGAAGATATTAGGGGCCTATTTTTAGCCTTCTTAAAAAGAATGCCAGCCAAAAATGTTATTTCCCACTGAACTCAGCTTCATAAATACAGGAGAAAGAAAATCTTCCCCAGAAAACAACATTAATCCACTTGTACATCTCCATCAGAACTCCTGGATGATTAGGTGCATTGTCAATAAGCAGTAATAGTTTGAAAGAAATCTTTTTTCTCTGAGCAGTAAGTCTCAACAGTGGGCTTAAAATATTTAGTAAATGATGTTGTAAACAAGTGTGCTTTCATCTAGCTGTCATTGTGGCATGTATAGAACACAGACAGAGTAGATTTAGCATAATTCTTAAGCATTCTAGGACTTTTAGAATGGTGAATAAGCATTGGCGTCAACTCAAAGTCACTAGCTGCATTATCCCCTAACAAGAGAGGCAGACTGTCCTTTGAAACTTTGAAGCTAAGCATTGATTTCTCCTTTCTAGCTACAAAAGTCCTAGATGGCATCTTCTTTTAATATAAGGCTGTTTCATCTCTACTGAAAATCTATTTTTATTGTGTATATCTTCATCAATTAGCTAGGTTTTCTGAATAACACAGTTATTCTGAATAAACACAGTTCATGGCACCCCAAAACAATTTCAATAGTAACATCAAAGATCACTGATTACAGATAACCATAACAGATATTACAATAGTAATGAAAAAGTTTGAATTGTTGCTAAAACTACCAAAATGAAGGCATGAAGTGAGCACATGCCTTTGGAAAATGGCACCAATAGACTTGCTCAATGCAGAGTTGCCACAGACCTTCAATTTGTAAAAAAAAAAAAAAAAAAAAAAAGCAGTATCTGAAAAGGGCAATAAAGTGAAGCACGATAAAGTGTTTGTACTTTGAAATCAGCAAGTGTGACACTTGCAACTTTTTTGTTCCTCCTTAAGATTCTTTTTATTATTTGTTATTTATTTATTTATTTATTTGAGACAGAGCATCACTCTGTCACCTAGGCTGGAGTATAGTGGCGTGATCTCTGCTCACTGTAACCTCTGCCTCCCAGGTTCAAGCGATTCTCCTGCCTCAGCCTCAGAGTAGCTGGGATTACAGGTGCTGCCACCATGCCCGGCTAATTTTTGTATTTTTAGTAGAGACAGGGTTTTGCCATGTTGGCCAGGCTCATCTCGAACTCCTGATTTTAGGTGATCCACCCGCCTTGGCCTCCCCAAGTGCTGGGATTACAAGCATGAATCACTGGGCCCGGCCACCTTCTTAAGATTATTTGTGACTTTCCAGGGTCCTTTGTGGTTTCATATGAATTTTATTGTATTTTTTTCTATTTTTGTAAAAAATTATATTGGAAATTTGACAGGGGTTGCACTGAATCTTTAGATCACTTTGGGTAGTATATACATTTTAACAATATTGTCTTCTAATCCATGAACATGGATGTCTATTTATTTTTTTCTTTTTAAATTTATTTTATTTCATCAGTATTTTGCAGTTTTTAGTGAACATCTGCTTCATCTTTTTAGTTAAGTTTATTCCTACATATTTTATTCTTTTTGATGCTACTTGAAATGAGATTGTTTTCTTAATTTTTTTCAGAAAGTTCGTTGTTAGTGTACAAAATTATAAGAAATAGAAAATCTGAACAGACCAATAATAGTAAGGAGACTGAATCAGTAGTCAAAACCTCCCAACAAAGAAAAGTCCAGAACCATATGCCTTCACTGGTGTATTCTGCCAAACATTTAAAGAACTAACACCAGTCTTTCCAAACTCTTCCAAAAATTTGAAGAGGAGGGAATACTTCTGAACTCATTTTCTGAGTCCAGCATTGCCCTGATACCAAATCCTTATAACACTACAAAGAAAGAAAGAAAAAAAAAAAAAAACTATAGGGCAATATCCCTGATGAACATAGATGAAAAAATTCATTACGAATACTAGCAAACTGAATTCAGAAGCACATTAAAAGGATTATATACTATAACCAAGTGAGATTCATCACTGTGACTCAAGAATGGTTCAACATAAGCAAATCAATAAATATGATACACTATATGAAAAGAATGAAGAATAACAGTGTATGATCCACCTCAATAGATGCATAAAAAGTACCTGACAAAATCCAACATCTTTTCATGAGAGAAACACTCAACAAACTAGGAACAGAAGAAAATTACCTCAATATGGTAAAGGCCATATATGAAAAGCTTAGAGCCAATATTATACTCAACTGTGAAAAACTAAAAGCCCTTCCTCTAAGATCAGAAAGAAGGCAAGTATGGCCACTTTCACCATTTCCATTCAATAGAGTACTGAATGTCCTAGCCAGAGCAATTAGGCAAGAAAAAGAAATAGAAATCATCCCAATGGAAAGGAAGAAATAAAGTTATCTCTGTTCACAAAGGTCATAATCTTATATGTAGAAAACCCTATGGACTCAACATACATCAAAAACTGCTTTTAAAACTAGCAAATGAATTAAGTAAAATTTCAGAAAACAAAATCATCATGCAAAAATCAGTGGCCATTTAAAATTATTACATGACTTAAATATATATCCAAGTCTTCTGTTTAGTTTTCAGGAGCAATAGGGAAGTAGTACTGATGTATCACTCCAAAAACTGTTGACTGTATGCGCTTGTATCTACATAATTACAGCTACATATGAATACATTTTGTAGGGCATATAACATGGGACACTGGCTTCCAAATGGCATTTAAATTCTTGATATTAAAACCCTCTAAAATGTATTTGCTTTACACACTAGAGACAAATTGCTTGTGATGTCACCTTGCCCAGGAGACAACATTGCTTTTTGCACAGCTACAACATTTTGTCTTTAAAATATCTCTTCTCCTTCTGTTTTGAATGGAGAAATTTTAAATTGTTTCTAATTTTTTACAGTTGAAAGAACTATACCTTCTAAAATAATCATGTTTAACTTTGAGTTAGGAAGACTTTGAGACAACTGAATAATTAACTTTGACATTCTTGGCTCTCTGAAAAGTGCCTAAGGTATGAAGAAGTACCATATTGTCTTATAGAGTACATTACATTGCTTTTTTTGTCATCATTAGAGGTAAATCAATGTTAAGAAAGAAATGCACATCAAAAAATCAGCAAATTAGATTTTTCCCAGATCTTTATGTGATGTGACATTAAAATATCTGGGCATTATACAAGCCAAAATATGATTGTCTCTGTTACAGGTCACTCTAATTTTTATTTTATTTTATTGTCCAGAATCCCATTTCTGGACAGAATCCCATTTCTAAGACTTCATCATGTATATTTACACCAAGCAGGCAGTTAGGAAGTGCCATCTACCGATTGTTTTACTTTCTAAGTTGTAGACTCTATAATGCCCTTTCATATATCAAACTATAATTAAAACAAAACACATGGGAATAGAATCCAAGTATTACTTTAATAGCTTAGGCATTTGTGGTTGGTACAGATGACTTTTTTCTATTTGTTTGCAGAAGCCCAAATACTGTAAATAGAATCATGCAGCAAGCCTTGTGTTTCAACTGTCTAACAGAGGCTTGAACTGGGGATTTTTAACAATTCCACTTCAAAGGAAAGCAGACTAGTCAGTAGCTCAATGTTGTCCTTTTGAAGCAAACAGTAATAGACTTGCCAGTTTACAAAATGTGCACATATGACTAGTGTATCAACATTGTTAAATAAAAGGTTATTGCATTAAATAAGATGACCTTGCTACCTTTTAGTCGCAGTCTTAGAGAGCAAACTTGTTTTAATTAGCAGTCAGCAAGCAAACTGTAACTTCACTGAAGGAGCATTGAAGAATCACTGCCTATTAACAACCCAGCGGTAAGTAAGCCAGCACAAATACTTATAACCAAATAGTGTGCATTTCAGGAGTGGAAAGGATTAGCTATTGGGCACACAACACAGTGGAGGAAATTGCTTTATTCCCAGTACTGCTGGGTACCAGGAGGCAATCACTGTGCCTCCAGCCCATTAACAGCATTCAGAGTGTTGCTTCCCATAGAAGGGGTTATTGGCTAACCACTGGGTGACCAATTAAATGCTATGAATAAGTCCCAAACCCAGCAGCATGGGGCCTGTTTGTGGCACAGTGGTATCATTACTAAAGTGAAAAACTTGATGAGAAAGGAACATATTTAATTATAGAACTATACAAATGGCTAATTAGGACCATAAAGTGAAATGAATGACTTTCCAGTGGATTTTTGAATGTTACTGATAACTGCTCAGCTTCTTTGGAGACCATGAAAGTGATCTACAGCCAGAGCTTGCATGTCATGGTAATGGATGGATCTTCATTAGAGGAAGCTTTTTTGACCTGGTTGCTCAGGTAGCATGGGTTCTAAAGACAATCCATGATTCCTTTCACTGCAAGGGTTCTTTCACTCCAACCCCCTGGTCTCTCATGAGTTCCGCTTGCTTTCACAATAATTCTTATGGGTTTAAATGCAGAAACATTATCTGCAATAGTCACTCTCTATCAGTTGGAAAACTGAATGGCAAAAGAGTGTCACTAGTTAGTGGGAAACACTGATCCATGCTTAAGTTTAGCTTTTAAACTCTAGGATTAATCCTAAAATCTGCAATTACACTTTGCTAATTCAGGCATCTCAACTGCTAAAATGTCATGAATCCTTTAAATGGAAGAATTATAATTTAAGGCTGTGTCTACCTAGTGACTAAGATTAAATTAAGAAAAACAAAAAATAAAGGAACACTGGAAATTGATCTGAAATCATGAAAATGAAAATCAGTGTAATTGACTTCTTGCTATCAATTGCTGGAGCAAACTTTTGTTTTGGATGTGTTTGTGTGTTTTATGTTAATTTTGTAAGTACAGGTTTAATGAAACTAATTTTATTTTTGTTTATCAAAAATTTAATAAACACCTATAATGTATAAACAAGTGCACTAAAACTGTGCAGAAACATCACCTTCCTGGTAGAGTAAGAAATAGTCAGTGCTAGCAAAGAATTACACACTTCTAGTCAGGTAACTATACAAAAGACTTACTTGGTGTCACTTAATATTATTGAATGCTTGCCTTTGCTTTTATTTTTATAATTTAATTTTATTTTTATTAAACAAATTATTGTTAAAAAATAAACAATTCTGCAATATATAAAGAGAACAATTTTATCACCTCAACTCTGTCTACTAAATTTGCTAGTCACTATTATATCATAAAGGGCGTAGTAACCACCTTCCTGGTAATCAAGATTTGGTGAAAGATACTGATACTAGATGAGTTTATAAACATTGTGGCTAGAAATTTGAATGAGAATGCTATAAATTTTCTACATTGGTAAATACATTTTATATTCCTAGATGATTTTATTCAGCAGCAAAGTCAAGGACAATATAAATATTTACCCAATTCTGCTCCTGAGAATGCTGGAATAGCGAAAATGTACATTGACTGACTCCATCTCCACCAATCACAAGAATACTTGTCATGAACTTGTTGATTGACTGCTTAGTCAGAATTCATATAAATATTATTTTATTTTTAGCTTAATCACTGGAATGATTTGCAGAGTTCTAAAGCTAGCACAGATCTCCAAAGATCATCTGACATGGACCTTTCTATCCAGGCAAGCTACAGTTCACTCATCCAAGGAATTGATGGCTCCTTACATTTAAAATATCCTCAGGTATGCAGAGCCCATGATCTTCCTTTCAGGTTGATGCCCATCCTGATCACATCTATAACCAAAAAGGCATCCTTATATGATGGCTTAGCTTGGGCTTAGAGACCTGACATTCTTAACTCGTTTCTCTTGTTAATATTTATGTGTTTTGTCAACATCTACCCCTGTATTTAGTGACCTCTAAAAACATTCCTCACCAGTCAAAAAGAGGCATAAATATGTAAACCAAAAATAAAATTATAAGCCTCCCAACCAACTGAATGGACTCACTTCTTGACCAAAGGGATCCTAAAGAAACCTGAAAAACTAGTTCAGGCCATGATGGGAAGGGAGGTCAGACATGCCTCATTATACCCTCTCTCTACTGTGTTTGGAAACAACTGACCAACATTAACATTAAAATAGAGATCCTAAGACTAACAGAACACACTGTAGCAAACAGATACCAAATTCCAACCTGTTTCCTGTGCCTCACACAACAGATAGCAGGCCCTGAAGGCAATAAAAATATTTTACCCCAAAATACATTTCTTTGACAGTTTGAAATGGCTCTGTAAAGCTGTCTTTTGTGGGTAAAATTTGTATTCTGTGGAGAATCTCCTCCCTTTTCTAGGTCTTTTCCAAGTCTGATACCTTTTAAGGTCCGAAAAGAGACATTTACAGTTCCTCCAATTATGTCAAAGTAAATTCAGAAAAAGAGAAATTAAATTAAAAGTCGGGGGATGAAGTATGGTGGTGTTTGATGAGTTGCAGAGAAATGATGAGGTCCACATCTGTAGCAGATGACTAACATGGTAGTTTAAGATAAGCCACATTGTAATGCTTTTTAGAGGAACAAGTAGATTTTAGATGCATTGGTCAATCAACTGGATTTGATGGGTATTAAGTGTCAGTTCTGTTCCCTGACAAGCATCTGAGATACAGATATTCTACACTGTCGGTAATATACAAAGCCACAAACTTTACAAACAGGTTGAGTTGAAGTAGATTAAGATTCTTTTGTTTGAAAACAGTAGGATTTAAAAATGTTTTGCTCCTAGGCAAAACACTAGCTGCAAGTAGTGCAAATATATATATACACACTCATAAAATAATCTTGCATCTAATCTTTTCATGTACATGAATTTTAATGAGAGAAATGTCTCTTAAAGATAAAATAGTGGAAGCTAGAGAAGGCAAGGAGACACTTCAGAATGATGCAGGTCTAACATTGGTATAAGAGAAGCAAGGCACAAGGATTAGGTAGGGAGAGTTTTAGACTAGTGAACAGTCCAAGAAAGTTTTGTCTAAACCAATAAAGAATCCTAGATCTCGAGCTCCCATTTAAAGAGGTCTCATATCCTATATAAACAGGCCAGCGTTAGTGTTCTCACTAAGCTCAGACACTGACTGGGAGCAGTCTGTAGAAGCATGTCTTCAGTGTAAATGCAGTGGTTAATTCAAAAGGATCACATATGAGACCATCAGTCCATTACATTCTCTGCAGCAGAATATATATGAGTGGGACATTTTCATGTCCACCACAAGAGGCTTCTTATGTATGTGGGAACATATTTCTTGTGATTGGCAACATAAATAATTCATGTTTGCAATATGAATTAATACTATCTGTGTGTTGTAAAATCAACTTCTAAGGATAAACTTAAAATGTTTACTGGTAGGTAGACTCTCAGTCAAGTAGAGAAGAAAATGTAAATCTTCCCTGGAATAATATAACTTAAAACAGTCTTCATTAAATTTCATTTTAAAGAAAAGTAACACAATAAAAATTACAAGGTACACAAATGAGTAAGGAACCATGAGTGTAAGCCTGTAGAAACAACACACAGTAGAAAATAATATTTAAGAATAAATTTAGGTTGTATGCAGTGTCTCACATCTGTAATCTCAACACTTTGGGAGGCTGAGATGGGAGGATCACTTGAGCCTAGGAGTTCAAGACCAGCCTGGCCAATATAGCAAGACCCTTTCTCTAGAATTTTTTTTTTAGTTAGCCAGGTATGGTGGCACAAACCTGTAGTCCCAGCTATGTGGGAGGCAAAGGTGGGAGGATCGCTTGAGTCATCAAGGTTGAGGCTGAACTGAGCTGTGGTGGTGCCTCTGTACTCCAGCCTGGGCAACAGAGAGAGACCTTGTCTCAAAAAAATAAATAAATAAATATAAATAAATGAATTTAGATATTAGAACTATTAGAAAACAAGATATGAGGTAATTACATTTAATGTGTTTAAAATATAAAAGAGATAAAAAATATGCACAATATATAGAATATTATAAATATAAAAGATTGAAAAAATAATAACTCTAAAATTGGAAAATAATTTTTAAAACTCAATTGATAGATTAAAGTAGGTGTCAGCAAACTATGGCCCATGGGCTAGCTGCCTGTTTTTGTAAATCTGTTTTATTAAACACAGTCATGCCCATTTGTTTATCTATCATCTATAGCTGCTTTCATGCCACAATGGCAAAATAGCATGGTGGCAACAGAGACCACAGGAGCCAGGAGCCTGACAGACAAGTTGACACTCTGGTACTTTTAATAAAAAGACTCCTGGATTAAACAGATGATTAGATTCAGCTGAAGAAAGAATTAGTTCATTGGAAGAAAGGGTCAAAGAAATTATCCTGCATGCAACACAGAAGAGACAAAGACATGGAGTATATATGAAAGGGTTGATATATAGGGATGATAAAAAGAAAAGAAAATATCATATACCTAAATGAAGTTCAGAGAGAGGAAAGGAGAAAGAATGGGGAAAAGGTCCTATTAAAAGAGAAAATGGCTATAAGTATTTTCATAGTTATTCAAAGAAAACAATCCTTAGCTCTGAGATTTCCAAGAAATCACAGGAAGACACATGACAGATCGCCAAAGAAAATATTTCTTCAAACAAGCCAAAGAGAAATGAGAGATCAACTACAAAAGAATTGCAATCTGAAAGAGGAGAGACTTCTCAGTAACAATAAAAACAGAAGACAATGGAATCATAGCTCCCATGTGCTAAGATAAAATATCAGGGAATATAGAATTCTATACATAGCAAAATTAGGTTTTGGTACTAAGGACAAAAGAAAAACCAGGTAATACAGTTCAGGTGAGGAATATGATGCCTGATTAAAAAAAGAATATTGAACAAAAACTTTAGTTAATATGGGGTAAATCCAAACAAACTTTGAATGTAATAGAAATAATAATTATGTTTAACATATATTAGGGGCCAAAAATCGGACTAAAACATTTCTGGAAACATACTTGAAATCACAACATATGATAGCATTTAATATGAAAGAGGCTAATGGGTCTTAAAGTATTCTAAGATAATTGATTTTCAAGAAGAAAATAAAAAAGGTTTAATTTTAGATTTTGCTAGTTTAAAGTGTAAAAAAGAGCCAGAAACCATAAATTAATGACATACAACACTTAACTTCAAAACAAGTAAAAAAATAGAATGAGAAAAAGGGAAAAATAAGTCAGGAAACATGCTAGTGAAAGAAACAGAAAAACGAGTTTGCTTAGTTAAAAGCATGTGATAAGATAGGAGTAATGAATCCAATTATCAATCATGATAAATATAAGTGGACTAAACTATCCAATTAAAAAGCAGGTTTTCAACGGCCAGGCATGGTGGCTCACACCTAATCCCAGCACTTTGGGAGGCTGAGGCTGGAGTGTTATTTGAGGCCAGGAGTTTGAGATTATCCTAGCCAACATAGCAAGACCCTATCTCTGTTTTTTTGAAATTCAAACTGCAATTTAGAAAATAAAATTCTGTCATATTATACTTATGCTATTGGTAACTAAAATATGAGAAGAAATTTTGAAATCAAAGGGCTGAAAAACATAAAGGGAATAGTGCCTATCCAAAAGAAAACTATATAGTTATATTAATATCATGAAAAAATACAATTTGAGGCAAAAACCAATATTGGAAATATAAAGGCAATTCATAAACCTAAAGGTTGCAGTTTACTAGGATGATCTGGTAATTATAAACTTGCAATTATTTAATAACATAGCTTCAAAATACATAATGACAAATTTAACATAACTACAAAAATAGATGGTCAAAGCCATGTTTCTTATGGAAATTTTAAACACGTTTCTCTCAGTAAACCATGGATCAAGCAAAACAAAAATCTAAAATGATATTATTTCAATGTCAAATTATAAAGCCTAAAATAATATGTGGATAATAAACATTAGGCTTATCAGAAAACATTCTCTTCAAGTACATATGGAAAGACATTTGCAAAAATTGGCCATATGCTAAGATTTAAAGCTATCCTTCAATTTCAGAAAATTTATATTGGTCAAACCAGCTTCTGAACAGAGGGCAATTAAGTTCATTTAATGAAAAGCAGACAGAGAGCTTAGAAGATACAATCTCTTTGGAAATTTATATAGCGTACTTCCAAACAAACCAAAAGTCAATGGGGAATAATGAAATATTGCAAATATTTAAAACTGAACAA
Source organism: Nomascus leucogenys (assembly GCF_006542625.1). NCBI lineage: Eukaryota > Metazoa > Chordata > Mammalia > Primates > Hylobatidae > Nomascus > Nomascus leucogenys. The sequence continues at coordinate 59,701,941 of NC_044381.1, read as the reverse complement.
AAGTAGAAATACTAAAGTAAAATATGTTAAATTTTAATAGTTTCTTAATCACATAGCCATGAGTGACTGAGCAACAATTAGAAGTAATGGCAAAAACTGCAATTACTTTTGCACCAAAGAATAATTCATTAATTTAATTTAACTAATTTGAAATTGAATTTAAATAGCCACATATGGCTAGTTGGCTACTGTATTGGACAGCACAGATACGGAGTATTCCCACCATCATGAAAAGTTATATTGAACAGTCAGGATCAAGCACAGAGGCTGTGTGTGTGTGTAAGTGTGTGTGTGTGTGTGTATGTGTGTGTGTGTGTGTGTGTTTCTGTAAAGAACCAGAATAATAGCTTGTTGTTCTTTTGGTCTCTGTTTCACTTTGCTCTTGTAATACAAAAGCAACCATAGAGAATACAAAAGTGAATAGGAGTGGCTGTGCTAAAATAGATTTTGTCTATTTGTTTTGGTTTTGTTTGAGACAGGGTCTCACTCTGTCCCCCAGGCCTGACTGCAGTGGCACAATCACATCTCTCTGCAGCCTCGGTCTCCTGGGCTCAAGCAATCCTCCCATCTCAGATTCCCAAGTAGCTGGGACTACAGGGGTGCACCACCACATCCAGTTAACTTTTGTATTTTTTGTAGAGGTGGGGTTTTGTCATGTTGCCCAGGGTTGTCTCGAATTCCTGAACTCAAGGGGTCAGGAAATCCAGATCAGCCTGGGCAACATGGCAAAACCCATCAGCCTTGGCCTCCCAAAGTGCTGGGATTACAGCTTGAGCCACCATGACCAGCCTAAAATAAAATTTTATTTCCAAAAAGGCAGCCAGGCAACAGACTGTAGTTTGCCAACCCCTGGTCTTAGAAGAATATGACAGAGGATAGCAGTCTTCCTCAGTTCTCAGTACTCCGGGTAAGGATCTAGTATTGCTTATCTAACACAGTGACAAAAATTTGAGTTTGTAATTTTTGTTATTTAGATGCTGTACACCACTGCATAGTGAAGAAAGAAAAAACATAACCTGTTCTACTCTCCAATCTCCCAAAAAATGACTCTGAGAAATGAATTCCTTTAAGATGAAATACAATCTCAAGGAAAAGAACTCAAAATGAAATAGTCTAAACCATCTTGCAACTTCCCTAATATTGGAATATTCTCTGTTTTCCAAATCCAAATCAAGCTTGATTGTGTCATCACTAGAATCTGAAGTAGAACCCTCTATCAGCTTCTTGTATCTCACATGCTTTTCAAACAAACATGTATCTTCTCTATTGAATGATAATATGGTAAGCTAGTTGGTTGATGTCAGCCTGAACAGTTTAGATTTACTTTTGCTATACAGTAATAAAAGAAGAAAGGTAGAAAAGATGAAACAAAAGTAAACAAGAATGTTATCCTCTGGGATATTCACTGTGGAGAGATTACCACTGAGGTTAGTCACTGACCTATATTGACGAGTTACTCCTGAGAAGTATGGGGCTGTTGTTAGGAAACAACACAGCCTTATAAGGCGTAGGTGGAAGAAGCCTAGGAAGAAACCTGAGAGTTAGAGTTCAGTGAGATGGGAGACAAGGCAAAAAGTAACCTTGTCTTTATGGCCCTCTAGCCTTTCCCCACTGGGGCCTAAATGTCTATTGTGGTTTCAGACATAGACAACGAAGCTGTTTCTGATCCCCTGTGCTCTCAACCTTCTGCCCCATTTGTTGAATCTGCCCCTATTCCAAACACCTGGTAATCTGACCTTGGTTTTTATTTTCATTTATTTATTTATTTATTTATTTATTTATTTATTTATTTATTGTAGAGATGAGTTCTCACTATGTTGCCAAGACTGGTCTTGAACACCTAGTCTTAAGCGATCCTCCTACCTTGGACCCCCAATGCTGGGATTACAGGTGTGAGCCACTGTGCCCAACTCGACTCGAGTTTTTACATGTTCCCTCTTTTCAAAGTTCTGTTTTATTTTACATAACCAGTTTTCTGACTCCTAATATCCCTGGTTCAATTTAGCAAGAAGAGCTGAGCTCTTTTTCTCTGAAAATTAATAGTGCAGTGATTACCTCTGCATGGATTATTGTTACTTATTAAAACACAGCTTTCTCTGGACCTGTCTAATTATTTCTACCTACTGGTAATGATTCTCTACTTAAATTCCATGGGCCAGCAACATAGAAACACTCTTAACATTTCACTTAATAAATTTCTCATCAAAACTGAGATTCTTAGCTAAGCCAATAATTATTCTTCATCTCGAAACAACAAACAGGATACCAGACATTCATTACTTTGCTAATAGCTGTTTCCTATTTATACACCAGCTCTTTTTATTTTTTTCTTTTACTACAAACAGCAACAGATGCACAAAATATTTTGGCAATATTATCACTAAAAATATAATTTTCACTAGTGATAAAATATGTCGAAATTTTTATCTTTGAGTAATGGAACTGATTTTTTGTTGTTGCTCTTTTTCATGGACTTTCTACATTTCTCTATACAGATCAAGTGTTACTTTTGTCATGGAGGGAAAAAGTAAAATAGTCTTAATTTTTTAAAAAATGGTCAAAAATCTGTGGTCAATATTTGTATATTGATATATCTAGTTGTTCTAATGCTACCTTTTAAAAATGTGTGTACTACCAGAAGAAAAAGGCCTATCTTGAGAAGAATAATGGAAGCTGGACTTTGTTTTCAGTTTTTTTCAACCATAGATACAAATGTAGGAAAATTAAACAAATTCAGTAAGTTTCCTTCATTTTGTCTTTAAAAGCCACAAATTTGCCAGAATGTTTTTGTTGCTGTTGTTGTTGTTTTTATAGCAGGTTGCTTTGAAATGGCATTTCTTAATTCGGCAGAAGTGGTTTTCTAAACATACCTCTATGTGTGCTCTTAAGTGCACCTATATGTAGTATACCAGGAAAAATATTATAAAATGCAGAAAAGTTCTCCTTCATAGAGTGTTTTATGCTTATCAGTAGCTAATCAAAAGTTTCAACTTTCCCTTAGAATGCTATAGATACAAAAACAATAGGGAATAGTCTCCAGTTCCTAAAAATATAATCCATACTTTTTTACTTTGAATAAATTGCAGATATTTTTTTCCCAAAGCAAAATATTTATTCTTCAAAGCTAATCAAGGCAGACCTTATGAGTTTTCTAATGGAGAAAATTGTGTTTAATAAAGCCTAAAGAAAATTACTCACATAGAGTAATTGTGCGGCCCCACTCAGGAAACCATGCTTTTCCCATGGATCTTTGCAACCCACAGATCAGGAGATCCCCTCATAAGCCCATGGCACCAGAAGACAGAAAATTAACAAAGATATTCAGGACCTGAACACAGCTCTGGATCAAGTGGGCCTGATAGATATCTACAGAACTTTCTACTCCAAAACAACAGAATATATACTTCTTCTAAATGCCACATGACACTTACTCTAAAATTGATAACATAATCAGAAGTAAAACACTCCTCAGCAAGTGCAAAAGAACTGAAATCATATGTCTCTCAGACCCCAGAGCAATCAAAGTAGAACTCGAGATTAAGAAACACTCAAAACCACACAACTACATGGAAATTGAGCAACCTGCTCCTGATTGACTCCTGTGTAAATAATGAAATTAAGGCAGAAATCAGGAAGTTCTTTGAAACTAATGAGAACAAAGAGACAACATACCAGAATCTCTGGGTCACAGCTAAAACAATATTAAGATGGAAATTTACAGCACTAAATGCCACATCAAAAAGCTAGAAAGATCTCAAATCAACAACCTAACATCACAACTAAAAGAAGTAGAGAAACAAGAGCAAACAAACCAAAAAGCTAGCAGAAGACAAGAAATAACCAAGAGCAGAGTGGAATTCAAGGAGACAGAAAGACTAAATACCTTTAAAAAATCAATGAATCCAGGAGCTGGTTTTTTGAAACAATTAATAAAGTAGATAAGCCGCTAGCTAGACTAATGAAGAAAAGATAGAAGACTCAAATAGATACAATCAAAAATGATAAGGGGGATATCACCCCTGACCCCAGATAAATACAAACAACCATTAGAGAATACTATAAACAACTCTATGCACATAAACTAGAAAATCTAGAAGAAATGGACAAATTCCTGGATGCATGCACCCTCCCCAAACTGAACAAGTAAGAAATTGAATCCCTGAATACAACAATAAGGAATTCTAAAACTGAGACAGTAATAAATAGCCTAAAAACAACAACAACAAATCCCAGGACAGATTTAGAGCTGAATTCTACCAGAGGTACAAAAAGGAACTGGTACTATTTCTACCAGAACTATTCCACATAATTGAAAAGGAGGGGCTTCTTCCTAACTCATTTTATGTGGCCAGCATCATCTTGATACCAAATCTGGCAGAGATACAACAAAAAATGTAAACTTCAGGCCAATATTCATGATGAACACTGATGCAAAAATTCTTCATAAAATTCTGGCAAACCAAATCCAGCAGCATATCAAAAAGTATATCCACCATGATCAAGTTGGCTTCATCCCTGGGATGCAAGGTTCATTCAATACACACAAATTAATAAATATAATTCACCTAATAAACAGAACTAAAGACAAAAACCACATGATTATCACAATAGACACAGAAAAGGCATTCAATAAAATTCAATGTCCCTTCATGTCAAAAAATCTCAACAAACTATGTATTGAAAGAACATACCTCAAAATAGTAAGAGCCATATATGACAAACCCACAGCTAACATCATACTGAATGGGCAAAGCTGGAAGCATTCTCATTGAAAACCAGCACAAGACAAGAATGCCCTCTCTCATCACTCCTATTCAACATAGTATTGGAAGTTCTGGCCAGGGCAATCAGGTAAGAGAATGAAATAAAGGGTATGAAATAGGAAGAAAGGAAGTCAAATTACCTTTTTTTGCAGATGATATGATCCTATATCTAGAAAACCACATCTTCTCAGACTAAAAGCTTCTTAATAAACAGCTTCAGCAAAGTCTTAGGATACAAAACCAATGTGGAGAAATTGCTACCATTCCTATACACAAACAACAAGCAAGCAGAGAGCCACATCATGCATCAACTCCCATTTATAATTGCTACAAAAAGAATAAAATACTGAAGAATACAGCTAACAAGGGAAGTGTAGGACCTCTTCAAGGAGAACTACAAACCACTGCTCAAGGAAATAAGAGAGGACACAAGCAAATTGAAAAACATTCCATGATCATGGATAGGAAGAATCAATATTGTGAAAATGGCCATATTGCCCAAAGTAATTGACAGATTCAATGCTATTCCCATTAAACTACTATTAACATTCATCACAAAAGTAGAAAAAACTATTTTAAAATTTATATAAAACCAAAAAAGATCCTGAATAGCCAAGACAGTCCTATGCAAAAAGAACAAAGCTGGAGGCTATCCAACTTCAAACTACACTACAAGGCCACAGTAACCAAAACAGCATGATAGTAGTACAAAAACAGACATATAGACCAATGGAACAGAATAAAGAACTCAGAAATAAGACTACACACCTACAACCATCTGTTCTTCGACAAACCTAACAAAAACAAGCAATGGGGAAAAGATTCTGTATTTAATAAAGGATGCTGGGAGAACTGGCAAGCCATATGCAGAAAATTGAAAGTGGATCCCTTCCTTTTACACTATAAAAAAATTAACTCAAGATGGATTAAAGACTTAAATGTAAAACCCAAAACTATAAAAACCCGAGAAGAAAATCTAGACAATACCATTCCAGACATAAGCATGGGCAAGGATTTCATGGTGAAAACATCAAAAGCAATTGCAACAAAAGCAAAAGTTGACAAATGGAATCTAATTAAACTAAAGAATTTCTGCACAGCAAAAATCGTCATCTGATTGAACAGACAACCTACAGAATGGGAGAAATTTTTTGTAATCCATCCATCTGACAAAGCTCTAATGTCCACAGTCTACAAGTAACTTAAACAAATTTACAAGAAAAAGACAATCAGCCCCATTAAAAAGTGGGCAAATGACATGAACAGACACTTCTCAAGATAATACATTCATGTGGCCAACAAACATTTGGAAAAAAATCTCAACATCACTGATCATTAGATAAATGCAAATCAAAACTACAATGAGATACCATCTTATGTCAGTCAGAATGTCAATTATTAAAAAGTCAAAATACAACAGATGCTGGTGAAGTTGCAGAGAAAAAGGAATGCTTTTACACTGTTGGGGGGAGTGTAAATTAGTTAAGCCATTGTGGAAGACAGTGTGGTGATTCCTCAAAGGCCTAAAAACAGATATACCATTTGACTCAGCAATCCCATTACTGGGTATGTACCCAAAGGAATATAGATCATTCTATTATAAAGATACATGCACATGTATGTTCACTGCAGCACTGTTCACAATAGCAAAGACATGAAATCACCCAAGTGCCCATCAATGACATACTAGATAAACAATATATGGTACATATATTCCATGGAATACTATGCAGCTATAAAAAGGAACGAGATTCATGTCCTTTGCAGGGACATGAATGGAGCTGGAAACCATTATCCTCAGCAAACTAATGCTGGAACAGAAAACCAAACACCACATGTTCTCACTTATAAGTGGGAGTTGAATGATGAGAACACATAGACACATGAAAGGGAACAACACATACCGGGGCCTGTTGGGGCGGGTGGGGGTAGGGGGAGCATCAGGAAGAATAGCTAATGGATGCTGGGCTTAATACCTAGGTGATGGGTTGATCTGTGCAGCAAACCACCATGGCACACATTTACCTGTGTAACAAACCTGCACATCCTGTACGTGTATTTCAGAACTTAAAATATAAGTTGAAGAAAAAAATTACTCACATAAAGATAGATGTACTAATTAATGTAGGAGGAAGAGTTAGATTGTATACATCTTTAAATGTGACACTACATGCTATAAATTCTTCAATAGAGAAACTGAGTTTTTACGGGTTCAAAATGCCAATATTGAATCCACATTGCCATCATCAATGTGATGAATGTTGAGTTCCCTACTCATTCTTAGAAGAGTTGTAGAACTATCTCAGAACTGTCTGGAAGGTTTTCAGTACCCTTGATAAATGCATGTTTCCCAAACTTTAGGAGGAAACAGAAGCAGGTGTATGGTATGAGCAGGAGAAAAAAAGGAGCTACAGTTCCAGGGACAGATGTTCTGGGAAATTATATTTTAATACGGAGAAGAATCCTCAAAAGAGAGGAAGGAGATGTGATCCAGTATTAATGTATTTGTCATTCTTTGCCAACAATCAAACATGGTGGTTTTTCTTTATGCCCTTGCTTATCTGAGCTTTCTGCCTGTTTGTATTTCACTATTTAATGCTTTAACCTGTGGTTTTAGACCCCATCTTTCCTTTGCTCCATTATCCTAAAGTAATTTTGTAAATGTTTCAATGTTACCAGATGTGTGAGATGAATTGCTTCCCCACAAAAATTCATATGTTGAAGTCCTAACCCTCAGACCTCACAATGTGACTAGATTTGCAGATAGTGTCTTTAAAGATTTGGTGTCATAGGTAGTGGGCACTAATCCAAAATGACTGGTGTTCTCATAAGAAAGAAAATCCGGACACAGACATGTACAGAAGGAAGACTTATGAAGACATAGGGAGAAGATACAGGGACAAGAGGGCCATCTACAAGTCAAGGAGAGAGGCCTGAAACAGACCCTTTCCTCACAGCCATCAAAAAAGAACAAACCTTCCTGACACTTTGATCAGATTCCAGCATCCAGAACTATAAGAAAGTGAATTTTGTTATTTACACCGCCAAGTCTCTGGTACTTTTTAACAATAGCCCTAGCAAATTTATATTTCAGATTTTCTGAATTTATTAAAATTTTCATGCCATAGGTTGCTCGCCTAAGAGGATCCAGTTGTCAAAATTGCCTTAATTTCTGGAAGTGTTGGAGTTAAGTTTAAGAGTCTGGACGTGATGAGTGATTTTGGGAAGAAGGCACAATTCTGCCCCAAGACGGACAAACTCTACGTGTCATCTGCTATGTGAACATGATAGTGAAAGGCTGTCCAAGAGACAGCAAAAATAAACCAGAAGTTTTACCATATGTTCCTATTATAGATGAAGAAAAAGTGTCTTCTGCGATACCCAAAAGGAGCAAATCTTAGAGAGCTTCCACTTATTCCCTTTAGTGGGTAATATTGAAATGCACTTCTTCTGAATTTAAAAGAAGGTAAGATCTTGGAAAATAGTTACTAATTCCAAATAAATTAAAACTTAAAAGAGTTTTTAAAATGAGAAAAACCAGGCCATCCTACATTCTGGTAAGTTGAGAAAAATGGTTGTTTTTGTCTTGTTTATTACATTTAAAATCAATGTGAGGCCTATAAAAAACAAAAACAAAATATTTGCTTATTAAGTAAATCAGAAGGTCACTGACAATATTCAATTAAACTAAACATTAGATTATCACCATTAACTACTTCTCTCTCCATCTTTAGCATTGTAAGAACAATTACCTTGGAAGTTTTTCTGGAACTCTTACCGGCATTGCTGTATGTTGCTCTATGATTTATAGAAGGTGAAGCACAGAGCAATTTTGGTAATCTTCCTTGTCAAAGTCAACAACAGTCCCTAAATTAAGCAAATAAAGACACAGGATACCCAGATAAATTTGTATTTTACATCTATTTATATTTTATGATCATGTCTTCAGCATAATTATGTCTCATGCACTATTTGGAGTACACTTACAAAAAGTTACTCCTTGGTTATGTTTCAAATGTATCTAGGCACTGTATATGTTATCTGGCAACCCTGGGTATAACTTCCATTTTGACAGGAAAGGTCATAGTCTCTTACTCTTTCTCATCAGGGTGCCTCTCTTTTATGTTAGTTGAGATTTTATAGCTTTACATCCAAAACTTAAAAAAAATACTCAGGAAATATTGGAATTTACAAAGCATTATCTCACATCAGCAGGATATTAAGTAGTATATCACATGGCAACCAATGAGGTTGTTGCTGTCAACTAATGAAGTGGTTTGGGGTGGAAAACCCTGTACATTTTAATGGGCAATAATATCTCAATTCCCTAGGAAAGTTTGAGGCCAGCCTGGGCAACATAGTAAGACTTAATCTGTGAATGTTTTGTTGACTGAGTGAGCATGAGGTAAACTCTGTGCTACCTGCCTGCATTAGTGGACCTTAGCCGGCCCAATTTCTTGATGACTCATTGATGGAAACTTTGGCCCTTCCTGACTTTAACTTTGCATCTTCTCATGATTTTAGGATAATAGGGGGGTGGAAAAACCTCTGAGTGCTGTTATATAATTCAAGCCTACTTTAAATATGTTGAAATGGGTTCTTCATTTTTTTATAACCTATAAGTATGTGTGTCAAAATAATTTTCCCATAAGAACAATGGTAAAAGAGCTTATTGTATCATTTTCAGGGGACACTCCCAACTAGCTGGTTACTTGACTATTTATAGGTTAACTTATGTAGTTCTCAAGATACATCTAACCTCTGCCACCACTCCTCCCCAACTAGAGTTGTTCTATGTTAAATGTTAGATTTCAAAGTTAAACTTTAAGATTTGAGTAATACACCCTTATATTTATGTTTCTTAACTAACCCCCATGGCTTGGAAAAAATAAAGAGTGGAAAGGTTGTACACCATTCTAAAATATAACTCATCCCCACAAATGTACTCCAGAAAAAAAGCTCTATCTTTCACCTCTATTCCATAGTAAGAGTAACTGCTAAATGTTCTCTCAAACACTGTGTTAGGCTCTTTATAGACACAGATATAATTCAATCTTCACAACATGTCTATAAGTTAAAATTTATGATTGTAATTTTATGTAAAATGAAATGAGACTAAGAGAGGATAAAGAGGTTAGAAAGTGGAGGAACCCTTATTTGAAAGCACATTTATCAGAAAAACCATGTTTGTCTGTCTGTCTCAAAAGTTTGGATTTTTAACTACTTCCTAGTGCTTTTTTTTTTTTGTCCTGTATTGGATCCCAGACTTTGCAGGATCCACTGCCCCAAACCATCAGCAATGATTTATAGTTGGGGGATTCTCCACTCCCATTTTCTATCAGGTGGAGCAAAGAGAAAGGTAGTAAAATAGAAAAGAAAGTCTCAATCTCATCAAAATTGATGAAGGACATTTAAATTTCTTAAACTCTTACTCAGAGTAATATGGGGATGTCTGCTAGGTAAGATCTATAAGACCATTAGTACAGTATTAATGGTGAAATTTTTTAGGTATAACACATGTTAAATGAGCTTTTGTTATCAGGTGAGGAATCTACCTTAATTGCTAACATGCAAAGATAACGTCCACACTAAATACAAGTCAATAGTGTGGACCTTATCTTTGCATGTTAGCAATTAAGGTAGATTCCTCAACAGACAACTTGAAATACAAGTCAATAGTGTGGACCTTATAAATGGGGCTCCACTTTGTGGAAATGAGAAAGTTATTTTGGCTTTTATTCCCTCATTTTCTCAAAAAGTTAAATCAAGACCTCTGTCCTTTGTCCAAGCAATCAAATTAACACTAAATTGAAGTGTTGCATGACTATCACAGCCACAAGTCTGGCCTCACACATACCAGACCAAGAAGATGCCCACTTCTGACCATGTCCTGGTTACATGAGGTCAAAAATAAAGTTGGATTGGTTTTGAATATACATCAATAATTAAAAATATTGCAGGGTAGACTCAACAATTTTAGTATTGAATTTTTGTCACATATCTATTTCTGAACTCTTTTTAAAAAATATTAAATTTTTTATAGAGTTGAGGTCTTGCTATGATGCCCAGGCTGATCTTGAACTCCTAGGCTCAAAAATTTCTCCTACTGTGGCCTCCCATGTAGCTGTATCTATAGGAGTGTTAGCCACACCCAGCCGTGAACTCTTAAAATACAATCCATTCATAAGTTGTAGTCTATTTATGTAAATTGCTCTTGTTTGTTGCTCTTGTTTATTTGTGTAAATTATGCAAGGTTTGGGTGTATGTTCATGAGTGTTCCTGTGTATAGAGGTAAGAAGAGACATTATAAATAAATGAAATTCAATGTTTGTAGGTGTAAATAAAAGCAAAGGAGTTGGAGCCAGACTGAAATCAAGCTATGTCTCAACCACTGATTAGCTCTGTGATTTTGGGCAAGTTCCTGAGAAACCCTTTATGCCTTAGCTAAAAGTTCCTCCTTATAACATTGTTGTGGGGAATAAATACAATAAAACATAAAGAATAAGTTTAATAGTGCCTGAGAATATAGTAAATGCTCAATAAATATTAGTATTATTGTTGTTGCTGCTCTCGTTGTGTGACCTTATTTTCTGAGAGGCTTAATAAATCAAAAAGACATGACCCAGATGTTTGTACCTATGCCCTGTAATGCTGTCTGGTTTTTGAAAAGTGTCCATTATGCTATGAAACCAGGAAAATTTGTTACTTATTTGCATATGCACAACAATTGAGAGACATGCAATCCAACAGACTAGGATTAAAATGCTTAAAAAGAGAATTGTGTCTTCAAAATGAACTGAAAATAGACTGAGAAGATGCGAACCACTGCCCAGAATATCTTGAAGACACAACCTGTATTAGCTTTCCTCTTTTCTGCTCACATCTTCTGGGAGATTGAAGAAGAACATTACACTTGAATGCTGTCAGTCATTTTCTAACCCTTATTTAAATAAACTACCTAAGGTTATGTTACAATCTGTTAAAACATATTATTGTTGGATTATGAATATTAGGAACTTTGTAACAAAGTGGAAAGTCGAGGTTATATTTGGAGCTTCTAAATTATTGAATCTAGTGAATGATGAAATATAGGCTTCCACCACTATCTCTTCAAAGATACCTCAAAGAATATTACAGAAAAAAAGTTATAATACAGATAATGTGATTACTTTTTTACATTAATGCAAACCAAAATCAAGTTGAAATTTTGCATTAGCACTCAACAGGAATGCATTTTTTGCTAGATCGTTTTAGAGATTATTTCCTAATCATGTATTACTATAACTAGGTAAATAACAGTATTTACTCAAACACAGATATGTTTATTTGTCTAGGGTGGTACATTGAGCAATAACATATTTTTATCTTGTTTTTGATTACTTAAATATTGTACATCACACCTTGCTCTTCTGTCTCTGCCCCACCAGTCCCTCATGGCTATTTCATTGAATACTGATGGTGCCTGCAAGTAGCTTACCAGAATGGTTTATTTTCATATTTTATAGATAAATACTAGGCACTGTCATATGAAAACAGAATGCCCAAATCTGGTTTCAATTCTAACATTCCATCTGTTGTTTAAACAGAAAGAAGTGGTCATTGGTACATCAATCTGTGGCATATTTCAATAAATGTAAAGGCAACATCTTCAGATGGTTGGTTGGATTAGAAATAAGAAGCAGTATGAAGAAGTGATGTCCTTTTCCATTTCACCCCTAAAAATAGCATAATTCACTTGATTATGTATACCAATCATACTCTCTAAATTGCCTTTTTAAAAAAGATTGTATTTATATGCAGTCGTATTTATAGTGTATTTTTAAATAGTCCAAAATTCTTTTGTTTTTATATGTCAGTTTCTACTATTTATATGCTTTTTATGCTTTAAGAAATTTAAAACATCAACCCTAGTGCTTATTATTCTACACAGCACTCCAGTCTACAATTTCATTTAAGTTGGTTAAAATGGAAATATCAGTTCTTAAGCAAACCAGCAAACCACCATCCTCATGCATCTTGCTTTCAATTATTTTTTAACCTAACCTTATTATTATGTTTAACTTTCTATTTTGCCTTTGTATTTAATTTACTCAATCCAATATTATGACTTATTTATAAGTATATAATAAGTGGTAAATAGAGTGAAGGTTCATGGAATTTTTGTGTTTGTTTTATTTTAGAATGCAATATTCACTTAAATGAATTACTTCCAAAAATGAATATACACAATGCCTAGACAAGTGCAAATAATACCTTGGCAGAAAGACAATTTACAGACAAGTTAAATAAAACACTTAAAATTTTTTAAACAACAATAAAGGATTATATTAAGCTAGTCATGGTGCTAAGAATATTGTTGAATGCAATTCTTTTATTTGTATTATTATGGTTTGTATAATCACTAGTGTATCAAAAGTGAGGATACCAAGAGAATATTGATAATTTGAAGTATAACTTTCTGATTGAAAATAATTGTAATATCTGAGTGTTGTCCTTATACTGAAAATGGCACATTAGAGTTTTAAAATATTCTATGAAAAACAAAATTTAATTAATTGTAAGAAGAAAAATTCTTCTATTCTATCACAGAAAACCACTGCTTCTGAGAAAATAAATACACTAAATACCAAATATTGTCAGCAGCCTGCACTGTACTTTCAAATGAATAGAGTTGAAAGGCCTCAAGGGAAGTTCTCCTTCAATAAAGTAACTCTTGACCAACAGCCCTTGCCTTGTCCTCAAATGTCTTGTCATATAAAGTGGATTTTTTTTCATGTAACTGTTACAGTTCTTGGTGACCCTATATGTAAACTCATTCATTTTATAACGTAAATGCAGTTCAATGAATAATATTGGAATCACTGTATTATTGAGACACAAAATGGTAAACACTTTTTGTCTTTTAAAGAAAATAATGAGAGAATATTCAAATTCTGAAAACTATTTTTTTTGCCATCTCTGCTTCTAAAACAAGATTTAGAAAGTTTAGAATAAAATTTGAAATTGTATGCATTTATTTTATTATTCAAAGATCTTAGTTAAATGACATTATTCTGAGGATACAACCATGAGTAAGTTAAAGCCTGTATTTACAGAGCTTCATATGGATTTAGAAAGCTGAAAAATCCCAGTCTTATTTCTTTTTCCTTCCTGTGGTTGGGCTTTTTGCTATTGCTAAGCAGATGAACCAAACCGGCTAGCAATGTGAGGGGTATTCTCACTTTATAAAAAGGTCTCTTCATTTTACCTACAAATCAGCCTCTTGGTCATGTTCATATATTTCTGCCTGCAGTACTGTTGAGGAATGAGCTTGCCTCTGAGACTTGGGAGAAATGCATAGAACTGCCTGGGAGATCATCATCCTTTGTGTATCACCACTTATTGTGCTCTTCCCAAGAAGAGCACAGAAGCAGATATTGAATTTGGAATACTATCTATCGAATTTGAAAAGAAAACAATTCGTATTGAAAAAAGCATTTAGAAAATAGAAAAGCATGAATTTCTTTTTCCGTTTTTTTTTTTTTTTTTTTTTTTGAGATGGGGTCTCATTTTGTTGCCCAGGCTGATGTGCAGTGGCTCTATCTTGGCTCACTGCAACCTCCGCCTCCCAGTTTCATGTGATTCTCCTGCCTCAGCCTCTCAAGTAGCTGTAATTACAGGTGTCCACCATAACACCCAGATAATTTTTGTATTTTTAGTAGAGATGGGGTTTCACAATGTTGGCCAGCCTGGTCTTGAACTCCTGACCTCCAGTGATCCACCTGCCTTGGCCTCCCAAAGTGCTGGGATTACAGGTGTGAGCCACCAAGCCCAGCCAAATAGAACTTGGGGAATTACATCTAGTTTAGCAAAAATTTACAAATAGTGAACTTTCTGGTGCATTAAAAAAATAATCACAGGAATGTAGTGATTCTACCCATTAGTGTGAGCATAAGCCAGCCAGAAGATTGGGTGGCTTGTTTTCCTTGTCTGTATCAAAATGTACAGATGCCCTTCCACTGATGCCATAGAACTGACTTCCACAGGCAAATGAAAGTTGACACTTCCTGCCTTTGATTCATTGCAAAGGTGTGACTTTGGGGACTCTTACCATCAGAGCTGCAATAGGACAGTGGCAAGACGCTGAAATAAAAAGAATGGATAATAGGAAAAGTCTCTTCTTGTCCCACCATAGCCCATCAACATTTTCTCATTTGCATAAGCATAGTAATTTCCTAACCAGGAAGTCTCCATTAAGCCTGACTTTATGTCCTTTCCAATGGCTACTGCCCGCTTGTTTAGGAAAGGAGAGAGTAACTGGTATCTGCAGAAGATAGCGGAAGACAACACAGGGTTTCCCTGAAGTGGTGGGATCGGAATTTGATTGATAATCCACCCAAGAAAAGTTTTTAATTAAATAAAACATAATATTGGGGATACTATGAATAATGATCAGCATTTCATTAACCCTTTCAACATACAATAATATATAAATCCAATAATTGATCTATTACTGTATTTAATTCTTGTTAACTGTGGTAAAAAACAAAACAAAACAAAAAAAACAGTGGATTAACATCACTCATGCATTTACCTTACATCAAACTTGGGTGAAAAATATCTGGTCTTTATATTTTCTCTTCCTCTCTCTTTGACAGAATTTAAAGTATATGAAAGTCATACCTTGCATATATGCCCTCTCATATACCAAACTTTCCGGGTACATTTATATATACCTACTCCTCTACAGAATTACATATGCAGAAACACATGCATGCTACTTCACAGACACTTTAAAACATTTTAAAAATCAATTTTTACTCTATTTACTTTTTATTTTATTTACTCATCTTAGTACTTTCACACGTCATTGTAAGATTCTGATAATGACAGCAGTAGTTTGTCTTGAGTTCAACTGAAATGTGAAACGCTATCCTAAGAGGTCTACACACAGCTTCCAGCAACTCTTTAAGGTTTTCATTTCTGATATTTGCATTTTACAGATGAAGAAATTAAAGCAAAGGAGCGTTGAATAATTCTTCTAAGATGACACAGCAGTACATTTTGAAGCTGGAATGCAAACTCAGATAATATTTCCCCTATCATGATGCTCTTGACTATTATTTTACTCTACTTCCTTTCCAGTGCTACTATATTATTATCACCAACTTAGATATGTAGACAACCAGGCTTAGAGAAAGCAAGGGTATTGACTAAGGTCGTAGAGTTAATAGTGGTGAGGCTGAGACTGCACCCAGAGGATATGCTCTTAAACAATACACTGCAATATAAATCCACATGCCTTTTTCCTCATTATGGGGCTAGAGTTTCATTCATCCATAGCTACTAAGTTGTCTAATATATTACCTTTGTGGGAATCAGAAAGTTATTTCGGCTTTTATTCCCTCGTTTTCTCAAAAAGTAGAATCAAAGCCCCTGTCCTTTGTCCAAGAAATCGAATTAACACTAAATTGAAGTGTTGCATGACCATCACAGCCACAAGTCGGGCCTCACACATACCAGACTAAGAAGATGCCCATTTCTGACCGTGTTCTAGTTACATGAGGTCAAAAATAAAATTGCATTGGTTTTGAATATACATCAATAATTAAAAATACTGCAGGGTAGACTCAACAATTTTAGTATTCAATTTTTGTTACATATCTATTTCTAAACAAAATTTAAATCTGGGAGCACTGCTGGAGTTCATTCAGCACCCCAGAATTGTTTGCAGTCATCTGTGTGTCCTAACAGCCTAGTTCCCTTTGATTCTTTTAGTATCAAACTCTGGACATGTGAAGTTGAGATGAAAGGCCTTGGCTCCTACAGTGAGGACAAACAGTGATTCACTCTCAGGGTGATGGAACCAGGAAGGAGAAGACAAACTTTGCATTGTGTAAGGCAGCCACTGGAAAGCCATCTTTAATCCCTTTCCTCCCCAGAAGGATTTGAATGGAATTGAACTAAACAATTAATAAGTGTCTGGAGATACTGTAAAGGAAGAGACTTTAAGCAACAGATCAGTACTGTCATTGTTCAGAATACTGTATATTAGAAGGCTTTACACTGGATGAGGCCAGTAATGCATTTGAAGCTACCCATATGTTTTCTCTTGCTAGGGCTTCCTCTGTCTTGCCATGGCAGGAGGTGAAATGTTTCCTAGAGGCTGAATTGAAGGGCAAGAGCAGCCAAGTACAAGGTTACATAAAGACTGAGCCAAACCTTTCTGTCAAAGTAATTGCATAACACGTTTCTGTATTGACCCAATGATTTCAATATAGAATTGAACAATTTCACACTGATAGACTTTTTTTTAACTATTAATGGCATAATGAAAATCTGTGCTATATTGAAAAGAGACTGCCACTTTTTGATGAGAGAAAACTGTATAGCCATAAACTCAGTCATGAGAAATAAACCTGGGGAAATAAACCTCAGTTGTGGCTAAAGGTCATGGTGATTTTAGCTCACTTTCATTAGCTGCTATTTAGAGGTAAAATCTCTTAAGAATGATATCTCTCAATATGAGAAGCCCAAATGTTAAGTGTAATCACCTTGCCCATATGCATAAATATAATGACACTTTCATGCTTGTATATATACCCTATGATACTTTATATTATCATGCTATGGGACTGTAAAACTGATTTCACAGCACGTGGCTTATTAAAACTCCGGCCGTCACACAGCATTCCTGTGCACTGGATTTTCAATTTTGTTGTCGCTCTTGATTCCCTTTTGCATATGTATTTGCTGGGAAAACCAATTACCAGATGGCACATGGTTATTTTTACATTTTGTATGGAGGGCTTCCAGCTGATAATTATGACATTACAGGAAGACTCCTATGCTTTGCATTAAGAATCTTTGGCAGAGGCCGTGATAAGCTTTTCCATTTGACTCTACACCTCTTGACTGATATATATTTATAAATTATTTGTGGGCAATGTTCACAGATATCAGGGAAGAATTTCCTTCCTTATAAATGGGGTTCCACAAACATAACATTCATGGAACAATGAACGGTGTTTTTCATTCCTTCAATCCATCAATAAACTAATATGTATTTTAAAATTTCTAGTTCAAGGTAACTCAGGACAAATTGTCATAGCCATCACATATCAGAAAAGTCACACAGTCCAGTGGTCTATGTGTGACTCAGGCTTTCAGACCTGTCAGGTGGCATCTGTGTTACAGCATCCAGTCATTTTTTTTTATTAGCTCCCTTGCTTTAATGCCTCTGAGGGAGGTTTTAAGAGAGAGGAAGAGAGAAAAGGAGAGACTGAAAGCAAAGGTAATAGTACAAAATGACTATAATTACAATTATGTAGTAGTAATAAATCCAGAATTGCAGTGTAACACACCAGAGTAGAGTCAGGCCTTAAAACACATTAGAATTAGAATCAATAGGCTATACTTTTGTTAGTATATCAACCCTCAACCCAAAATGCACCTTAGCTCCTGAAAAACACTGGGTTGCGTTCCTGCTATGCTCCCAACTCGGACACTTCTTTCCAATTACTTTAATTATGTTATTAAAAGTGTAGAATATGTGAAATCTTATTTCCTTGAATATTATCAATGTTTTCCTTTTGATTCACCTCAGTTACAGAAAGTACATTTTTCCCCTAAATACATATCATATTTTTCTTGCTGGTTTTGATTTTTTAAAATTTTTCAATGTAAGGGAAGAATGGTTATTAGATTACCACCAAATACTGTTTAAATATAACATTTTACATAAATATTGTTCTAATATTAATACATTTAATGTGGGCTGTGAAGAAATGTCTTTGGACAGCTTAATTAAAATTCAGGAAATTTTGCCAGCTTCTTTCCCAGTTTCAATGATAAAAATAAAATGCTGTGTGGTTGATATGAGAATTAGTCCCTAGAGAATAAAGGAAGGACTCAGTAGAAATCTGTGTGCTTCCAGACTGCCTTTTCCTACTCAACCCCAATGAACATGAAGCATGCATAATTTGGCACTGCTGTCTCTGTATTTGCATTTAGCACACATACATTAAGCTAATTAATCATGTTGTGTCCTAACTCCTCCCAACAAATACATTAACTATTCAGTTAACTGATGATGAAATAGCCAATTCTTTAAATGATATCCACACTAAAAATGGTAAGGTAAGCACATATTTATTGACAGTTGATGCTTTTCTGGAATGATCCTCCCCTGCTCAACAGAATTTCTGCTCAGTTAATATAGCAAGAGAAAAGACATGTGCGGAATAATCTGAATCTGTGCAAACTGATTGTTCATGCTGCTAAAATAGCTATTTCCTGTAAAGAAAACACAGTGGTCAACGTATCTTTAGTAAACAATGCTCTTTATTAAGCTGATACAGTTAAAAATTAGAGGCAGATGGAATAATGGAGGAAGGAGTCACAATTAAATACTTCTTCATAATTTCTGACACTAAAGTAACTTCTAAAGTAATTGCATGTTTTCTGTGGCTTATATCAGTGAAATGTGGTCAGCCTTTACTCTGGCACTCATTATGAGTGGCAATGTCTTTAATCCTTGTGCTGTTTCTGACCCTGATTCTGAAGATTAGCATTCTGCAACACTGAGTCACTGGGTTATCCTGGTAAGTTGTACAATCATTGACTTCGAGCAGGGTTCTGATCAGTGTAGTACAAGGTTAAGATAATCCTTGTTCTTCGTGACATTTTTCTTCTCTTATTTTCTGTTAAGGAGACAATCTGATGGCTGTGGAAGATTTTACAAGAGTCGGTGTTTGAAAGTTTTTTCTAAATCCACGTTAATGGAACAAAATAATGGGGAACCAACTGAGACTGGGGTCTAATTTAAAGTCACTTTGCCAAATTAAGCCATAGCCTTTCACCCACAGCATTACATCCTACTGCCATTTGTCTTTTCAGTTAACTTTATGGATCCCAGAAACACTAAATATCAAAGCACATAAAAGTAAGCACTTTAAATAAAACCTGGAAGAATCTTAAATTAATACAGCTATTGCAAACTTAGATAATACATTTTTTCCCCAAATGACAGTGTTCAGAAAATAGGAGAAAAGCTCTAGTTGTTTTAAAAGAATGTGTTCTGCATAACAAAGATGGTGAAGATGAAGCAGGTAAGCAATTATCAGTTAGTAAAATGGTTAGAAAATAGAGTAACTAACCTGGTGGGTGAAAACTCAGATGAGGATATTAATTCACTATTTAACTGGACAGATAATTTATAGCTAAAAATATTATTATGTTTTGATTTTGTAGTTGTTATTGAAATGAAAGTCTTTAAACTCAAGACAAAAGTAGTGTTTTCCATTCACATCTCAAAGATAATATAAAATTAAGTTGCCTTATTTTCCAACCCAAGATAAATTTAGAAGGCCATTTTTCACAAAAGCAAAAGAACATTGGAAAGGAGGGAAGATAGAGGAAAGGAAAGTAGGAAGGAAAGAAGATCCTTACAAAGGTGTCTTAAAAGGGAAATAGCTAAATCCTACAAAACTAAAGAAAATGGTATACCATTATAAATGAAAAGATGGGAAATAAAGCCAAATGTGGATGTGTAGTATTTTCTACATGATTTTTACTTTGTTAAGCTTACATCTAGTCTTTTATTAATAAGAAACTATTATTTGAATCTCATTTTTTTCTCCTATTTATCTCTTGAAAGTTCTTGATGAAGAAGTATGATTATGTCTTATCCTGTTCAGGCTGCTATAACAAAAGACAACAAACCGGTAGTTTATAAACACAAGAAATTTATTTCTCATGGTTTTGGAGGCTGGGAAGTCCAAGATCAAGGTGCTTGGCAGATTCAGTGTCAGGTGAGGCTCTCCCTCCTGGTTCATAGATCGTACCTTCTGAATCCCCACATGGTAGAAAGGGCAAGGCATCTCTCTGAGGCATCTTTTATAAGGGCACTAACCCCATCCATGGGAGCCCCCAAGACCTAATCATCTTCCACTAGGCCCAACCCACTTATCATCACCTTTTTGATAAGGCTTTAACGTGAACTTTGGGGGAACACAAATATTCAGGGTGTATAGCAAGTTCTAAATTTGTGGGAGTTTGAGGGTATTTTTTGTTTTTTGTTTTTTTTAAATGTTTATTTTAGGTTCAAGGGTACATGTTCATGTTTGTTATATAGGTAAACCTGCATCACAGGAGTCTGTTATATGGATAATTTCATCACCCTGGTTCTAAACCTAGTATGCTATAGCTATTTTTTCTTCTTCTCTCTCTCCTCCCACCCTCCATCCCCTGAGAGACCCCAGTGTCTGTCGTTCTCTTCTTCGTGTCCATCTGTTCTCATCATTTATCTCCCATTTATAAGTGAGAACATGTGGTATTTGGTTTTCTGTTCCTGTGTTAATTTCCTAAAAATAATTTCCTCCAGCTCCATCCATGTTCCAACAAAAGACATGCTCTTGTTCTTTGTTATGGCTGAGTAATATTCCATAATATTTGGTAATATTCCATAATATTTGATAACATTCCAAATATACCACATTTTCTTTATCCAATCTGTCATTGATGGACATTTAGTTTGTTTCTATGTCTTTGCTATTGTGAATAGGGCTGCAATGAACATTCGCAGGCATGTCATGCATGTGTCTTCATGGTAGAACAATTTATATTCCTCTGCATATATACCGAGTCATGAGACTGCTGGGTCAAATGCTATTTCTGTTTTTAGCCCTTTGAGGAATTGCTGTACTGCTTTCCACAATGGTTAAACTAATTTACACTCTCACCAACAGTTTATAAGTGTTCCCTTTTCTCTGCAACCTCCCCAGCATCAAGTTATACATTTGAAGCATGAGATTTATCTATTTTGTAATCCAGGAAATCATTGTAATTTTTCCTGAGTCTCTAAAGGAGCCAGTAGCTCTGTCTTGCACACTAAGCATACATAAGGTTTGGGAGAATACGTAGTTCATAAGTTATGAAATCCCACAAAGTGCCTCAGGGAAAATAAAAGGCATTAAGAAGTACAAATATTCATGTGTTGTCTTTGTTATATTCAAATAAAACAGTGAGAAGAAAACTACATTTTTTTTCATGTGCGTATGAATAATAAGTCCAGAATATGTCACCTTTTGGGATGTTTATAGAAAGACCGCCCTTCAGGTTAGAGCTATTTCTCTTAGTCTGCAAGTAATCTTGATTCTTTGATCAAAATGAATCATGCCATTCTGGATGGCTGCAAGCTTGGTTGGCCTGCTGCTGCTGTTTCCTACCATCATATAGCCATACTGTGTGTCACATGACAAGGTCATTGCCCAGGAGGTGTTGCTATCCTGCTCATCAGCACTGAAGCAGCACACATCTGCTGGCCTGAACCATGTAGAAAAGAGAGGATGTCATAATCAACTGCTGTAAGGCAGGCAGGAGTAGGGTGGCGTGTGAAAAGGAAAGACTACAAGACACAAGCAAATGGTTTTGTCTTATCACTGGATATCAAGACAGCATCCTGTCAACACTGTCGAAACCCTCAACATGGTAGGATGAGAGTAATCAGTCCAATCCTTTGAGGTCAAGCATTTGGGAAAATATTCCCCCACTTCTATTTCCTCAAAAATATTCTCATGTCTTTTTATTTAATGCAGGTTAAAATGTAACAGAGTATGTAGAATTAGAATAAAGTATAATCTCAGATTTCTCTTTGCCTTATAAAATAACTTAAATGCAAAAAGATCCCTTATGAAATAAATGTGTATGAGTCAATACATGAGTGCAAGGATGGGGTCTATCTTCAAGACAGGTAAGCTTCTTGTTTTCTAGGAGCTTGAATTGGAGTATGTGGTGAGAGAGGGGAAGAAGAGGAAGAAACACGGTTCAGAGAAAAACTGGTTTTGATTTAGGATGCTTAATGCAAACAGGTACATTATCAGCTTTAACATAATAATGAAGACAATCTGGCTTATTTACTTACTTTCTGACAGCATTACTTTACCATATCAAATATTTTTCATCAAATGCCATCGATTTATTTAAACCCAATCTATTTAGTATTTTAAAAAGCATCAGATAATGTAAGATAAGACTAAGAGGGAGAGGGGAAATTTTCATTCACCTCATGTCAGGGAAGCACTAAAATATAACCATATGTTTATATTTATTTATATAATACAGTTTTTAATAGAGAAGGTTTGCAAACAATCTTACTCTCTCCTTTATATTCTTTGTAAATATTGAGAAAATAGAAAACTAAAGTTGGAAATAGACAAAAACTGAACTCATGATCTCCCATGTTGACCATAAATCTGTCTCCTTCTTCATTCAATATTTCAATGTTAAATATCAAGCACTCACAGGAAAGATTCATAGTTAATTTCATCCTCAGTTTTAAAGAGAAATTCAATATGCACTCATACATAACGTAGAAAAATTGATACATGTACTGATAAAAGTAAGATCAGTTCCAGTAGCTAGAATCTTTGTGAGACAGAAGATGAGAAAAAATGAGGCTATAAGCATGGAAGAAGGTAAAGAATGCTAAAAACAAAAAAATAGCCTGCCTCAGATAAGAACAGAAGCGCCAATTAAAAAGTGAAAATTTCAGCCAAATCATCAGTTTGAATGTGGAGCTTTTTTTCTCCGTCAGAACGTATTTTGACATATTGCCAAATAACTATGGGTTTTCTTCCCCCCTTACTGAATTGACCAAGTTAGTTGCTTGCTTCAGTTTTACAAAATTTTAACCCAAGTTTGGAGAACATTTCAAAAATTGCAGGTGGATTGTTTCTACTGTCTGCTAAACAAATGTGTTGAACATCTTGTGATTTGTTCATCATGTACAGTATGAGTGTTCTTTTACTTTTTGTCTTTAATTGCTTCTTGAGCTAAATATAAAGCTAAGCTAGCCTGGCTATTGTTGCACAGTGTTATCCTATCACCCTAATAAATTAGCTTTTGGGTGGGAAACCGGGCAGAGATCCATGCACGTTACTGTTTCTTGTTTTGTTTTGGGTTTTGTTTTGTTTTCAATGTATTACCCCCAGTTCTGTTCCAGTTTGTCCTTCACCTGTCTTTGAAATGTGCTGTCACTCAAAAAAGCTGGTTCCTTCTCTTGGCTCCTCTGCCTGTGCATATTCAGTTAAAAGGAAGCCACGGAATGGCTACATCCTGTTGCTAGCTAAAAGTTTTGGGGTTTTACATTTTGAACTACTCTAAGATTTACACCAGAGCAAAATTGTAAAAAACAAAAACAAAAAAAACAGACATGCTATAGCATCTATTCATGTAAAACAGGAAATGTATGTTGAATTACACAGAAATCTTGCCTAGGGATCTGAGTTGTTTTATTAGTCTGTTCTCACATTGCTACTAAAGACATACCTGAGACTGCGTAATTTATAAATGAAAGAGGTTAAATTGACTCACAGTTTCACATGGCTGGGCAAGCCTCACAAATCATGGCTGAAGGCAAAGGGGAAGCAAAGGCACGTCTTACGTGGCGGCAGACCAGAGAGAGTAAGAGCCAAGTGAAAGGGGTTTCCCCTTGATAAAACCATCAGAGCTCATGGACTTATGCACCATCATGAGAACAGCATGGGAAAGACCTGCCCCCATGATTCAATTACCTCCCACCAGCTATGGCCGACCACATGTGGGAATTGTGGGAGCTACAACTCAAGATGAGATCTGAGTGGGGACACAGTCAAACCATATCAGTTGACATTTCTTATTTAAAAACTAGGGGGGAATAATATGGTTGACAGTCCTTGATGTCATTTATAAGTAGTCAGTCAACAAACACATTTTTGAAGCTCTAGCAAGTGGAAAGTACCATGCTGGGCTTGAAGTGAAGGAGACTGGCACATTTGTCTTTGCCCATAGGACATTGCCAGGAAAAAGTACGGAAAGTAAGAGAGGGCTGAAGATTAATTTTCATGCTCTAACACCTTCACTTTTCTAGTAATACGACATAGGTAAAGTCACTTTTCCCTTTTAAATCTCAATTTCCTCATCTATAAATTAGAGAGAAAGCTTATTACCTCACAATGACTTTATGAGGACCAATAAAATAATGCCTGTGAAAGTGTTTTGAAAATGATGCAACTCTATCCTGATGAAAATTATTATTTTTATTGACATCATAAGCCAGATAATTCTTCATTGCAGGAGCAGTACTATGGATTATAAGATATTTAGCAGTACCACTGGCTCTACCCAGTAGATGCTAGTAGTAGCCCTGTCCCCTAGGTTGTGACAACCAAAATGTCAAATTGCCAGATGTCCTCTAGCTGGGGGAGGGAGCTGGAAGGGCAGTGCTGTGTTCCTGCTTGAGAATATTGATACACACATAAATGTAAATACACAGAGAGCAAGGATTATAACACTTAAGGCCATAAAACATTTAATATGTACAGATGTCACTTTAAAAATCAACATAATAAAGATTCACCAAAGAAGAGGACATTTTTTGCACTGTGGTACAAAGGGGGCCACTTAATTTCCTGAACAATCAATAGTGCCTTTGTCTGATGGAGGAGATAACTGGTCATATCTTCTTACTTTCTCCTACCAAGGTGGCCTTGCTAGAAAAAAAAGTGATTTTCTAAGTGATAAAACAAGTTAAACACTAAATTCAATTTTTATCAGCTTTATAAAAATATCTTTGAAATGGATAATACAGTGAAGTGGATCAAAACACCTACGGTGGAGTGTTTGCATTAGAAGAACCATCTGCGTAGGGCCAGGTGCGGTGGCTCACACCTGTAATCCCAGCACTTTGGGAGGCTGAGGTGGGCAGATCACAAGGTCAGGAGATCAAGACCATCCTGGCTAACACAGTGAAACCCCGTCTCTACTAAAAGTACAAAAAATTAGCCAGGCGTGGTGGCGGATGCCTGTAGTCCCAGCTACTCGGGAGGCTGAGGCAGGAGAATGGCGTAAACCCAGGAGGCAGAGCTTGCAGTGAGCCAAGATCACGCCACTGTACTCCAGCTTGGGCGACAGAGCGAGACTCCATCTCAAAAAAAAAAAAAAAAAAAAAGAACCATATGGGTAAAGATAGTATGAAAGGAGGAGGAAAGAGCTGAAACCAAGTTTAAAAACCTTGGGCCAGACACTATTCTAAGCCTCAGTTTTCCCAATTGTAAGAATAAAAAAAAAATACAATCTTCGCAAAATATTGTGTAGATATGGATATGCAAAGCTCTCAGAAAAAGTGCCTGGAATGTTATATCAACCCAATAAATGTTACCTTTGCTTTTTTAAAAGAACAATAAACATGTTTTATAGTTTTCTGCAGTTTTTAAAATAACTCTACACAACTTATTTCATTTCACTCCCAGAAAACAATTCAGTGATATAGATATATTATTATTTCTATTTTATAGACGAGGACACCAAAGCTGGAAGAAGCTCACTAATTTGGCCAAAGTCATAAAGATCATATAAATCAGACAAAAGATTCAAACTGGTATCTTCTGGATCCAGTATCCATTAATTTCTCCTGCTTCTGTCCTAAATCTGTGAGCACCCTAACCGTTTGCCTTCTCTAGGACTCAAGTTTTTCTATATAAAAATATAATAATTAAATGTTATCAAATGTATTTTCTAACTCTAAAGAATCTTTCCATTTTCTCTACCTGATACTATTCTAATGTACACCAAGGCCAGTGGTGAGATTACCACAAATGTTAGCCACTGGCATTTATTTAGAAACTAATTATAAGCAAAGTGCCAAGTGATTTTACATTTACCTTATTATTTTTACCTAAGAATCTCTACCAAACAAAAAAGGGGTGCATTTAAACCTTTCTTTTTTAAGTTTGAGAGTCCTGGTGTGTTTCTGAAAAAAATAAAATTATCTTTGGTTCCAAATTCTATGAATTACAATTTTGAATTTTACCTCTGATCATTTCCTTCCATGAAAATGTGTTGGTTACTCAGGAGTTAAAAATCTCTCACTTTTGCAATCGGGACAACTTGTGTATTTCTGGTTTAATGTGTGGCTATCTCAAGAGATATAAGGTGCCATTAGTGAATGCAGAGCTATTGCTGAGGAGATGCTAAATAAAATTAATGTCTTCAGATTTACTAACCCCAAACACAGCCACATTCCCTGGGTGTGTGACGATGGAGAGGCTATGCATATGAGCCTAAAACCCTGGAGACCTCAGCCTTGTACTATAAAGAAGAACACAATTTAGTAACATCTGGTCTGTTTGTTAGGCTGAAAAAGGTAGAGAAGATGAAGGAAAGTGCTAAAATTAATTTGAGAAAGATGACACAGCAGTTGTGATTATTTCCTTGAAGCATTCTGTCCCGACTTAGGCTTCCAATAGCTAAAAGAAGAATAAACGCAGTGACTCTCCCAAACTTAGGCTACAAATGAAGGTAGAATCCTTTTTCCTATAAGACCCATCTAGGAGCGGAAAGAAATACAAACAAGCTGCTATGGGAATCTCTAGTTATTCTTCCAAAGAAAAGTGATAAACTGCAGCTTACAATAGAGAAGCTCCAGAGAGCTTCCAATACTTTAACAAATTGCAACCCCCCTTTCCCTGGGACTGAGGAAAAAGTAGAAGAACAAGGGGATCCAAGTGTAGATTTGTTCTCTACTACTTTCTCTCCAGGGAGACTCCTCAAACTCTGAAATTGATAGGTTCAAGACAAAGGATGCCCTGTCATGCCTCAGAGTGAGCATCCACCGCCCGACTGGTTTCTTCTGTCTCATTCTTTCTCCCCACCAGCGACTCTGATGCTTCACTTCACACAGCTGTAGCCCTGCCCAGTTCACAAGCAACTTTCAACAGCCAGCACTCCCAAGCCTCATGATTTGCCAGTAAGGAAGAATGGGAATTTTAAAACAAAACAAAACAAAAAACACTAAATCATGCTTTCCAGATACAGGATATGGTATCTCAGCAAAGAGCTTTGCATAGGGAATGCCATCCATGCCTCACAGTCTATCTGACGCTGATCCCATATACCAGGTATAAACCATTGTCTAGAAAAAGGGTCTGCTTCAAAATTCTTTATATCTTTTATCTGAGCCTCATTATTTTTTCTCAGGTGTGTCAGTTATACTGTTTAGCCCTCCATTCCTTTTCTACCCTAGCTTAATTCTGAGTATCCTCCATAGCTCTTGTCAACTCTCCATTTCTGCATTAGATTCTCCCCTCTCTCTATGGCTTGCTGGTTGGAGGTCCCATATCTGAAAAGGTGTTTCAAAGCCTAATATTATAGCCTGAATTCATTGAGCATATGATACATGCAATGTGTGTTACATGTTGTTTTACATATTATATTTTTTCCTTACAATAACTGATAATGGATAAGTATTATTCCTCCCATTTTCTAGATGAACAAATTAGAGCTGAGAAACATTAAGCATGTCACCACTATTATAGACCTTCTCTCCTCATCTTTAATAGTTACATTCTTCTGAAAGTCTCAAAATATTGAATGTAAGACAATGACCAAAATAACTCATAGGATCACTGTGAATTTTAGCATTTGAGTGATGCTAACCCAACATATGGGGGGCAGCAATATGGCATCTAACACCCATGTCAGGATGAAAACTTTTACAACTATTTTCTTGGTGTAACTATTCACTTCACAACATGTAAAAAACTTTTACCACTATTTTCTTGGTATAACTATTCACTTCACTTCCTCTGTTTATTACCATAACAACCCTCATCCCTTGCTGAGCAGGATTTCTTTTAAGAGAGGATGCAGAAGAGTGGAACTGTTGATGTTTATTCATAAAGGGGTCCTTCTGGTACAAGACCCTGACATGTTATAATTCAATTAACACTGAAAGATTTCCAGATACACCTTATTTTTTCCAACATCTATCATTAAGCACAACAGTTGCTCCAAACCTCTGTTCGCTCTAGTTTCAGCAGCCAAACTTTAAAATAAAGTTTGAGCCAGGTGCAGTGGCTCATGCCTGTAATCCCAGTATTTGGGGAGGCCAAAGTGGGAGGATCATTTGAGACCAGGAATTTAAGACCAGCCTGTACAACACAGTGAGACCCCAACTCTACAAAAAAATTAAAATTAAATTAAAAATTTTGCGGGATGCAGTGGTATGCACTATAGTTTCAGCTATTGGGAGGTTGAGGCAGGAGCATTGCTTGAACCCAGAGATCAAGGCTGCAGTGAGCTATGATTGCACCAATGCGGTCTAGCCTGGGTGACAGAACAAAACCCTGTCTCAAAAGAAAGAAAGAAAAAGAAAGAAAGAGAGAGAGAGAGACAGACAGACAGACAGACAGAAAGAAAGAAAGAAAGAAGGAAAGATGAGCACCTAAGATACAGAATTTCGAAATAGAAATAAAAGGAAAAATAGCTCTACAATTTCTAACAGCCTGAGTGACAGAACAAGACCCTGTCTCGACTAAATAAATGAAAGACAGGAGGGAAGGAAGGAAGGAAGGAAGGAAGGAAGGAAGGAAGGAAGGAAGGAAGGAAGGAAGGAAATTATAGCACCTAAGATGCAGTCCTAAATAAACATAAAAGGAAAAATAGCCCTCCAATGTCTAACGCCTTTGCTACATCCCAGTTGTGCCCATATTTTTTCCTCCTCGACTGCTACTACCCAGTTCACGTCACCACTAAGCCTCCCCAGACCACTGGCATATCTTCCATTCTGGCACCCTTGCTTCCTATCCTTCCCCTACAAGGCCTCCAAAGTGATCTTTGACAGACAAAAATCCAAATCATGTCATTCCCCTACGTACAATCTCCTTTAAAATTCCCAATATACTTCGAGGGCAACAAAGACTTTTTACCCTGGCTTGCAAAGTGATCCTACTCCTATATCCTTTCCTCCACTTGTCCATTCTGTTACCTACACTGGTCTTTCTTCTACTGGCGTGCACCTTGTGTGAGGGCCTATATACAGCCTGTTCTCCATGCCTTGGATGTTTTTAATGTCAGCCCTCCTAGAGTCACTCCTTCTAGTTATTCAGATCTCAACTCACTCCATCCTTTTTAGAACAACATTCCCTGATGACCCAATTGATAAGAGACACCTGGTAACTCTATCACGTCACCCTATTTTAATTCTCTGCCTCGCATCTATCACTGTATAAAATGTGTTTTGTCTCTCTTCTCTTACTGAGTTTAAACTCTTTGTGAGTGGGAGTTTTGTCTGTTTTTTTTTTTTTTTTTTTTTTTTTTTTTCCCAGTGCACGCCTGAAATGTAGTAGGAACTTAGGAAATAATTTTGAATACACGAGTGAATGATTCCCAGCCAGTAAGAGGCTGAAGATCAGGTGGACTAAAAGGGAGGTCATCCAGACCTTGAATAAGTAAATGAAATACAATGAGGAAAGCTATTGAGGGGTGGGGGGACTAAAACAATAACACAAAAAAAATCCTTAACTAGTTTAAGAATAAGGAAATAAGGCAAAAGGATTGCTTTCTAATGCCCTGCCTGACTTCCAAGTAAGAGAGCTGATAGGAAGCTTTTATTACAGTTCTCCAAATCTTGGATTGAAACCCTCCCTCATCTCTACCCCAGATCTTGCTATAATCCTGCCTGAGTTAGCAATAAACTTGAATATTAGACCACCCAGCTTCCTTGACCAAGCCCAGTTTTTGCTTTCAAGTTACTGTTCTTGTTATTATAACTTAACTTTAGGGAGGGGAGTTCTGAATCAGTCCTCTCCACCAATCCCAAATTACTAAATTTCATATATAAAATCTGTACTGAGTGTTTTTAATACAGAACCTACAGAATGTCAGCACCTCAAGTAATGTCATATAAATACTTTATCTGTCTGCCTTTTTGGCAGCCCTTCTGTACCCAGAATGAAGTGTTTCAAATGTCCTGAAGAATTCAGGGTCCCCTAGGACATGAACATCCTTAAGAACCAAATATTAATGGCCACACATTCCATGGCATTTTAATTAAATTTTTATGTAAAAGTACATGTGGTGCACAGCCACTCTGGAAAATGGTTAAACAATTTCTCATAAACTTAAATATGTTCTTTCTATGTGATCCAGTAATTCCACTCCTAGGGATTTGCCCTAGAAAAATAAAATGACCACAAAGAACCTGTATGCAAATGTTTAAAGAAGCTCTATTTATAATTTCTTAAAACTGGATATAACCCAAATGTCTTTCAATGATGCATTGATAAACTATGGTAGGTCCAAACAATGAAAACAATTTAGCATCAAAAAGGAACAAACTATCAACATAGGCAACATCTTGGTTGTATTTGAAGGGTATAATATTGAGTGGAAAAAAGCCATTCTCAAAATGTTGTGTCAGTACAATGGTAACCCTGAACTGACCAGTGGTTGTCAGGGGCTATGCAGAGCGGGAGCGTGTGACTGGAAAGGGATCGCATGAGGGGGTTTTAGAATGATTACATTATTCTGTATCCTGAGTATTATGAAGATTATATAAATCTAGACATCTCAAAACTCATGAAATTGTATACACAAATAATGTAGTTTGCCATATGATAATTTTAAAAACAAAAACTGTATATACCTATACACACGGGGGTGTATGTGTGCGTGCACCTGTGCATGTGTGTGTGCACTGCAGAACATCTAGACAGGAGAAAGTGTATAAAGAAAAATACTGAGTCTCTTCCTCCCTTCCTTGAAATCCAAATTCTACTTCGAATTGGAAATGCCTCTCTCTCACTTTCTGTCTGTATGTGTATATGTGTGTGTGTGTGTCTCCTCTCTATATACTTATTTGTATGTACACATATGTATATCTGTATAGAGTATGCATAGCTGTAGATCTAGATTTATATTTATAAATATGCATATCTATAGACCTAGATCTATAAATCCATATAGGAGTATCTATAAGTTTGTGTGTGTGTGTATGTGTGTGCACGCACGCACAAATTTGGGCAACAGAAATCACATTCTATTGTTATGAATGTTACCTTTTTCTTTTAACATGACCTCATGGTCATCTTCCTATATCAACAAAATCAAAAGTAATATTTTTATTTTTATAACAATTATATTCTAATATATGGAAAACATGATTTATTCAGAAGTGCCTGATGATAAGTATTTTGATTGTTTCTAGGTTTTCAATATTTTCTTTTATGTTTGTTTTTACCATTTTAAGTAAGGCTAGAGTGAATATTCTTGACATATATTTTTGTCATACATGAATGAGTATTTTTGTAAAAACAATTGAAGGAAGGAATTATTGAGCAAAAGAGTATATTCATTTTAAGTTGTTACAGGCATGGCTAAATTTCCCTCTGTATAATAAAAGAAAAATTGAGATAAGGAGAAGCTTTATTCAAAATACTATTGTTTAGAGGGAGGTGGACTATCATACTGTAGGAAGGGGACTATTGCAATAGAGGGAGGAGGTTATTGCAGGGGAGAGATGGGGGTGACTGCAGCAGAGGAAGGAGGACTACTGTAATAGAGAGAGGGACTATTGCTAAGAGAGGGCGAGGGGCCACTGCAATACAGGGAGGGAACTACTGTGATAGAAGGAAGGGACTATTGCAGTAGAAGGAGGGGGACTATTTTAATATAGAGAGGGGTTACTGCAATAGAGAGAGGGGACTACTGTAATTGAGAGAGGGGAATTTGCAATAGAGGGAGAATTCAAGGATGCTAGGATCTGCAAGCATCTCAAAGGTCTGGCAAAGAAGAGCTACTTTTTCATAGGGAGGAGAAAGCAAGGTAGTTAAAAACCAGGTGTTGGGGAGTGGGCTGAGCTAGTGGCATAATCTGACGTTGATCAAGAAATGTTTTTCCCTGAAGTCAGCTGACTCTTGGGAAAGGACGTCAAGGAGGGTTGTTCTACATGGTCCAGTGTTCATAGGTGGATCAAAATTCAGCTGACTAGGGAAAGAAGGAAGTCTAACTAGAGTTTGGTCAGGTTAAGGTAGGGGGCATTTTGCCCAGATTGGTCAGTGGGGACAAACAGTTCAGCTACTCATTTGTAAGACAAAACCCAGAAATCTGGAAGGTCCTGTCTCACTTTGTTATGGGTAAACACGGGGTCATTCGCGAGTCTTATCTAAGTCAATTGGGGAAGGATCCTTCTTCCCAGTAAGCCATTAAAAGGACACAAAAGAGTGGTGATGAGTGGTTTCTTAACCACTGACATTTTCTGGGACCACAAAGCTTAAGTAAACTTAAACACCATCCCCTCTAACAATGATTGTATTGATTTTCTCTTCTCAGTAATTGTATCTATTAAATACACCCTAACCAATATCAATATTAAATAGATCTCTTTCTTTTCTTCCTAAGTTATATCAAGCTTCCTCTATGTGTCCTATGGCATGGCACGGACAGTTCTGCTGTAGGTACTGTGACTCAGAAATAAAAACCATAAAGTTTGAAGTCAGATAGCGTGATGCCTCCAGCTTTGTTCTTTTGGCTTAGGATTGACTGGGGGATGCGGGCTCTTTTTTGGTTCCATATGAACTTTAAAGTAGTTTTTTCCAATTCTGTGAAGAAAGTCATTGGTAGCTTGATGGGGATGGCATTGAATCTATAAATTACCTTGGGCAGTATGGCCATTTTCACAATATTGATTCTTCCAACCCATGAGCATGGAATGTTCTTCCATTTGTTTGTATCCTCTTTTATTTCATTGAGCAGTGGTTTGTAGTTCTCCTTGAAGAGGTCCTTCACATCCCTTGTAAGTTGGATTCCTAGGTATTTTATTCTCTTTGAAGCAATTGTGAATGGGAGTTCACTCATGATTTGGCTCTCTGTTTGTCTGTTTTTGGTGTACAAGAATGCTTGTGATTTTTGTACATTGATTTTGTATCCTGAGACTGCTGAAGTTGCTAATCAGCTTAAGGAGATTTTGGGCTGAGATGATGGGGTTTTCTAGATATACAATCATGTCATCTGCAAACAGGGACAATTTGACTTCCTCTTTTCCTAATTGAATACCCTTTATTTCCTTCTCCTGCCTGATTGCTCTGGCCAGAACTTCCAGCACTATGTTGAATAGGAGTGGTGAGAGAGGGCATCCCTGTCTTGTGCCAGTTTTCAGAGGGAATGCTTCCAGTTTTTGCCCATTCAGTATGATATTGGCTGTGGGTTTGTCATAGATAGCTCTTATTATTTTGAGATACGTCCCATCAATACCTAATTTATTGAGAGTTTTTAGCATGAAGTATTGTTGAATTTTGTCAAAGGCCTTTTCTGCATCTATTGAGATAATCCTGACTTCAAACTATACTACAAGGCTACAGTAACCAAAACAGCATGGTACTGGTACCACAACAGAGACATAGATCAATGGAACAGAACAGAGCCCTCAGAAATGATGCCACATATCTACAACTATCTGATCTTTGACAAACCTGACAAAAAC
This sequence comes from Nomascus leucogenys, assembly GCF_006542625.1. NCBI lineage: Eukaryota > Metazoa > Chordata > Mammalia > Primates > Hylobatidae > Nomascus > Nomascus leucogenys. The sequence continues at coordinate 59,667,900 of NC_044381.1, read as the reverse complement.
AAGAAATGGGGAAAGGATTCCCTGTTTAATAAATGGTGCTGGGAAAACTGGCTAGCCATATGTAGAAAGCTGAAACTGGATCCCTTCCTTACACCTTATACAAAAATTAATTCAAGATGGATTAAAGACTTACATGTTAGACCTAAAACCATTAAAATCCTACAAGAAAACCTAGGCAATACCATTCAGGACATAGGCGTGGGCAAGGACTTCATGTCTAAAACACCAAAAGCAATGGCAACAAAAGCCAAAATTGACAAATGGGATCTAATTAAACTAAAGAGTTTCTGCACAGCAAAAGAAACTACCGTCAGAGTGAACAGGCAACCTACAGAATGGGAGAAAATTTTTGCAACCTACTCATCTGACAAAGGGCTAATATCCAGAATCTACAATGAACTCAAACAAATTTACAAGAAAAAAACAAACAACCCCATCAAAAAGTGGGCAAAGGACATGAACAGACACTTCTCAAAAGAAGACATTTATGCAGCCAAAAAACACATGAAGAAATGCTCGTCATCACTGGCCATCAGAGAAATGCAAATCAAAACCACAGTGAGATACCATGTCACACCAGTTAGAATGGCCATCATTAAAAAATCAGGAAACAACAGGTGCTGGAGAGGATGTGGAAAAATAGGAACACTTTTACACTGTTGGTGGGACTGTAAACCAGTTCAACCATTGTGGAAGTCAGTGTGGCGATTCCTCAGGGATCTCGAACTAGAAATACCATTTGACCCAGCCATCCCATTACTGGGTATATACCCAAAGGACTATAAATCATGCTGCTATAAAGACACATGCACACGTATGTTTATTGTGGCACTATTCACAACAGCAAAGAGTTGGAACCAACCCAAATGTCCAACAACGATAGACTGGATTAAGAAAATGTGGCACATATACACCATGGAATACTATGCAGCCATAAAAAATGATGAGTTCGTGTCCTTTGTAGGGACATGGATGAAACTGGAAAACATCATTCTCAGTAAACTATCGCAAGGACAAAAAACCAAACACCGCATGTTCTCACTCAGAGGTGGGAATTGAACAATGAGAACTCATGGACACAGGAAGGGGAACATCACACTCCGGGGACTGTTGTGGAGTTGGGGGAGGGGGGAGGGACAGCATTAGGAGATATACCTAATGCTAAATGACGAGTTAATGGGTGCAGGAAATCAACATGGCACATGGATACATATGTAACAAACCTGCACATTGTGCACATGTACCCTAAAACCTAAAGTATAATAAAAAAAAAAAACAAAAAAAACCATAAACTGTGCAATCTCCCTCCCCTCGTGGCAGGGAGTGCACAGGTGAGTAGGTGCAGGAGCCAGGTGAGCGCTTATGAACCTTGGCAGGAGCAAATTCTGTGCAGGCCCCATGGCAGCATCTGAGGGGTACCTGTGACTCCTAAAGGCCCAGAAGGCGTGTTACAGTGCTCTTTTAGCTCTGCTGTCTGTGATGGCTTAAATGTTAACAGCTCAGTGGACCCTTTTTTTTTTTTTTTTTTTTGAGACAAGAGTCTCGCTCTGTTGCCCAGGCTGGAGTGCAGTGGCGCGATCTCGGCTCACTGCAATCTCCACCTCCTGGGTTCACGTCATTCTCCTGCCTCAGCCTCCTGAGTAGCTGGGACTACAGGGGCCCACCACCATGCCTGGCTAATTTTTTGTATTTTTAGTAGAGATGGGGTTTCACTGTGTTAGCCAGGATGGTCTCAATCTCCTGACCTCATGATCCTCACACCTTGGCCTCCCAAATTGCTGGGATTACAGGCGTTAGCCACCGTGTCCAGCTCTCAGGGGGAAGGAGAACAGAAAAGAAGACAGGGCAGGAAGGTAATCTTCCCCTGAAGTCCAGCGATCTCCAGCCAGATTCCTGTCAGAAGTTGCACCCTCAAGCTGTCCATCTGAAGTCAAGCCGCTTCTCTCTGACGTCCAGATGTACTCCCTGACATCCAGCTGCTTCTCCTCTCTGCCTGCTGAGTCTGGGGTCTTTATAGGCACAGGATCAGGATATGGGGAGTGGGGCAGGCCATGGGTGGCATAAGAAAACAGGGATATAACTTCTCACTTTGGGCAATGGTCTCAGGCTATTCGGCTTGAGGGTGGGGCTTCTCCCTGTCTGCCTAGAATTTCCCTGCCCCCTGTCCCTATCAACTATATAGGCACACCCACCACTTCCTCCTACACGCCCAACTCCTGGACACCGCTCCTCTGTTCTCCACCTCCACATTTATTCAAAAAGTTCAAGAGTGTTATATAAGTGCAATGATAAAGTATGTAACTTTTTGGATGAGTTTCACTCAACATAGTTACTTGCAGAGCTATCTAAATTGCTGCATGAATCAGTAGTCTCTGTCCATTTTTATTGTGTAGTGGTATTCTGTAGTATGTGGGTATCACATTTACTCATTCAGCTGGTTAAGAATATTTAGGTTTCCAGTTTGGGATTATCACAAATATAACTGCTACAAACATTTGTGTACCCATTTTGTGTGGATGTAAGTTTTCGTTTCTTTGAGATAAACCCCTAATTTTTCCAGTGTGGCTATAGCATTTCATATTTTCACCAGCAATGTATGAATGATCACTTCCCAGCCTCCTCTCCAGCATTTGATGCTATTGTTGTATTTTTTTTTTTAGCCATTCTGATATCACTATCACTAGGTTATCACTACATTTGGTTACCACTACACCCAAACTCTTATTTTGATTTTAATTTGAATTTCCTCAAGCACTAATTATGTTGACCATCTTTTCCTGTGCTTATTTGCCATCAGTATATATTCTTCAGTAAAATATTCTTACAGTCTTTTGCTCATTTTCTAATTGAATTTTCTCTAATTTTTGAGTGTTGAGAGTTTGTTATATTTCAGATGCAAGTCCTTTGTCATGTATGTAATTTGCAAATATTTTCACCTAACATAGACACACCACTGTTCAACTTGTCTTTTTATTCTCTTAACAAAGCTAAAGTTTTTGGTTTTATGAGGTCTAATTTATTAAGCTTTCCCTTTATGTATCATTGCCACTGGTGTCAAGTTTAGAAGCTATTTACTTAGTCCTAAGTCCCAAAGATTTTTTCTTGTATTTCCTTCCAAAATTTTTATAGTTTTACATTTTATATATAAGTCTGTGTAATCCATTTTGAATTAATTTCACTGAAAAGTGAGAGGTATAAATCAAGGCTTTCTTTTTACTTCTTTCTTTCTTTATATTCTTGCCTATGGATGTCCAATTGCTCTAGTACCATGTGTTAAAATGTTGTTCTCCCTTGAATTGCTTTTTCATTTTAATTGAAAATCAGTTGGACATATTTATGTGCATATATTTATGGGTACTCTATTCTGTGACATTCATTAACATCTCTATCCCTCTGCTAATAGTGAACTGTATTCATAGTATAGCTATATTACAATCTAGTAGAGCCTTAAAGTAAAGCCTTAAAATCTAGTAGACATTTATTTTCACTGTATTCTTTTAAAAATTACTTGGACTATTCTAGGATTTTTTGCTTTTTTTATATAATTTTTAGACTAAGTTTGTCTATTTGTACAAAAGTCTTTGCTGATATTTTGATAGGAATTAAAATTAATTAACTTGGGGAAGTATTGACATCTTCACTAACGTTGAATTTTCTATTTGTTGAACGCATTATGTCTTTGATCTTTTTTCAGAAGAATTTAATTTTCAACATAAAAATTGAAACATATTTTGTTAGGTTTAGTTAGAGGTATTTCAATTTCTTTAAAGCAGAATAAATGGTTTTTTAAATTTCTTTTTTTTAAGTTCAGTTTCTATGTGTTCACAAGTAGTATGCAGAGACACAATTGATTTTTATCTGTTAATTTTTCACACTACAACCTTGCTGGACTCTTATATTAGTTCTAAGAATTATTTTGTAGATTCCTTTGAGTTTTCTGTATTTACAGTAAAGGCATCTGCAAATAGGCACAATTTTATTTATACCTTTTCAATCTGCCTTTTGTTTCTTCTTTCTTATTTTCATCTTTTTTTTTTCCTTATTGCACTGGCTAGAATTTAGAATTTTTCGTACTACTTCAAATAAGTCTAAGAAATGCAGACATTCTTGTCTTCTTTTCCGTATTTAGGGGAAGTACTGAGTTTTCACACATTAAGTAGGATATTAGCTTTAGTTTTCTACATAGGCAGTTTTTTTTTAATGAATTGGAAGAAATTCTTTATTTCTACTTCACTTAGGATTTTTGTCATGAATGGATATTGAATTTTGTCAAATGCTTCTTTGCATCAATTGCTGTATCCACATGATTTTTCTTTTTTAGCCTAGTTGAAATGGGCAGACTACATTGATTAATTTTTAAATAATGCCTCCATCCATCTATAACTATAATAAACCTCTTTTGATATTTATGTGAAAGTCTGTTTATACTTTGCTGGATTTGGTTTCCTAATATTTTGTTAAAATTGTTTAATTTAAGCTCATGAGAGACATTTGTCTACACCTTTTTTTCTGGCTTTTATCAGGGAAATACTGGCCTCATACAATAAACCTGCCTCACAATTTTGAAGATATCCAATTATGGAACTTTCCTGACTTTAAGAAGGCTATGTCAATTTTGTTAAATGAAAAATGTATAGTACAGCTATGCCCCAAGACATGTAACATTTTGTTTTACCAGTGTTGTTATAATTCTAACTGACATTTGTAGAATTTTTCTAGTTTCTTTCAGCAAGTTTATTTTTCTCACACCCTATCAACAACCATGTTATGATATTATATGTATTGCTGACCTGTTGTTCTATTTAACATGAGAGTTTCATTTTAGTAGTGAATGAAGTACTATCCTAGAAATCTGTGGCATGAAAACAAGATAAATTACTAAGCAACTTGTATTTTTGTTAGGTGCGTCTGAAAGCATCATTTTTTTCACAATATCAACTGTATTAAATATTTTAAATAATCAGGGAGGTGGCTAATTAGTCATAGTGTATGTGGGCATATGTGATGAATATAATTCATTTAAGTATATTTTATATTGTGGACAGAGTACTGAAAATGGAAACAGAATATCTGAATTCACATCTTCATATACCAGCTCTCCTGCTTACTAGCTATACTTGGGACAAATCAACTAGTTTTTCATATGGATATAGTAGATATACTAACATTCATCTTATATATGAGAAACTTAAATAAGGTCATTTTAGAATTAATACAATGTAAATTTCTTACTATGACTACCTATATTTTACTATGTCCTTACATGGCTTTGACTATAAGCTTTATGCAGAGATACATTTCATTGATGTTTGCAAACACAAAATGATTTTGAAATAAGATAACTCAAAATGGGATTTTCAAATTTCACTTCCAAGTTGGGAAGCTCAGAATGCTATGGTTAGGCAAACTTTGAAAGAAGAAAAATGTTTTCTATTAGAAAAATATATAGTAATACTGAAAAATGCTTCTGGAAAAAAAGTTGGGGAGACTAGAAGAATGTTCTGAGTTCAAAAAATGTTAATGCACTTCTAAATGCCATACATTTTGTGTTTCATAATGCACACTAGTCACCAAGATCTCCAGGAAATCCTGAAACAGAGAAGCCAAGATAGCTTAATTTAACCTAGCATTTTAACACTTATTTAAACACGAACTTTCCCTTTTAAAAATATATTAAAATCATAGACAATTTGTATTCTCCGTAAAACTCTGTGGAACATTCAGTAACATAGTCCTTTACTTAGAGGAAAGCAAAGCAAAGACAACAATGCAAGAAAATGGTACCTGTGAAAAACACCTTTTCATGCTAAAATTTAAAAAGAAAACTAGATTTAGATAATTGAAATCTAAAAGTTTTAAGATTTGGGGAAGAGATGGGGGAGTCATATGGATTTATACAAATCATACACAATTTTTGAAACATTTTAATGTACTGGATTTTTAACTCATATATACATATTATAAGACAATATATTATATATAATACTGTGGCTTCAGAAAAAAACAAGTAATATGGCATTGGCTGCATTAAAAAACTTCACCTGCATCCTTCCGCAACCACTATTATTTTGCCTAAAATATGTGCCACATGAGGGAACTGTTATATACCAAGGACCACAATACCAAGTAGTTGGGGTTAACTTTTTATTTGAACAGTAGCCACGAATGTGACAGGTAATGTTCACAAGCTTGCCATGTTTCCATATACTTAGTCATATATTAAGAAAACCTGAAAGTTTCTGCACTGAATTTAAAAGCTATCATAATTTTCAGTCAACATCAAAGCTAATAATATAAAACATTTACATCATATGTTCCCTGAATTTATGCTGATACAAATAACCACTCAGCAAAACTGAAAAAAACATAAAGAAAAAGAAAAAGAAAGCAAAACAAAAAATGTAAATAGTGCTATCGATTTCTGCCTGTCATTCAGCCTGTGTAGACCCCACAGTAAACACAGGTGAGTTTGCTATGCCTATTTACCTGTGACCCACTGACTATTCACACCCTTCTGACATTCTGTCACCTCCAAATCTTAGTGTAAGTCTCTCATCTGGCTAAAGGTGATTCATACCATCAAGTGTGTTGTGCACGTGCACACATACACATGTAAGCTAGAAACAGAAATCTATTTATTACCATGACGAAAAAACTGACTTTGTTGGACTTAATAAGGAATTGTGTATGGTGCACTTAATTCACCATATCTAAGCTCCTGGGAGTTTTTCTCACCTGGAAATCGAAGATGGTACTCATCCTACCTCCCTCACAGTCTTAATGTAAGGACCAAATGAGGTACTGCATATAAACATTTTGCAAATTTTGCAGCTTTATAAACTATGAGATATTGCTATGCAGCAATGTCAAAAATAGGTCTAAAAGTGATGCCACACAATTGCACCAATCATTAATTCTATTTTCTTGCTAAGGTATTCTTATGTTATAAAAGTCTTAAATATAAATTATATTAACCATCAATGTAAGAATAAACCAGTTTTCTAAAGTAAATAGGATTTGTTAATTGTAGTTAAAGAAGCCAGCCTCCAATATGAACCCCAGTGATCCTTGCCTCCTGACACATATTCATATTCTTCTATAGTCTCCTCTTGTTGAGTGTGGGCTAGACGTCCTGATTCACTTCGAATAGAATAAGGCAGAAGTGACCCAGAGACTAGGTCATAAACACAGTGTGATGTAACTCTCTTTGCTCTTCAATCATGTGTTCCGAGAAACACCAGCTGTCATCTCATCTACAGCCCTATGGAGAGGCCCATGTGGCAAGGAGCTGGGACCTTTTGCCAACAGCCATTTTAGTAATTTTGGAATTACATTTTCCAGCCCTAGGAAAAGTTGTAGCTGACTGCAGCCCCAGCCAACACCTTGAGTACAAACTCATGAGAGATCCTACAGCAGAACCACTCAGCTAAGCCATCCCTACATTTCTAATCCTCATAAACTGAATCAAATAACAAATTATTGCAGTTTTAAGCTACTAAATCTTGAACAATTTGTTACATAGAGATGGATAATTCATGCAGATTTTGGTACTCACTGCTGCTGGAAAAAAGCAAATATGTAGGAGTGGTTTTGGAACAAAGCAGTGGTCAGAAGCTGTAAGGATTGTGAAGAGAGGCTTAGTGAAAACTTAAAGTGCCTTAGACACAACTGTTCATAGAATTTTGAACACTGAACTGGGGATAGGTGATTTAGCAAAGGATACTTTTAACCAGATGTTGTTGAAGGTGCCACTTGGTTTCTTCTTGCTGCTGAGTACAATGTTAAAGGCAAGACATAATCTAAAGGAAGGAATATTTAACAAAAATAAGCCACAACTGACTGGTTTTGAAAATTCTCAGTCTCTCTTCAAGGCAAGAAAAAAATGCTAAAATTAAGAAATAGCTTCTGAGTAAAGGTCAAACCCAGCAAAATCTTAGGCAATCATGGTCTAAAGATGACAGGAAGTTTATGATGATAAAATCCTTATTAAGACCTCAGAAAGATCAAAGGAGGTGCCTTGTCTGCATTCAGTTAGACAAAATGCCATCTAAATATTTTAAGGGTATAACTTACAGATCTTCTTCATCAATCACATTTCTAAGAAATTTAAATGCATTGTCCCTCAGCAGACACCCCGAAGGACTTCTTTCTTAAGAGATCTGTGGATATGGTTTCCATCTACTCTATTTAACCCCAATAAGGTTTACAGAAGACCCATAAACTGTTTAAAAGAATTACGTTAACAGAAATACTGCCAGTTCGGAATGAAAGAGACAGTATAAAGTGAAGGGGCCGTTGAACTGTTAAAATGCTAGTGGAAGAAAACAGGCTGAGAAACTGTTCAGCTGCAGACACACACTGCCTCTCATGGAGAAAGAAGAATGAATCTGGTGGTGGGAGATGAGCCAATAGACAAGAATTAAGAACAATGGAGAACAACTCCAAAGAAGTATCAATGCTGAGCAGGAGAGAACTGCTATTGTCCAAAGACTTGTATGCTACCTTTTCCCTTCCCCCTCCATTGCGAACAGCAGTGTGTATGTCAGTTATTCTATGTCTATGTCCACCAGGATGGGTATGTATAGGGCAGATAACTAGCTTCTCTAGTTCACAGAAGGAGCCTTACCCACACTTAGACCTGATTTAAATGACAAGATCCTAGAGTCTGAGCTAAAGCTGCAATGGGATGATCTGAGAGAACGTGGGAGGATATAACTATATTATTGCATATGTGAATCCAGAGGGAAGGCTGTGCTAGGCAGCCACAAAAATGGCCCCCAAAGATCCTGGCCTCATCCAGTCCAGTTGAGTGTAGACTGGAATTAATGACTTGCTTGTAATAAATACAAGGTGAAGGTGGCGGTGTGTGACTTAGAGACTAGGCCATAAAATACAGTGTGGTCTCTCTCTCTCTCAAATCTTTCAATCTGAGGAAAGTCAGATGCCTTGTTGTGATCAGCCCTACAGAGAGGCCCACATGGCAGCAAACTGAGGACCTCTGAAAACAGCCACATATGAGCTTGGAGTCAGATCCTCTGGCCTGAGGCAAAGCTGCAGATGACTGTAGTTCAAACCAACAGCTTCACTGGAACTTAACGAAAGATCCTGAAACAAAACCACCTGATGTAGTTTGTGTGTCCCCACCAAATCTCATGTTGAATTATAATCCCTAATGTTGAAGGTGAGGCCTGGTAGGAGGTGTCTGATCAGGGGGCAGATGCTTCTTGAATGGCTTGGACCGACCCCTTGGTGATAAGGGAGCTCTCGCTCTGAGTTCATACAATATCTGGTGGTTTAAAAGCATGTGGCACCTCCCCTCTCGAATGCTCACTGGCTTGCTACTGCTTTGGCCATGTGATATGCCTGTTCACCTTTCATCTTCCACCACTATTAAAAGCTTACTGAGAGCCAGGCACGGTGGCTCATGCCTGTAATCCCAACATGTTGGGAGGCCGAGGTGGGCGAATCACTTGAGGTCAGGAGTTCAAAACCAGCCTGGCCCACTAAAAAATAGGAAACAGTTAGCAGGGTGTGGTGGCATGCGCTTGTAGTCCCAGCTACTTGGGAGGCTGAGGCAGGAGAACTGCTTGAACTCAGGAGGTGGAGGTTGCAGTGAGCCGAGATCACGCCACTCCACTCCAGCCTGGCCGACAAAGCAAGACTCCATTTCAAAAAAAAAAAAAAAAGGCTTACTGAGAGCGCCCCAGAAGCCAAGCAGATGCCAGCACCATGCTTCCTGTACAGCCTGCAGGACCATGAGCCAATTAAACATCTTTCCTTTATAAATTACTGAGTCTCAGGTATTTCTTTATAGGAATGCAAGAACGGCCTAACACACCACCTATCTTAGTTATTTGTGAATCATTGACCTTTAGAAAAACTCTTTGAGATAGTAAACAATTGTTTTAAGGGACAAAGTTTTGAAGAAATTTGTTATTCAGTAATAGATAACTAATACAACAATATAAAACAAAATAGAGCAAATCTGACTGGAGATATTTAGTAGATTTAAATTTCAAATTCAACAAAAGATCTCACATTGAGACTGTTGTCAGCTAGTGAGAGCTAGTGTTTGCAAAAGTACTGAACACTCTCAGCCACTTGGCATTAGCTCACAATACAGCAAATACTTTCAGCCAATGAATGTTCTAAACACTATCCTAAGTTAAATGAGCTGTCTATTCCTTCTTGAGCTCTGTTTTTTGCCTTTAAGTGTGCCCTTCGATAAACACATTTTAAAACAATGACTGCAAAAAGGTATAGAAGTGATAATTTTGGAGCTATCATCTATAAAATGGTGAGAGAAACATGATAAAGACAAGCAGGAGATTAAAAAAAATGGGGATCTTTGGACAGTACTACAATTCTACAGCCCAAAGGAGCAACCAATACAATTAAAGGGCATACTCTAGTTCAAACAAAGCACAGCATGTGTATAATTTATTCTACAATAACTCCAAGTTGGGGAAACTCTGCTCTAGTTCCCAGTTTAGCTCAATCTCTGGGGTCCATAAAATTGTGCCAGAGTCTCATTTGGACAGAATTTCATAAAAGTCAATGTACTTTTTGCTTTCAATCAGGCCAGCAACACAGAAGAAATGTTCTTTTCCACACCATTTCAACATGGCAGCTTCTGGTCCTGGCCATATTCCAGGAATGAAAAAATGAAAGAAAAAATGTTAACCATGGTTTTTGAACCCTAATACCTAAGGTTTGGTTCTAGTTCTTAATGAGCAAGCAGAAGGATTTTATTCTGGCATCCTATTTCTTGCTCTTCTTAAATAATGTATCCTGAAAGTGAGCAACAGGTCCAAAGAGTCTTAACAGCCAAGGCAATTATAAAGATATATTCAGAAAAAAATCTGTTTATTATCATTGCATAAAATTTAATATAAAAATTTTAGCTACATTTTTAAAAGGAGATGAAAATTGGCAAGGCAAAGTTGAACAAAACTATTAACCCTGGGTTTTCTGTACTCATGTAATTTTATGTAATATAACTATCTCTGTGTATCTTCATCAAGGCCATGCAACTAGGATTTCTCGATTGTATTTTTCTTTTTCAGCCTTGGATACCTATTGATATATTATTTCAAGTAACTTGTGTCTAAAGAAAATGTCATTGAAAGTATTTTTTTTTTATCTCATGCATGGATGTGTTTTCGTGATGTTACAACCTAGAGTTGTTCCGATCAAGCTCTTAAATGAAGATAAGTTCTTGCATTATATAGTATCAGAAAAAAACGCAGATTTTCGCAAAAGTTTTTGTTATGCATAAAGATTTTCCCTTGCCAAAAATGTTTTTTTTTCAGTTGTAGCACATCAAGCATACATAGATTCATTAAATTAATGCAGATATTGTATCATAAACTCAAATGGAGGGAAATCAGCCTGCTAACTGAAAATTATCTTTACTTTGGTCACTCAACCAGCATATTTGTGGCAACAATAAATCGCCGATTCATACAAAGTGAAGGATGACCTAGAATATTGATTCACAAACTTTAGTATGAATCAGAATCCTGTGGAGTTTCTTTAAAAATCATTTTCTCAGGGCCAAACCCCAGAAATTCAGATTAAATGGGTCTGGAGCATAGCCCAAGAATCTTGAATTTTGTGAATTAGAATCTTGATAAATGCTGCTGTACCTTCTTTGAGATTCCTTTCAAGATGAATAACTTTAAGTAGTAAAGCAGCAGATTTCAAGGTCAGCTCTACTTTCAAACACTGCACTATCTTAGGCCAAGTGTATGTCTCCTTGCACAGGCTGCAGTTTGAACATATAGCTGATTTTGAATTCTGAACAGGATCTTTCTAGCAATAGAGAACGTGAAAATAACTCTAAGCCATTAGCACCTCATTGTCAAATCACCTGATCTGTCATCATACCACTTTTCTCTTGGATAGGTCATTGCTCAGCTGTGAACCTGATTATTTTTGAAATGGTTGAAATAAAGAAAGTATGGGTTACTGCTGCTTCTTCTTTGGCAGCATGGATTTTCTTTCAAGTACTTATGCTTTATAGGCAAGGTGATGCTTAGCTTTACTGAGCAAAAATCTTGTAATATGAGAGGCCTTGGAAACTTTTATGAGAAGTAATAGAAGAGGAAAAAAAGTTAGTGGCATTATTACAGCTGTCAATAGCATTTTCTTTACAGAAGTTTTGTGTAGGTTATTGCATATATTTTTGCTATTTAAATGGCAGTCATATACATATCCAAACGTGTTCGTTGAAATTGAAAAAATAAACTCTTATCATGTGCTGTCTTTGCAACAATGTTACAGAGATGTTAAAGTCCCATGAAACATTCGTAACTTCTCGGACCACTGTTATCCAGTAACATCTCATCCAAAATGAGAAGATGAGAGAAAAAACGAGAGAGGGCAAGAGACAGACAGACACAGATTGTGCCTGAAGTTCCCAAAGGATGATCAGAGAAATAAGAGACACTGGTATTTACTAAGATTTGATGACATGATTGTATATCTAGAAAAACCCATCGTCTCAGCCCAAAATCTCCTTAAGCTGATAAGCAATTTCAGCAGAGTCTCAGGATACAAAATCAATGTGCAAAAATCACAAGCATTCTTATACACCAATAACAGACAAACAGAGAGCCAAATGATGAATGAACTCCCATTCACAATTGCTTCAAAGAGAATAAAATACCTAGGAATCCAACTTACAAGGGATGTGAAGGACCTCTTCAAGGAGAACTACAAACCACTGCTCAATGAAATAAAAGAGGATACAAACAAATGGAAGAACATTCCATGCTCATGAGTAGGAAGAATCAGTATCATGAAAATGGCCATACTGCCCAAGGTAATTTATAGATTCAATGCCATCCCCATCAAGCTACCAATGATTTTCTTCACAGAATTGGAAAAAACTACTTTAAAGTTCATATGGAACCAAAAAAGAGCCCGCATTGCCAAGTCAATCCTAAGCCAAAAGAACAAAGCTGGAGGCTTTGTTCCTGACTTCAAACTATACTACAGGTTTTGTTCCTGACTTCAAACTACCTCACTTCCAACTATACTACAAGGCTACAGTAACCAAAACAGCATGGTACTGGTACCAAAACAGAGATATAGACCAATGGAACAGAACAGAGCCCTCAGAAATAATGCCACACATCTACAACTATCCGATCTTTGACAAACCTGACAAAAACAAGAAATGGGGAAAGGATTCCCTATTTAATAAATGGTGCTGGGAAAACTGGCTAGCCATATGTAGAAAGCTGAAACTCGATCCCTTCCTTACACCTTATACAAAAATTAATTCAAGATGAATTAAAGACTTACATGTTAGACCTAAAACCATAAAAACCCTACAAGAAAACCTAGGCAATACCATTCAGGACGTAGACATGGGCAAGGACTTCATGTCTAAAACACCGAAAGCAATGGCAACAGAAGCCAAAATTGACAAATGGGATCTAATTAAACTAAAGAGCTTCTGCACAGCAAAAGAAACTACCGTCAGAGTGAACAGGCAACCTACAGAATGGGAGAAACTTTTTGCAATCTACTCATCTGACAAAGGGCTAATATCCAGAATCTACAAAGAACTCAAACAAATTTACAAGAAAAAAACAAACAACCCCATCAAAAAGTGGGCAAAGGATATGAACAGACACTTCTCAAAAGAAGACATTTATGCACCCAAGAGACACATGAAAAAATGCTCATCATCACTGGCCATCAGAGAAATGCAAATCAAAACCACAATGAGATACCATGTCACACCAGTTAGAATGGTGATCATTAAAAAGTCAGGAAACAACAGGTGCTGGAGAGGATGTGGAGAAATAGGAACACTTTTACACTGTTAGTGGGACTGTAAACTAGTTCAACCATTGTGGAAGTCAGTGTGGCGATTCCTCAGAGATCTGGAACTAGAAATACCATTTGACCCAGCCATCTCATTACTCGGTATATACCCAAAGGATTATAAATCATGCTGTTATAAAGACACATGCACACGTATGTTTATTGCAGCACTATTCACAATAGCAAAGAGTTGGAACCAACCCACATGTCCAACAACGATAGGCTGGATTAAGAAAATGTGGCACATATACACCATGGAATACTATGCAGCCATAAAAAATGATGAGTTCATGTCCTTTGTAGGGACATGGATGAAACTGGAAAACATCATTCTCAGTAAACTATCGCAAGGACAAAAAACCAAACACCGCATGTTCTCACTCATAGGCGGGAATTGAACAATGAGAACTCATGGACACAGGAAGGGGAACATCACACTCCGGGGACTGTTGTGGGGTTGGGGGAGGGGGGAGGGACATCATTAGGAGATATACCTAATGCTAAATGATGAGTTAATGGGTGCAGGAAATCAACATGGCACATGGATACATATGTAACAAACCTGCACATTGTGCACATGTACCCTAAAACCTAAAGTATAATAAAAAAAAAAAAGAAAATGTGGCACATGTACACCATGGAATACTATGCAGCCATAAAAAATGATGAGTTCATGTCCTTTGTAGGGACATGGATGAAGCTGGAAACCATCATTCTCAGCAAACTATTGCAAGGACAAAAAGCCAAACGCTGCATGTTCTCACTCATAGGTGGGAATTGAACAATGAGAACACATGGACACAGGAAGGGTAACATCACACACCAGGGCCTGTTGTGGGGTGGGGGGAGCGGGGAGGGATAGCATTAGGAGATATACCTAACGTAAATGATGAGTTAATGGGTGCAGCACACCAACACGGCACATGTATACATATGTAACAAACCTGCACGTTGTGCACATGACCCTAAAACTTAAAGTATAATTAAAAAAAAAATTAAAAAAAAAAGATTTGGTAGTACAACAATAGTTTTGTTGTACATTCATAAAGTCCAAGTTAAAATATTTTAAGGGTGACTAAAGCTTGGTTTTATGTCAAAAGACATGAGTTTTAGTTTTTGCCACTTACTAGGGAACAGCCTTAGGAAAATCTCTCAACCCTGTGAACTTTAGATTTCTTAGATAAGAAAAAAAAAAAAAAAAGGGCAGGGGGTGGTAGGGGGGACAAATGCAGCATTCTACCTTAGGCTATTATGCAAATTAAAGAGATAATGTTGCCTGGTGCAGTGGCTTACACCTATAATCCCAGCACTTTGGGAGGCCGAGACAGGTGGATCACAAGGTCAAGAGATCGAGATCATCTTGGCCAACATGGTGAAACCCTGTCTCTACTAAAAATACAAAAATTAGCTGGGCTTGGTGGCAGGTGCCTGTAGTACCAGCTACTCGGGAGGCTGAGGCAGGAGAATTGCTTGAACCTGGGAAGCAGAGGTTGCAGTGAGCTGAGATTGCGCCACTGCACTATAGCCTGGCCGACAGAGTGAGACTCCATTTCAAAAAAAAAAAAAGAAAAGGGATAATGTTAAGTGAATACACTTTGTCAACAATAAGGCACTATGTAAACACAATATTATCTCAATCACCATCATTACATTTGCTCTTTAGGTGGCATAAATAAAAAGACAAGCATTTCTTAAATGCTGAAGTCAAGAAAGTGTCTACAAAGGACATATATTTTTAAATTCAGGCAGCCCTTATTTTTCCATTTTAAATCTTTAAAGCCAACATAATTATAATAATAATAATGTCTATGGTCTAAAGTGTATGTATTTTTTATTCAATTCAAAAACATAGTGGAGACCAGATGCTGAGTCTACACTAGGAGTCCTTCAAAACTGAAACAAATTTAAGTGAAAGAAATCTTATACTTAAGAGGGGAACTAATCCTTGTTAGATCTAAAAGATCCTATTCATTAGAAGAAAACATTGAAGCCAAGGGCTTAAGAATGGACAGAATGTGGCAAGAATCCTCTTCTCCCGTCTCCCTTCCCCATTCCCATTTCTAGTTGCTTAGCCATAGTTTTCTTTGTGCTGGAACCAACACAGGGTTTTTGTATCAATTTTCCTAATACAAAACCTAGATTTATAGACAAGATATAATGGAAGAGTTGAATCAAAATCTTCTGGGGAGTTGTTTCCAAATTATTAAGTGACTTGCACATTCTTCCCCTCCCACCTGTCCCCAACACAGATTCTGATATTCTAACAGGCACAGAAAGACATATATCCCCAGAGAAACCTAACCTGTTATTGTCAGGGAGGAGAGTAGTCAAGTTAGGCTATGGAACAGAACATCAAATACCTTGTGTTCTCACTTTTAAGTGGGAGCTAAGCATTGGATACTCATGGACATGAAGATGGCACCAATAGACCCTGGGGACTACTAGAGAAGGGAGGGAAAGTAGAAGACAAGGGTTGAAAACCTGTTGGCTGCTATGCTCGGTACCTGGGTGATGGGATCATTCATACCAAAAATCTCAGCTTCATGGAATATACCCAAGTTATTTCCATAGACATCTTCTCCCATCTTTACTCTCACTTAGATGGGTATCACAGGTTAGAAAATGCTCAACTTAGATTTCTATGCAGTCAACAGTCTTTTTAGAATGACTGTTTTTAAAAACATAGTGTTTTTCATACAAAATATAGTAGTGTCAAGACTGTATGATTTTCCTTAAAAATGAACACCTGTATTATTTTAGATCTATAAACTGTTATCCAAATAGTGTGTGAAATGTGTTTTTTTAATTAGATAGATAATATATAGTCATGCATTGCTTAGCCATGAGATATGTTCTGAGAAATGCGTGATTGGGTGATTTTGTCTGTGTGTGAACATCATAGAGCATACTTCCACAAACCTAGAAGGTCTAGCCTACTACACACCGAAGCAGTATGGTATAGCCTATTGTTCTAGGCTACAAACCTGTACAGCATGTTACTGTACTCAATACTGTAGGACATTGTAACCCAATGTAAATTTTTGCGTATCTAAACATAAAAATGGTATAGTAAAAATACAGCATAAAATATAAAAAATGGTACACCTGTATAGGTTAGCTTCATTATAATCTTATGAGACCACTCGTGTACATGCTGTTTGCAATTGACTGTAACACCGTTATACATCACAAGAACTGTATTTACTGTAGTGGCAAATATATTACAACTATACAAATGAGCCTGTGCTGAACATAAACATTTTCTAGTTTATATGACAAATGCTTCACTGACATTGGCATCAAGACATTGACATGGCAGAAAGAAGACAGGGTAGGTGTACAAAAATAAGGACAGTAAGAGAGAAAAAGAGACATTCAGAAGAGAAATAGCATCTTAAAACAAATCTATCTAAGTGCAATTTAAAAGCAGGGTTGTTTGCGATTAACCTCAATGCAAGGATAAAGCGATGCCTCTATTAAGTATATATTACAATCAGAATATTTGCTATCATCTAGAAAAGGCCAGGTACTGATTGATCTTCTCTGGAGAGCAGAGACTAGTAGCAGGCCAGATAGGCTCCCTGGCCAAGTAGAAGAAAAAATTTACACTTTTTTTTTTTTAAACAAGTAGTTCCCATGAATGACTCAGTGTTGTGAAGGAGTGGAAATAAATTAGAATCCTCTAAATATTGAGATTCAATTGCCATAATATGCTTAGGGGCATTGTCATGGAATTGAGTGCCTGGAGGCAGATGAAGGATTTGACCCTCTGCCCTTATCCAGCAGTCCTCCAACTCCAATCTAATGAACACATAGTCACAATTATTTCTCAAATCGTTTTTATCTAATTTTAAAGTGGATAATTTATACCACTTGTATAAAAACGCATTAAGTTTCATTAAAATATTCAGCATTAGCAGAACTTTGAGCAGAATATATTTCTTACAGTTTCAAAAAGTCATACATATTTATAATATTAAAACTCTTCAGTTGCTTTAATAATAGAATCTCTATCCCATAGATCTGAATACTAATTTTAATATGCTCATGTAGTAGAAAGCTATGTGCACAAGAAAATGCATTTGCACTTTATACTTTCTAGTTTTGTGCTTATTTCTTTTTTATTAGACTTTCTTTTAATTAAACTTTACTTTTCAGCAGAAATCTTTTTCCCTTCTTTTTTCTTTTATTTTTGTAAGTTAAAAATACAAGAGCTTGTTAGACCACATTCCGTTAAGGAAACCAGGAGAGGCGCACATCTTAGCCTTCCAGCGTGGTTTGCATTATTTTGACGGGCTCTCTTTTACTTCAAGGCTTTGCCTAATGGGTCATTCATTTTTGAGAATATAAGTATTTAGAGTAAATAATCACGTATGCCCATGCATTGCTAGTCTCTTGTGGCAACTCTGAAAAGAGAAGTGGCCAAACACCAAACTGGCAGAGATTATTTCTGGTGCAAGCTGCCTTCCACAATTCAGTCATGTCAGAGAGCTTTATGAAGTAATAAATTAAATACTCATAATGCAAGGAGTCTAATCAAATGAAGCTGTGATACATCTATCATCTATCTGTCTATCTTCCGAATCCATATCTAAAGTGACTGACGCACAGCACTCGCAAAAGCAGGCAAGTATACATGCATAATAGCTCCCGTTAGCTTGGGAAATTAGAGAGCCAACTTTATTGTGAGGAAATATGCTCCATGACACCGGGACTATAGCTCTCTCCTTCCTCAAAGTGCTGTGCAGTCTTTAACTTCTGGCTCACATTGTTACAGTTTCAATGAGAATATAGTGTGAGATTAAAAATATTCCTCTAAAATAATAAGTAAGCTAACACAGAAATCCTGTTATTCTGATCTCCAAGAAATCCAGACACACAGAAACCTTAAACAATGAACCCTCAGTGGCCTTGTAAAGTAGGGGTATGGAGAATAAATGTGAATATTTGTCACCACATCTTAAAATAGATTTTTCTCCCAGGCTTGGTTAACGTTGAGGCTCCAAGGCTATAGAGGGGTCAAGCACTCCCACTTTTCAAAATGAGATGCTAAAACATCTAAATGAACCTTGCAGTGCAGTAGAGACAACCCAGATTTGCCAAACTTCTGCCTTTGCGCAATCTTTGCCAATAACTTTAGGGTATAAAAGGATTAAAGTTGGCCACCACAGGAAAGTTGAAGATTAGAGAGAGGATTTCCTTAAGGGAAATTCTAAATATGAGAGGATTTTCTCTACTCTCATGGAAAGTAAGATAGGATACTTCAGTTTCACCCCAAAGTTTCAAGAAGACTGAATAGTAGCTGTGATATGTGTGTCTTATGGTTTGTGGTGTGCTGTGGACTGGTATCTGTCTCTTCCTAATAAATCAAAAGGGCAAAGGGCTGTAGCTAGAATTGTTCAAGCAGCTAAATGAAAACAGGACTGATGATGGGTCAAAGTGACCTAGTTATTAGCCTCTTTAGAACTCAACCAAAAAGGATGTCTGGATGTATATAGTAAAGCCCTAGATAAAAGAAGGAATAATGATTAATCAACTGGAGTAGAAGCATTTACCTACTTAAATGATTTGCAGGTGGTAATTTTCTAAACTCAAGGATGTGATCATAAATTGTACGTGCCAACTTGACTGAGCTAAGGGATGCCCACATTGCTGGTAAAATATTTTCAGGTATATTTGTCTACTTGCATCCATAGACTGAGAGAGGAGATCTGCCCTCGCCAATGTGGCAGGGATCATCCATTCCAATGGGCCTGTTGAGGGTTTGAATGGAACAAAAGTCAGAGAAAGAGAAAATGATCTCTCTTCTTGACTTGCGACATGCATTTTCTCCTGCCTTCAGGCATCAGAGCTCCTGGTTCTTGGGCTTTAGGACCCTGGGACTTATACTAGTACCTTCACTGCCCCTTCGGATGCCTTTAGTCTCAGACTGAATTACACCACCAGACATCAGATCATGGGAGTTCTCATCCTTCATAATTGCATAAGCCAATTCCAGTGTAAAAAATTGGAACTACAACATTTAATTTAAACTTTAAAAATCTTATTTATCTATATCTATATATAACCTTTTGGTTCTGTTTCTCTGGAGAACTCTGACTAATACAGAGTAAATCTGAAGCACCTAAGAAAGTGCCCTATAAAAGAAAGCACAAACTTTAAGCATCTGCCATGACCAAAGGAAACCACAACTAGATGGGTACCTGGCCAGGAATGTAATCCCTTTTCTGTTTCCTCAACTCTTTCTTCTTCAACAAAGGAAATGGCATGAGCCAACAAATTGCATACACTCTAGAGTGGGAATTTGGGTGGGAAAATGAGTCATTTTCACCTTTTCCAGTACTCATTTCCTGCTTTAATTTGGGAAGTTTCAAGGTTTTGATTATGACACAGAACTTGACAAGTGAACCCATATTATGACTAAAAGTAATCGGACTTTTAGAAATCTACGAAAGACAAGGAAATCTGTGAAATCTGCTCTAGGTTTCATCCAGAGGCTGGAGAGGAACCAGCCCTTAAGAGTGTGTTCAGATCGTTGGTGTGAGAATGGAATGAACTTGCTGATTATCCTACGTATGTCCTGCTTGGTCAGTGTACCAGTTTCATAGCATTTCCTCTTCTGAGCTGCCAGGGACATTATGAGGACAAAATGAGATAATGAATGTGAAAGTCAGGTTCACTATAAAGTGTCAGGTGTCTATAAGGCACTTTTCAATGCAGTTGAAGAATGAGGGCTGCTTATTACAGTTAAGATCCCATTTACCATGGGCTGTTTTAGTAACAGATACATTTGCAGTAATCCTTTGATATACAGAGTTCAAAGGAGACAATAGCAACAATACACAATGAATATTCCCTAAACTCTAAACCAGGCTTTTTCACCCCAGGCCTTTGGAAGGGCTATGGTTTGAATGGTGTTTTCAACTGGGTTCAAAGAAAGACAAGTCTGCATCTCCAGTGGTTTAACAAGTGAAAGGTGGGAGTGGTCTGCTCTGATGAGGAAACATTCTATCAATCCCATTGTCTAGAATTGCTGGTGCAGGGTAAGTAAAAAGCAAACTGATTTTTTGAATCAGGTTTATTGTTGGTTTTAAATTTTTCATACACAATGCAGTCTCTTGTTGCCTGCACTTGGGATGGACTGCTCCCATTGCCTCTCTCTCCTCTATCTTGGTAAGTCACCAGGTCAGAACATTGATTTCCTCCACTATTCTAATCCAAGTGATGAAATATTGCTAAATACATCCGCCTGGATGTAGAGATGAAATGTGTTGAACCTTTGTAAATCCATTTGCTAGATCTTTCTAGCACCTATGCTAGCTAGGCAAGTCTCCTTGCT
Source organism: Nomascus leucogenys (assembly GCF_006542625.1). Classification (NCBI taxonomy): domain Eukaryota; kingdom Metazoa; phylum Chordata; class Mammalia; order Primates; family Hylobatidae; genus Nomascus; species Nomascus leucogenys. Next base: position 59,646,722 of record NC_044381.1, on the reverse strand, counting down.
CCTCTGCTGCTGCCTGCATCTCTCCACATTATGGTACATCTGCATTCGTGAGTATGGTCTTCTAATAATAGAGGAGAGCTATCCTCAGCCAAAAGCATACAGGCAGCTCCAAACAAGGGCTCAGGTGGCCTTTGTGAGAGTCAGAAATCTTCCCTTGGCAAATTCAAGATCAATGGCATTCCAGACATGGGGCCTGTAGTAAAGAAAAGAGTCCAAAGAATAAAAAGACTCCTGTTTTATAAGTTTTTCACATCCAGATGCAATATTATTGCACTGTCTGTCAGCACACAAGAGAACCATATTCATTTATGTCCAGGAGATGTCGTGGACTTCAATTGTCTTCAGAAGGGAGAGTCTGGGTGATGGAAAGAACACAGGTTGTAGTGGACATTACGAACTAAGTGTGAATTCAGATATTGCCACTTACTAGCACAAGGAAATTGTGTTGGTTAATTCATTTATCTGACTAGTTTCTTTGCCTCTGTAATGGTGAGAATAATTCTTGCATTGGAGCTGCCTGAGGACTCAATGATACAATGTAGGATAGGTATCAAAATGACTAAGATAGTTCCTGCCACCAAGATAGGTGACTGGAGTGCATTTGCCTAATGAGTTGTACTCAAGATCATGCTTGTCATACAGTAGACACTCAAAAATGCTTTGCCTCCCTGCTTTATTGGAGCGTATATAGTATATTAGACAGAATATAAAAGCATGACATTTTCAGGCAATGTTTTATGAAGAAAGCCAGTTTTTAATGGCCACATGAAAATTTCTTGCACTTTAAAATCATCGCTTTGGTATTTGTATCACTTTGAGTAAGTTAATCTCTCTTAGTCTTTTTTTTCAACATCTGTAAACAAGAGATAAGAATACAGTTTTTTTTTTGTTTTTTTTTACAAAATTGATTGATCTATACAAAGCATCTAACAGTGCTTGGCAAACAAAAAGTTTTCAATACAAGCTTTATTTTCCTTATTTCAGTGCTTCTGCTAGATGGGGTTGGAGGTAGAAACAGGATGATCACTGAAGTACAATACTATTTTAAAAATACTTTGGTAATAAAATTATCAATTGGCTGTGGATCCACCTTAATTCTTCTTAGTATACTATTAATCAAAAATTAAAACCTAGGTTGTCAGTGGGGTAGATTAAAAGCAGTTAAGTCTAAAGGGAAAATGATATTCCAGAGAGATACAGTCCTGTGTTGAACCACACAATAACCGAAGCTGACTATTTTTCATTGGTTTTCCATGAAAATAAAAGACAACACACTGACTACATCAAAACTGTGAAGTGCTGCTATAGTGAAATCACTACTCAATATATATGCTGATGCTTACTTAAAATGGCACTCCTCCTTAATGCTAAGTCACTGTCAAACTACGCATGGTTAGAAATACAGGGGGAGTGTCATCTGTAGATGGTCTGCCATGTCTGGGCATTTTTCAAGTGGCAAGCAAAATGGACCATTCCATACTTTTTAAGAATGAAGAATTGTTATTCTCATGGAAATATGCCCTATAGAGATGAAAGGATGATAAGAGATGTTATCTTTGCCTGGAATTGATCAATGAGGAGGCTAAAGTCAAACAGAAAACCCATAGATCTTCTTCAAATGTGCTTGAAAATTGAATGAGAGTCTTTGTGATTGCTTCTAGGCCAACCACACTTCAGTTCAATTTGGCTAACTTTAATGGGCACTTACAAAATACTCTTCCTTAGAAAAGTAGCAATAGGCTTTCAAAAACCATCTGTAAATAAATCTTTATGACTGTATAGAATACATGAAGCCAGTTCTATAAAGTCCTTAGAGTTACATTTCCATATGTGCTCAAGCACCGACAATTATTTTGTTTCTCACAACTATTCTTTAATTGAGACATAGTCTTTTTAAAAAGAAAAAATGTTAAAAACGTGCAAAAACTAAGATTCACCTTCTTCCTCTCTGTTTCTTCACATTTGCTTACACATGATCTTCCTAGAATAGATTGAGAAGTATGAACTTTCTAACATTTATGGTACATACATACTTCTTCACACTTTAGTAGCTGCAGAGTTTGGAATGAGAGAGATTAAATATTTGATTCTTTATTCACATTTAAACTAGAATATTTTAAATTTCTTAATTTTCTGTAATTTGTTTGCCAGAAAAAAAGTTGTTAAAGAAATACATATACCTACAGGGGGGAAATATGTGTATATTTCCTCAATCTATCTACTACAAGTAGATTCTGATATCTAGAGGCAATTTTTTTGGCTAAGAACAATTTTAACATATTGCTTCATTGTGAAGATATTGATTGATATGTGAATGTAAAATTAGAGAAGTCAAGGTCATTAAATTGCCTTGAATAACAAATGGTGAAACCTAAAAGGATTCAGGATGGGATATTTAACACTAGAGAAGTTGGAGGAGGAGGAAGGACTGGAAAAGAATAGGGGTTTTGTGGCATTTGAGTAAGAGAAATAATCATTAAAATGATGGATAAAAATTTTCTAGTTTGGGGAAGGTAAAATATTTGGGGAAGGTAAAATATTATGAGTGGTGCAATAGAACTCCCATTTTTCGTTTCCCCTATGAAATATTTAGTAAAATAACTATTTTTTCTTTAGTGCCTAACAGAGTATTTTTTTAATAGAAGTGCTGAGCCCCACTCTCACATTAGAGCAGAACTCTTATGACAGGGTTACATTTATTCAACTATTACATAGATAATCATTCGAAAGCAATATTTTATTCTGACTAATATGAGGAACTATGCTCAGAAGGGAAGAAAGGAAGGAAAGAAAGCTAATAAGAATGTCAGCAATTTTAGTTGGAATTCCAGTATTTCAGTTGGAATTTCAATAAAATAATTGGATAGTTATTGGATAATTGGATATAATCAATTATATATCTAATTTATATTTATTAAGCATTAATTGTTAATGGTAAAAGGGTAAATAGTTCAAGTAGAGACTGATTTTTGAATCTGAAGACATAATCTCTTGAGAAGTGCATAGCTAATAAATTTCAAAATATCTTTGAAACTCAATCTCCCCATTATTGATAGTCTCAATTTTTTTTTAATTTTAAGATCAAAGGTACATATACAGGTTTGCTATATATGTAAACTTAGGCCATGGAGTTCATTGTACAGATTATTTCATCACCCATGTATTAAGCTTAATACCCATTAGTTATTTTTCCTGATCCTCTCTCTCCTCCCATGTGTCCATGCATCCTCATCGTTTAGATCCCACTTATAAGTGAGTACATGCAGTATTTGGTTTTCTGTTTCTCCATTAGTTTGCTAATGGATATGACCTCCAGCTCCACCATGTTCCTGCAAAGGATATGATCTCATTCTTTTTATGGCTACATAGTATTCCATGGTGTATAGCTACCACATTTTCTTTATCTAGTCCGCAGTTGATGGACACCTAGGTTGATTCTACATCTTTGCTATTGCAAATAGAGCTGTGAAAAACATACAGGGGCATGTGTCTTTTTGGTAGAACAATTTATTTTCCTTTCAGTATATACCCAGTAATGGGATTGCTGGGTCAAATGGTAATTCTCTTTTTAGTTCTTTGAGAAATCTCCAAACTGCTTTCCACAGGAGGTGAACGAATTTACATTCCCTTCCAGCAGTGTAAAAATGGACTCCTTTCTTCACAACTTCACCAACATCTGTTATTTTTTGACTTTTTGATAACAGCCATTCTACTGATGTGAAGTGGTATCTCATTGTGGTTTTGGTTTGCATTTCTCTGATAATTAGTGGTCTTGAGCATTTTTTTATGTGTTTGGCCACTTGTACATCTTCTTTTGAGAAGTGTCTGTTTATGTCCTTTGCCTATTTTTAAAAGGGATTATTTATGTATTTTTTCTTGTTGATTTCTTCAAGTTCCTTATAGATTTTGAATATTAATTCTTTGTCAGATGCATAGTTTGCAAATATTTCTCCCATTCTATAGATTGTCTGTTTACTCTGTCGATAGTTTCTTTTGCTGTGCAGAAACTCTTTAGTTTAATTAAGTACCATTTGTCTATTTTTTTATTTTGTTGCATTTGCTTTTGGAGTCTGCAACATAAATTTTTTGCTTAGGCTGATGTCTAAGAGTATTTTCTAATTTTCTTCTAGGATTTTTATAGTTTAAGGTGTTATATGTAACTCTTTAATCCATTTGAGTTAATTTTTGCATATAGTGAGAGATAGGGGTCCAGATTTATTCTTCTGAATATGGTTAGCAAGTTTTCTCAGCACCATTTATCGAAAAGGGTATCCTTTACCCATTGTTTATTTTTGTTGAAATTGTTGAAGATCAGTTGGTTGTAGAAGTGCAGCTTTATCTGAGGGGTCTGTATTTTGTTCCATTCATCTATGTGTCTATTTTTGTACCAGTAGCATGTGTTTTGGTTACCGTAGCTTTGTAGCATAGTTGGAAGTCAGGTAATGTGATGCCTCTGGCTTTACTCTTTTTGCTTAGGATTTCTTTGGCTATTCCGGCTTTTTGTTGTTGTTGTTGTTCCATATGAATTTTAAAATGGTTTTTCTAATTCTGTGATAAATGGCATTGGTAATTTGATAGGAATAGCATTGAATCTGTAAATTACTTTGGGAACTATGGACATTTAAATAATATTGATTCTTTCAATCCATGAGCATGGAATTTATTATTTGTCATTTGATTGTGGTGTCTGATTTCTTTCAGAAGTGTTTTGTAATTTTTTTGTAGAGATTTTTTACCTTCTTGGTTAAATATATTATTAAGTATTTTATTTTCGTGTGTCTGGCTATTGTAAATTGGATTGAATTCTTAATTTTGTTATCAGCTTGAATGTTATTGATGTATAGAAATGCTACTGATTTTCGTATGTTGATTTTGTATCCTGAGACTTTGCTGAAGTTGTTTATTAGTCTAGGAGTCTTTTGGCAGAGTCTTTAGGGTTTTCTAGCTATATAATCATATCATCAGCAAAGAGAGATAATTTGACTTCCTCTTTTTTTCCTATTTAGATGCCTTTTACTTCTTTCTTTTTTTTTTTATTATACTTTAGGTTTTAGGGTACATGTGCACAATGTGCAGGTTTGTTACATATGTATCCATGTGCCATGTTGATTTCCTGCACCCATTAACTCGTCATTTAGCATTAGATATATCTCCTAATGCTGTCCCTCTCCCCTTCCCCCACCCCACAACAGTCCCCGGAATGTGATGTTCCCCTTCCTGTGTCCATGAGTTCTCATTGTTCAATTCCCACCTGAGTGAGAACATGCAGTGTTTGGTTTTTTGTCCTTGCAATAGTTTACTGAGAATGATGTTTTCCAGTTTCACCCATGTCCCTACAAAGGACACGAACTCATCATTTTTTATGGCTGCATAGTATTCCATGGTGTATATGTGCCACATTTTCTTAATCCAGTCTATCGTTTTTGGACATTTGGGTTGGTTCCAACTCTTTGCTATTGTGAATAGTGCTGCAATAAACATACGTGTGCATGTGTCTTTATAGCAGCATGATTTATAGTCCTTTGGGTATATACCCAGTAATGGGATGGCTGGGTCAAATGGTATTTCTAGTTCTAGATCCCTGAGGAATCGCCACACTGACTTCTACAATGGTTGAACTAGTTTACAGTCCCACCAACAGTGTAAAAGTGTTCCTATTTCTCCACATCCTCTCCAGCACCTGTTGTTTCCTGATTTTTTAATGACGGCCATTCTAACTGGTGTGAGATGGTATCTCACTGTGGTTTTGATTTGCATTTCTCTGATGGCCAGTGATGACGAGCATTTCTTCATGTGTTTTTTGGCTGCATAAATGTCCTCTTTTGAGAAGTGTCTGTTCATGTCCTTTGCCCACTTTTTGATGGGGTTGTTTGTTTTTTTCTTGTAAATTTGTTTGAGTTCATTGTAGATGCTGGATATTAGCCCTTTGTCAGATGAGTAGGTTGCAAAAATTTTCTCCCATTCTGTAGGTTGCCTGTTCACTCTGACGGTAGTTTCTTTTGCTGTGCAGAAGCTCTTTAGTTTAATTAGATCCCATTTGTCAATTTTGGCTTTTGTTGCCATTGCTTTTGGTGTTTTAGACATGAAGTCCTTGCCCACGCCTATGTCCTGAATGGTATTGCCTAGGTTTTCTTGTAGGATTTTAATGGTTTTAGGTCTAACATGTAAGTCTTTAATCCATCTTGAATTAATTTTTGTATAAGGTGTAAGGAAGGGATTGAGTTTCAGCTTTCTACATATGGCTAGCCAGTTTTCCCAGCACCATTTATTAAATAGGGAATCCTTTCCCCATTTCTTGTTTTTGTCAGGTTTGTCAAAGATCAGATAGTTGTAGATATGCGGCATCATTTCTGAGGGCTCTGTTCTGTTCCATTGATCTATATCTCTGTTGTGGTACCAGTACCATGCTGTTTTGGTTACTGTAGCCTTGTAGTATAGTTTGAAGTCAGGTAGCGTGATGCCTCCAGCTTTGTTCTTTTGGCTTAGGATTGACTTGGCGATGTGGGCTCTTTTTTGGTTCCATGTGAACTTTAAAGTAGTTTTTTCCAATTCTGTGAAGAAAGTCATTGGTAGCTTGATGGGGATGGCATTGAATCTATAAATTACTTTGGGCAGTATGGCCATTTTCACGATATTGATTCTTCCAACCCATGAGCATGGAATGTTCTTCCATTTGTTTGTATCCTCTTTTATTTCATTGAGCAGTGGTTTGTAGTTCTCCTTGAAGAGGTCCTTCACATCCCTCGTAAGTTGGATTCCTAGGTATTTTATTCTCTTTGAAGCAATTGTGAATGGGAGTTCACTCATGATTTGGCTCTCTGTTTGTCTGTGATTGGTGTACAAGAATGCTTGTGATTTTTGTACATTGATTTTGTATCCTGAGACTTTGCTGAAGTTCCTAATCAGCTTAAGGAGATTTGGGGCTGAGATGATGGGGTTTTCTAGATATACAATCATGTCATCTGCAAACAGGGACAGTTTGACTTCCTCTTTTCCTAATTGAATACCCTTCATTTCCTTCTCCTGCCTGATTGCTCTGGCCAGAACTTCCAGCACTATGTTGAATAGGAGCGGTGAGAGAGGGCATCCCTGTCTTGTGCCAGTTTTCAGAGGGAATGCTTCCAGTTTTTGCCCATTCAGTATGATATTGGCTGTGGGTTTGTCGTATATAGCTCTTATTATTTTGAGATATGTCCCATCAATACCTAATTTATTGAGAGTTTTTAGCATGAAGGGTTGTTGAATTTTGTCAAAGGCCTTTTCTGCATCTATTGAGATAATCATGTGGTTTTTGTCTTTGGTTCTGTTTATATGCTGGATTACATTTATTGATTTACGTATGTTGAACCAGTCTTGCATCCCAGGAATGAAGCCCACTTGATCATGGTGTATAAGCTTTTTGATGTGCTGCTGGATTCGGTTTGCCAGTATTTTATTGAGGATTTTTGCATCAATGTTCATCAAGGATATTGGTCTAAAATTCTCTTTTTTGGTTGTGTCTCTGCCTGGCTTTGGTATCAGGATGATGCTGGCTTCATAAAATGTGTTAGGGAGGATTCCCTCTTTTTCTATCCATTGAAATAGTTTCAGAAGTAATGGTACCAGTTCCTCCTTCTACCTCTGGTAGAATTCAGCTGTGAATCCATCAGGTCCTGGACTCTTTTTGGTTGGTAAGCTATTGATTATTGCCACAATTTCAGAACCTGTTATTGGTCTATTCAGAGATTCAACTTCTTCCTGATTTAGTCTTGGGAGGGTGTATTTGTCAAGGAATTTATCCATTTCTTCTAGATTTTCTAGTTTATTTGCATAGAGGTGTTTGTAGTATTCTCTGATGGTAGATTGTATTTCTGTGGGATCGGTGGTGATATCCCCTTTTTCATTTTTTATTGCATCTATTTGATTCTTCTCTCTTTTCTTCTTTATTAGTCTTGCTAGTGGTCTATCAATTTTGGTGATCTTTTCAAAAAACCAGCTCCTGGATTCATTAATTTTTTGAAGGGTTTTTTGTGTCTCTATTTCCTTCAGTTCTGCTCTGATTTTAGTTATTTCTAGCCTTCTGCTAGCTTTTGAATGTGTTTGCTCTTGCTTTTCTAGTTCTTTTAATTGTGATGTTAGGGTGTCAATTTTGGATCTTTCCTGCTTTCTCTTGTGGGCATTTAGTGCTATAAATTTCCCTCTACACACTGCTTTGAATGTGTCCCAGAGATTCTGGTATGTTGTGTCTTTGTTCTCGTTGGTTTCAAAGAACATCTTTATTTCTGCCTTCATTTCATTATGTACCCAATAGTCATTCAGGAGCAGGTTGTTCAGTTTCCATGTAGTTGAGCGGTTTTGAGTGAGTTTTTTAATCCTGTGTTCTAGTTTGATTGCACTATGGTCTGCGAGACAGTTTGTTATAATTTCTGTTCTTTTACATTTGCTGAGGAGAGCTTTACTTCCAACTATGTGGTGAATTTTGGAATAGGTGTGGTGTGGTGCTGAAAAAAATGTATATTCTGTTGATTTAGGGTGGAGAGTTCTGTAGATGTCTATTAGGTCCTCTTTGTTTAGAGCTGAGTTCAATTCCTGGATATCCTTGTTAACTTTCTGTCTCGATGATCTGTCTAATGTTGACAGTGGGGTGTTAAAATCTCCCATTATTATTGTGTGGGAGTTTAAGTCCCTTTGTAGGTCACTCAGGACTTGCTTTATGAATCTGGGTGCTTCTGTGTTGGGTGCATATATATTTAGGATAGTTAGCTCTTCTTGTTGAATTGATCCCTTTACCATTATGTAATGGCCTTCTTTGTCTCTTTTGATCTTTGTTGGTTTAAAGTCTATTTTATCAGAGACTAGGATTGCAACCCCTGCCTTTTTTTGTTTTCCATTTGCTTGATAGATCTTCCTCCATCCCTTTATTTTGAGTCTATGTGTGTCTCTGCACGTGAGATGGGTTTCCTGAATACAGCACACTGATGGGTCCTGACTCCTTATCCAGTTTGCCAGTCTGTGTCTTTTAATTGGAGCATTTAGCCCATTTACATTTAACGTTAATATTGTTATGTGTGAATCTGATCCTGTCATTATGATGTTAGTTGGTTATTTTGCTCATTAGTTGATGCAGTTTCTTCCTAGCCTCGATGGTCTTTACAATTTGGCATGTTTTTGCAGTGGCTGGTACCGGTTGTTCCTTTCCATGTTTAGTGCTTCCTTCAGGAGCTCTTTTAGGGCAGGCCTGGTGGTGACAAAATCACTCAGCGTTTGCTTGTCTGTAAAGTATTTTATTTCTCCTTCACTTATGAAGCTTAGTTTGGCTGGATAGGAAATTCTGGGTTGAAAATTCTTTTCTTTAAGAATGTTGAATATCGGCCCCCACTCTCTTCTGGCTTGTAGAGTTTCTGCTGAGAGATCAGCTGTTAGTCTGATGGGCTTCCCTTTGTGGGTAACCCGACCTTTCTCTCTGGCTGCCCTTAACATTTTTTCCTTCATTTCAGCTTTGGTGAATCTGACAATTATGTGTCTTGGAGTTGCTCTTCTCGAGGAGTATCTTTGTGGCGTTCTCTGTATTTCCTGAATCTGAATGTTGGCCTGCCTTGCTAGATTGGGGAAGTTCTCCTGGATAATATCTTGCAGAGTGTTTTCCAACTTGGTTCCATTCTCCCCGTCATTTTCAGGTACACCAATCAGACGTAGGTTTGGTCGTTTCACATAGTCCCAAATTTCTTGGAGGCTTTGTTCATTTCTTTTTATTCTACTTCTTTCCTTTGCCTGATGCTCTGTCTCAGATTTCCAGTTCTATGTTGAATAAGAGTGGTGAGAGAGAGCATCCTTGTCTTATTCCAGTACTCAGCAGGAATGCTCCAGCTCTTGCCCATTCAGTATGATGTTCGCTGTGGGTTTGTCATAAATAGCTGTTACTATTTTGAAGTATGTTCCTTTAATGCCTAGATTATTGGGGGTTTTTTTAATCATAAAGCAAAGGTGGATTTCATCAAATGCTTTTTCTGCATCTATTGAAATGATCATATGTTTTTTGTTTTTAATTCTGTGTATGTGGTGAATCACATGTATTTATTTGTATATGTTGAACCATCCTTGCATCCCAGGAATAAAGCTAATTCGATCATGATGAATTAACTTTTTTTATGTGCTGCTCAATTCAGTTTGCTAGTATTTTGTTAAGGATTTTTGCATTTACATTCATCAGGGATATTGGACTGAAGTTTTCTTTTTTATTGTGTCTTTGCCAGATTCTGGAATCAGGATGACATTGGTTTAGTAGAATGAGTTAGGGAAGAGTCCTTTCTCCTTGATTTTTTGGAATAGTTCCAGAAAAGTTGGTACCAGGTCTTCTTTGTATATTGGGTAGAATTTGGCTATGAATCTGTATGTCCAAGACTTTTTTTGGTTATTAGGTTTTTTGTTAGTGTTTCCATTTCATTGCTCATTATTGGTCTGTTCAGGATTTCTGGTTCTTTTTGGTTCAATCTTGGGAAGTTTAGAATTTATCCAGTTCCTCTAGATTTTTTAGTTTGCATGCATAGACATGTTCATAGTAGTCTCTGAGGATCTTTTGTATTTCTTTGGTATCAGTTGTGATGCCACCTTTTGTCATTTCTGATTCAGTTTATTTGGATCCTCTCTTTTCTTCTTTTTAAATCTAGCTGGCAGTCTATCAATCTTTTTTATCCTTTCAAAGATAAATCTTTTCATTTAGTTGATCCATTGTATGTTTTTTGTGTTTTAGTTTTATTTTGTTCTGCTCTGATTTTAGTTATTTTCTTTTTTTTTGTTAGCTTTGAGTTTAGTTTTTTCTTGTTTTTCTAGTTCCTTTAGGTGCTAGATTAGTGCCTCACACCTGTAATCATGGCACTTTGAAAGACTGTCATGAGAGGATCACTTGAGGCCAGAATTCAAAGAAGAATCACTTTTAGTTGGCAAAAATTTTATTTTCCAAGAAAAGACAAATAAAATTACTAGTAAAAACTATTGAAGAGGGAAAGCAAGATATTCATAATAATTGACAAAAAAATTGATTTTGCAAACTAAAGTTTTAGTAATATGGCTACAGTGTTGTTTTTATGCCATGCCCCAAACAGTTTTTATTCTAAATATAAAGTGTGTCTATGTTTAACACCAATGGTCTGTTAGATAATAATAATGTTGAGCTATACAAGACTACTGGAATTTTTCAAGAAAATTTTGTGTCATCCTAGTTGGTTTTGCTTCTGAGGTCAAGGGCAATATCTCATTTCCTATTACTGATAACTGAAGTGGAACATTCCTTACATTTTTAAATAAATCTTTTAATAAATAAGTATAATGATTATTATTCTGGGTCCCAGGTTAATTTGTATTCTGGTCCTACTAAAGAATAATTTAGTCTTCCATCATGATAACTAAGAAATGCTTCAGGAATTATTGAGTAACAATTTTTGGAACATGACTATAGGACGTCATAATCAGCCATTTGGGGTATTTTGAAAGCCTTTAGTTTTGTATTTTTCGGGGAATTTGTGTGTGTGTGTGTGTTTGCACATGTGTGCAAGTGCATACTTGCTTTATATGGCAACTAACACATAGTAAATGCTAAATAATTAATTTGTTTTTTAAAAAAATAGTTCTTTTCAGTTTCTGTCCTCTAAATATCTAAGGCTATCAAAAGCATTGCTTTTCTTAGATTCTCAGCCTGGAATCAGAAAACTCCCTCAAAGGAAAAGTAATCCTTAAAGATAGACTTATCTCTGTCTCATTTTTGTCTTCTATATATTTCTCTCTGACTAGCTTTCAAATGTGTTCTAAGCAGATGTATAAAATCTATATATTTTTTAGTTTTTCTGAAAAGATTGATCCCAATACCAGAAGCAGTGGTACTGAGATTTAGAACACATCAGCTTATTGAAAGACCCACAGCTAGAGAAACATGTTTAGAGCAATGATTTTAGGTGGACATCAGAAGCCCATTGTCCTCTGCAAGTTTTCCTGATTGGTTAGCCCGTTGGGCACAACTGTCTTCTCAGATCCCAGCAGTCCTCACACTAGCCAGACTTCCCTAGCTGGACGCACAGGACCCAGCTGATGCCCATCAAGCTGATTCACATGATCTAATTAGTTCTTCAATTACATAAGCCTTTAATCAGTTACGATTTAAATGCATTTAGAATAATGAACCGATTTTAATATTTTACAGAAAATCCCAAAGTACACTTATATACCATAGAATTTTAACATTGCAAAATGGCACAGTTAGTTATCTCATGTAAGCCTTTGCCTAACTAAAAACTTTACTGGAAATCTTCCAACATGTATTTACTACCAGTGACTATTTCAGTAAAGCACTCTACCACTATCCAGAGGAACTGCATACTAGTCCCACTAGCATTGAATTCTTGGATGATGTCCATCTTTACTCTGTTTTGGAAATGCCTCCTGAGTTCTATGAGAATGATGTTGTCAAAAAATAATGTAAGATCTATGAAAGAAAGAGTTAAGGTTGATAAGTCTGGGGCTAAAAAGCCAAGTATCCCATATGGAATAGGGCCCAGCAAGCAGGAATGTGGGGAGGGAGAGTGGATACAGCAGAGAAAGTAAAAGAATAAAATTGGCAAGGTTGAAGAATATATTACTAATAAGACACATTTCCTAGCAAATTTTGTAGTCTGAGTAGACTATAAATAATGTGTGATCACAGAAATTCTCAGAGTGAACCTATTGCTTTTTAGTAGAAGTGTGGTGGGTTCGGGGGGAGGCTAAATTTCAAGTCAAACGATTCAGTTCTGCCACCAAGGATTAGTATGACCTTGGAAGAACACCCAGTCTCTCTGAGTTTTAACTTCCTTGGCTATATATTAAGGATTTAAAGGATCTCCAAGATATTTCCAAGCACAAATATTTTATGATGTCATTCTCTTGAGTCCTTCTATGATGAGAAAGAGCACTCAAGGTAAAAGTCAGATGACTCCTTGAAGATGTTAAAAGCAGAACTACCCTAAGCAAAAAGAAATCAATCTATGTGATGGGATTTGAGAGGAACACAAGACTCTACCTACGCTTTTGGACCTGCTGTAGTGATTTGCCTCCCTCCTACATGAAAAAGTCCTGCAGCATGGCAGCCTTTCTCTTGGTGTTGACAAGATAGTGAAGCAGCATTTTTAAGAGACCACTTTGGTTGTAAAGTTTTTTTTATCACAGACATTTGTTCTCCCTTTTGATCACTGATGTTTATATGCTATCAACTTTTATTTTTTGGTACTCCTTGATTACTCTTTCTAGTTATTTAATATACATTCCTATGGGATCTTCCCTGGGTTGTTTGTGTTTAACTTGCATTTATGACTCTGCTTTTGAAGGGACATTTGGGTATTTCATGAGCTAGTAATAAATTGTTTTAGACTCTTATTTTACACTTGACAGGGAGGACTTAAGTCTTCATCATAAGTCACTCTTCAATATAATGCATTAATAAATGAGACATAAATGTAAGTTGAAGGAAAAAATAGATTTTTTATAAGTAAATTAACCATCTGTAATAACTTTATTAGCATTGGGTGAGTTGATTAATTTTACCTTATTTAAAAATTTCCCATTTTGAATAGTAAAGTGATATCTATGGTTTAAAAAATACATGTATATGTCCTTCCCAGGTTATCTTGATTGGTTGATCCTTTTCAGACCTCCCCTTCTAGTTAGTACAGATGTATGCAGACAAGCGAGACAAAGCTGGGCATTGCAATGTTCATTGATAAGATGAGGAGTGAGGACATGGAGCGAAGAGGCCCAAAAGCAGGAACCACAGATCCCAAGATAATGGTTAACCATATTTTCTAAAGCAATAGACAACAGTATAAACTGTCAAACCAAATAATGTGTAATTTAATAATGTATAGATACATTAATGTGAATTTTTACAAGGGTATAAAATGTATTTCAGATTTTAAAAAGCAGCTAAATTGTTAAAAACAAGTCAATAATAAAACCAATCTATAAAGTCTAGAATGCCCTATTCCCATTTCTAAGAGGTAATAAGTATAGGGTTACCAGAAAGATATCAAAATGAGAGTGAGGCTATTCAATGTGTGAAGAGGTTGCCACCACTTATTACCTATAGTTTAATCTCTCTGTGCCTCAGTTTACACTTTTATAAAATGGAATTAATAATAATACCTAACTTTATAAGGAAATTATAAGATTTAAATTGATCAATCCATGTAATACTTTTAAAATAGTGTCTAGCACATGGATTTATTAAATGCTAGCCAGTATGGTTGCCCTTGTTGTAGTTATATGCATCATTATCATATCAGTAAAGAACTGAAGAACATACTCTCTACTTGAGAAATTTAGTGTATGCTATTTCTGTTATGATCTTAGGAGTAAAAAAGATGACACATTCAAATAGGTTTATTGAGAAGAGTTTAATAAAGGGAAAATTTACAAAGTTAGGTAGAACGTATTTTTAAAAAATCAACAGAAGATGGTGCAGTACCCCACGGCTACCAACATTAGGAAAGCTTTGCCAAAAAGGAGCAAGAGGAGGGACTGGTTACTGGAACCCAGAATATGAATCTATAAAAAAGAAGGAGGCAATTGCCTGTCAGGAGCTATGATTTTCAGTATAGCAATGGAGCTAAGCCTTGACAACCTGACAAAGAGAAATTCAGAGGAGGAAAAACCATGATCTTGCACTTACCCATTCTCCAAATACCTGTAGGTTCTTCTCAACAGCCATATCCAAATGGACCCTAAAGGACAAAGTGGGTCCTTTCATGCTGTCTATAAAGATTAGCCTCTTGAGAACGAGGAAAGTGGAGAAGGATAGAAAAACAAATGGGAACTGCCCAGAAGAGCTGACCAGACAAAAGGAAATTAAAGTGAATATCAAGGACATTTTAAAGGACTTATTCTGCCTTAGAACATGGATTAAGTCTGGGTAGAAAATAAAACTGTTGACCAGGCATGGTGGCTCATGCCTATAATCACAGCACTTTGGGAGGACAAAAATTAGCCGGGCATGACAGCATGCACCTATAATCCCAGCTACTCAGGAGGCTGAAATGGGAGGATTGCTTGAGCCCAGGGGCAGGAGTTTCAGCTGCAGTGAACTGCAATTGTGCCACTGCTTTCCAGTGTGGGTGACAGAGTGAGAACCTGTCAAAACAAAAAAAAAGAAAGAAAAAGAAAGCGAAGGGAAGGGAGAAAAAAAAAGAAAAGAAAAGAAAAATAAGAAAGAAGAAAAGAAAAGAAAAAAAGAAAGAAAGGAAGGCTGATACACCGAGGATAGCTGAGAAAACAGATCCCAAGTTCTCTTCTGCCCCAAAAGTATAAGAAAAAATCTTTTCTAATAGTATTAAGTAAACTTTTAGTAATCAAAAACTTAATCCATTTTAAAGTATATATTCTGGGCAAGGCTTTATATTTACATTCCAAAATTCATCTTTTCAGCATAGTATTTTATTTCTGTTAAAATTTTAATACCTCTGAATGGACAATCTATTTAACCAAGTTTTAATATTTTAAATTTCCACATGAAAGAAAAGTCCGAAGTCATGTCAAGGATTAAAAGAAAGGAAAGTGGTATCTGGCCTCAGGAAAGAGCACAAAAAGGTAAGCATACAAAGTCACCTCGCATACTTCATTGTTTCCATAGGTCAGTTTATTTCTTCTCTCATAAAACAATAAACAAACAAACAAGAATTCTTTAGTAGCTTACATTTACTCTAAGTTAGGTAATATATGAAATGAAAAAGACAGTGCTATGCCATTGAGTTGCTCCCAAGTAGACCAATGGCAGAGCTAGAATGGAGTCTCAAGCAAGAGTTCTGAAGAGCACAGCCCTTATGTGTTTGTATTGATGCCTTTCTTCTCATTTCTTGTATACATTTTCTAGAATACATCTATTACATTTTTTCTAAGACAAACATATGTCTGTGTATCTATAATTTTTTCTGATGCATAAGTTGTTTAGTTATACTTCATTTGTATTGATAGTCTCTTGTTTCTTTTGGGTTTAGGTTTTTTTTCTTATTCATCTTACTTTTAATTTACTCTTTACTTAATTTATGTGCATTACTTAATTAACAATATCAACACTTAAGGCTTGGAATCTGTCTCTGAGCCTCTTCATTGGGCATATCTCAAGAATATATAAATAGGACATTCATTATTGCAATTTCTAAAGTTGTTGAGCTTTAAATTTTTATTTTAAATTAGACAAACATGGATATTTTTATCTTCATAGTAGTTGAATTCTTTTCAAAATGTATTTTTCAACTAGTTTGTAGTTGTATTACATTGTAGTCATAAAATGATATCAATATAATGGCTGTTTTCTAGTTGACATATATCTGGTCCCAGGATTTCTTTAGACTCTTAAAAATTATTGAGAATCATAAAGAGCTTTTATTTATATGGGTTACTATTTATCAATACTTTCTGGATTAGAAGTTAAAACTCTGATAAATGACTTCAATAAAGTTTTGGGATACAAAATCAGTATTCCTAAATCAGTAATATTTCTACATATCAATAATGTTCAAGCTGAAAGCAAAATCAAGAACACAACCCAATTGCAATGGCTATGTAGGAATACATCTAACAAAGGAGGTGAAAGAGCTTTATCAGAAAAACTACAAAGCACTGCTGAATGAAATCATAGATGAAACAAGTAAATGGAAAAACATTCCATGCTCATGTACTGGAAGAATCAATATTGCTAAAATGTCCATTCTCCCCAAAGCAATCTACATATTCGATGCTATTCCTATCAAACTACCAATGTCATTTTTCAAAGAACTAAAAAAAACTAGTCTAAAGTTTGTATCGAACCAAAAAAGAGCCTGAATAACCAAAGCAATTCTAAACCAAAAGAACAAAGCTGGAAACATCACGTTACCCAAATTTGAACTATACAGTAAAGCTACAATAACCAAAACAGTATGGTACTGGTACAAAAACAGACATATAGACCAATGGAAAAGAATGGAGAACCCAGAAATAAAGCCACATAACCACAGCCATCTGATTTTCAACAAGGTGGAAGAAAAAATAAACAATAGGAAGAGGACTCCTTATTCAATAAATAGTGTTGGGATAGCTGGCTAACCATATGTATAAGAATGAAATGGGACCTCTACCTTTCACTGTATAAAGAAATTAACTCAATATGGATTAAAAATTTAAATATAAGATCTCAAACTATAAGAATCCTACAAGAAAACCTGGGAAACACCATTCCAAACATCAGCCTTGAGAAAGAATTTATGACTAAGTCCTCAAAAGCAATTATGACAAAAGCAAAAATTAACAAGTCGGACCTAATTGAACTAAAGAACTTCTGCACAGCAAAACAAAATATCGACAAATTAGACAACCTACAGAATGAGAGAAAATATTTTCAAACTACACATCTGATAAAGGTCTAATATCCAGAATCTATAAGGAACTTAAGTAACTGAACAGGCAAAAAACAACCCCATTAATAAATGGGCAAAGTCATGAACAGACACTTCTCAAAAGAAGACACATGGAGCAGCCAACAAACATATGGAAAAAATGCTCAATGCCACTAATCATCAGAGAGACATCAAAACCACAATTAAATATCATCTTACACTTGTCAGGATGGCTATTATTAAAAAGTCAAAAAAAAAATAAAAACCCACAACAGATGTTGGCAAAGCTGTGGAGAAAAATAAACACTTACATACTGTTGTTAGAATGTAAATTAGTTCAGCCCCTGTGGAAATGAGTTTGGAGATTCCTCAAAGAACTTAGAACTACCACTCAACCCACCAATCCCATAACTGAGTATATACACAAAAGAAAACAAATCATGCTACCAAAAAGCACACACACATTCACACATTCATTGCAGCACTATTCACAATAGTAAATACATGAAATCAACCTAGATGACCATCAATGATGGATTAGATAAAGAAAATGTGGTACATATACATCATGGAATACTATGAGCAATACTAAGAACAAAGAATGAAATCATCTTCTTTGCAGCAACATGGATGCAGCTGGAGGCCATTATCTGAAGCAAATTAACACAGAAAGAAAACCAAATACCGCATGTTCTCATTTATGAGTGGGAGCTAAACATTTGGTACTCATGGAGATAAAGATGGCAACAATAGACACAGAAACTACTGGTGGAGTGGGCAAACTAATTATTGAGTACTATGCTCAGTACCTGGATGACAGGATATCATAGTTCTAGAATGTAGTTTTGGTGTAGGATTGCTAGAGAGATATGAAGATGATGGTTAGGATATTCAAAGTGTGAAGAGGTTGCTGCCATGTACTACCTATTGCTTCGTCTCTCTGTGCCTCAGTTTACCCTTTTATAAAATGGTATTAATAATAATACCTGGGATTCCTGGGCAAGATGGCTGAACAGGAAGAGCTCTGGTCTGCAGCTCCCAGCGAGATCAATGCAGAATACGGGCAATTTCTGCATTTCCAACTGAGGTACCCAAATCATATAATTGGGACTGGTTAGACAATGGGTGCAGCCCATGGAGGGCAAGCTGAAGCAGGGTGGGGCGTCACCTCACCCAGGAAGCACAAGGGGTCAGGGAACACCCTCCCCTAGCCAAGGGAAGCCTTGAGGGACTGTGCCATGAGGAATGGTGCATTCTGGCCAGATACTACGCTTTTCCCATGGTCTTCCTAACCCACAGACAAGGAGATTCCCTTGGGTGCCTACACCACAAGGGCCCAGCGCTTCAAGCACAAAAAAGTGGGCAGCCATTTGGGTAGACACTGAGCTAGCTGCAGTTTTTTTTTTCTTATTCCAGTGGTGCCTGGAATGCCAGCAAGACGGAACTGTTCAATGCCCTGGAAAGGACTACCATGCAAAAACTCCACCCAAGGGTCATCAACAGCAAAGACCAAAGGTAGATAAATCCACAAAGATGAGGAAAAAACACCACAAAAAGGCTGAAAATTCCAAAAACCAGAATGCCTCTTCTCCTCCAAAGGATCACAACTCCTTGCCAGAAAGGGAACAAAATTGGATGCAGAATGAGTTTGACGAATTGACAGAAGTAGGCTTCAGAAAGTGGGTAATAACAAACTCCTCTGAGCTAAAGGAGCATATTCTAACCCAATGCAAGGAGGCTAAGAACCTTGATAAAAGGTTAGAGGAATTGCTAACTAGAATAACCAGTTTAGAGAAGAATATAAATGACCCTATGGAGCTGAAAAACGTAGCATAAGAACTTTGGGAAGCATATACATGTATCAGTAGCCAAATTGATCCAGCAGAGGAAAGGATATCAGAGATTGAAGATCAATTTAATGAAATAAAGTGTGAAGACAAGATTAGAGAAAAAAAGTATGAAAAGGAATGAACAAAGCCTCCAAGAAATATGGAACTATGTGAAAAGACCAAACCTACGTTTGATTGGTGTACCTGAAAGTGACAGGGAGAATGGAATCAAGTTGGAAAACAAACTTAAGATATTATCCAGGAGAACTTCCCCAACCTAGAAAGATAGGCCCCGTCTGGGAGGTGAGGAGCGCCTCTGCCCGGCCACCCATCGTCTGGGAAGTGAGGAGCGCCTCTGCCCGGCCACCTATCGTCTGGGAAGAAGTGAGGAGCGTCTCTGCCTGGCTGCCCCGTCTGGGAAGTGAGGAGCGCCTCTGCCCGGCCGCCCCGTGTCTGGGAAGAAGTGAGGAGCACCTCTGCCCGGCCACTCCGTCTGGGAGGTCTACCATGGAGGCCAGAAGCAATGTGGGGGCTGGACGTGGTGGCTCACGCCTGTGGTCCTGGCACTCTGGGGGGCGAGGCGGGTTGATCACTTCGGGCTAGGAGTTCGAGACCAGTCTGGCCAACTTGGCGAAACATGAAAAATACAACAGACAAACCAACCAACCAACTCAGTGACAACAAAACAGGTCTACCCTGGAGTCATACTCTAATTTTTTCTATTTTCCTCCCTTTCTGATCCTTTATCCCACTTTCTTTTTCCTCCTCTTCCCTCTCCCTCTTCTTTGTCAAATAGAGGATTGAGTTATTATCACTGATCCATATAAAGTCCCTCTCTCATTTATTTTAACTCCCACCCCCCATTTCTATTCCCCGACTTCCCATGTGTAACCTTCCTAATATGTTTGATATGCATCTTTTTGTTTGTATGTATTTTTAGAAAATGTTTATTGTTTTTGTGTGCAAAAAAATTAATAAAAAAAATAAAAAAATAAATAAAAAAAAAAGAAAGGCCAACATTCAAATTCACTAAATACAGAGAACACCACAATGATACTGCTTGAGAAGAGCACCCCCAAGACACATAATTGTCAGATTCACCAAGGTTGAAATGAAGGAAAAAATGTTAAGGATAGCCAGAAAGAAAGGTCGGGTTACCCACAAAGGGAAGCCCATCAGACTAACAGCAGATCTCTCTGCAGAAACCCTAAAAGCCAGAAGACAGTGGGTGCCAATATTCAACATTCTTAAAGAAAAGAATGTTCAACCCAGAATTTCATGCCCAGCCAAACTAAGCTTCATAAGTGAAGGAGAAATAAAATCCTGTACAGACAAGCAAATGCTGAGGGATTTTATCAACACCAGGCCTGCCTTACATGAGATCTTGAAGGAAGCACTAAATATGGAAAGGAAAAACTGGTACCAGCCACTGCTGGTACCATCGACAAATCAAAATCTAAAGACCGTTGACACTATGAAGAAACTGCATCAACTACCAGGCAAAATAACCAGCCAACATCATAACGACAAGATCAAATTCACACATAAAAATATAAACCTTAAATGTAAATGGGCTAAATGCCTCAATTAAAAGGCACAGACTGGCAAATTGGATAAAGAGTCAAGACCAGGTGGGGCGCCATGGCTCACTCCTGTAATCCCAGCACTTTGGGAGGCTGAGGCAGGTGGATCATGAGGTCAGGAGATCGAGACCATTCTGGCTAACATGGTGAAACCTCATCTCTACTAAAAATACAAAAAATTAGCTGGGTGTTGTAGCAGGCGCCTGTAGTCCCAGCTACTCAGGAGGCTGAGGCAGGAGAATGGCATGAACCTGGGAGGTGGAGCTTGCAGTGAGGTGAGATCATGCCACTGCACTCCAGCCTGGGCAACAGAGTGAGACTCCGTCTCAAAAAAAAAAAAAAAAAATGGAATCAAGACCAATCTGTGTGCTGTATTCAGGAGAACCATCTCATGTGCAAAGACACACATAGGCTCAAAATAAAGGGATGCAGAAAGATTTACCAAGCAAATGGAAAGCAAAAAAAGCAGGAGTTGCAATCCTAGTCTCTGATAAAACAGATTTTAAACCAACAAAGATAAAAAAGACAAAGAAGGGCGTTACATAATGGTAAAGTGATCAATTCAACAAGAAGAGCTAACTATCCTAAATATATATGCACCCAATACAGGGGCACCCAGATTCATAAAGCAAGTCCTTAGAGAACTACAAAGAGACTTAGACTCCCACACAATAATAATGGGAGACTTTAACACCCCACTGTCAATCAATATTAGACAGATCAATGAGACAGACAATTAACAAGGATATTCAGGACTTGAACTCAGCTCTGCACTAAGCAGACCTAATAGACATCTACAGAACTCTACACCCCAAATCAACAGAATATACATTCTTGTCAGCACCACATCGCACTTATTCTAAAATTGATCACATAAGAAGTAAAACCCTTCTCAGCAAATGCAGAAGAATTGAAATCATAACAAACAGTCTCTCAGACCATAGTGCAATCAAATTAGAACTCACGATTAAGAAACCCACTCAAAACCACACAATTACATGGAAACTGAACAACCTGCTCCTGAACGACTACTGGGTAAATAATGAAATAAAGGCAGAAATGAAGATGTTCTTTGAAACCAATGAGAACAAAGACACAACGTACCAGAATCTCTGGGACACATGCAAAGCAGTGTGTAGAGGGAAATTTACAGCACTAAAAGCCCACAAAAGAAAGCAGGAAAGATCTAAAATGGACACTCTAACATCACAATTAAAAGAACTAGAAAAGCAAGAGCAAACAAATTCAAAAGCTAGCAGAAGGCAAGAAATAATTAAGATCAGAGCAGAACTGAAGGAGATAGAGACACAAAATCCCTTCAAAAAATCAATGAATACAGGAGCTGGTTTTTTGAAAAGAGCAACAAAATTGATAGACTGCTAGCAACACTAATAAAGAAGAAAAGAGAGAAGAATCAAATAGATGCAATAAAAAATGATAAAGGGGATATCACCACCAATCCCACAGAAATACAAACCACCGTCAGAGAATACTATAAACACCTCTATGCAAATAAACTAGAAAATCTAGAAGAAATGGATAAATTCCTAGACACATACACCCTCCCAAGACTAAAGCAGGAAGAAGTTGAATCTCTGAATAGACCAAAAACAGGTTCTGAAATTGAGGCAATAGTTAATAGCCTGCCAACCAAAAAATGTCCAGGACCAGACAGATTCACAGCTGAATTCTACCAGAGGTATGAAGAGGAGCTGGTACCATTCTTTCTGAAGCTATTCCAATCAATAGAAAAAGAGGAAATCCTCCCTAACTCATTTTATGAGGCCAGCCTCATCCTGATACGAAAGCGTGGCAGAGACACAACAAAATAAGAGAGTTTTAGACCAATATCCTTGACGAACATCGATGCGAAAATCCTCAATAAAATACTGGCAAACCGAATCCAGCAGCACATCAAAAAGCTTATCCACCATGATCAAGTGGGCTTCATCCCTGGGATGCAAGGCTGGTTCAACATACACAAATCAGTAAACGTAATCTATCACATAAACAGAACCAATGACAAAAACCACATGATTATCTCAATAGATGCAGAAAAGGCCTTTGACAAAATTCAACAGTCTTTCATGCTAAAAACTCTCAATAAACTAGGTATTGATGGAACATATCTCAAAATAATGAGAGCTATTTATGACAAACCCACAGTCAGTATCATACTGAATGGGCAAAAACTGGAAGTATTCCCTTTGAAAACCGGCACAAGACAAGGATGCCCTCTCTCACCACTCCTATTCAACATAGTGTTGGAAGTTCTGGCCAGGGCAATCAGGCAAAAGAAAGAAATAAAGAGTATTCAATTAGGAAAAGAGGAAGTCAAATTGTCCCTGTTTGCAGATGACATGATTGCATATTTAGAAAACCCCATCATCTCAACCCAAAATTGCCTTAAGCTGATAAGCAACTTCAGCAAAGTTTCAGGATACAAAATCAATGTGCGAAAATCACAAGCATTCCTATATACCGATAATAGACAAACAGAAAGCCAAATCATGAGCGAACTCTCATTCACAACTGCTACAAAGAGAATAAAATACCTAGGAATAAAACTTCCAAGGTATACGAAGGACCTCTTCAAGGAGAACTACAAACCACTGCTCAAAGAAATAAGAGAGGATACAAACAAATGAAAAAATATTCCATGCTCATGGATAGGAAGAATCAATAGTGTGGAAATGGCCATACTGCCCAAGGTAATTTATAGATTTAATGCTATTCCCATCAAGCTACCATTGACTTTCTTCACAGAATTTGAAAAAACTACTTTAAATTTCACATGGAATCAAATAGGAGCCCATATGGCCAAGACAATCCTAAGCAAAAAGAACAAAGCTGGAGGCATCATACTACTTGGCTTCAAACTATACTAGAAGATTACAGTAACCAAAATAGCATGGTACAGGTACCAAAACAGATATATAGACCAAAGGAACAGAACAGAGGCCTCAGAAATAACACCACACAACTACAACCATCTGATCTTTGACAAAGCTGACAAAAACAAGCAATGGGGAAGGATTCCCTATTTAATAAACGGTGTTGGGAAAACTGGCTAGCCATATGCAGAAAACTGAAACTGGACCCCTTCCTTACACCTATATAAAAATCAACTCAAGATGGATTAAAGATTTAAATGTAAGACCTAAAACCATAAAAACCCAGGAGAAATCCTAGGCAATACCATTCAGGACATAGGCATGGGCAAGGACATCATGACTAAAACACCAAACGCAATTGCAACAAAAGCCAGAATTGATAACTGGATCTAATTAAACTAAAGAGCTTCTGCACAGTGAAAGAAACTATCATCTGAATGTACAGACAACCTACAGAATGGGAAAAAATTTTTGCAATCTATCCATTTGACAAAGGACTAATATCTAGAATCTATAAGGAACTTAAACAAATTTACAAAAAAAAAAAAAAAACAACGCCATCAAAAAGTGGGTGAAGGATATGAACAGACACTTCTCAAAAGAAGACATTTATACAGACAAGAAACATATGAAAAAAAGCTCATGATCACAGGTCATTAGAGAAATGCAAATCAAAACCACAATGAGATACCATCTCACGCCAGTTAGAATGGCGATCATTAAAAAGTCAGGAAACAACAGATGCTGGAGAGGATGTGGAGAAATAGGAATGTTTTTACACTGTTGGTGGGAGTGTAAATTAGTTCAATCATTGTGAAAGACAGCGCAGCAATTCCTCAAGGATCTAGAACCACAAATACCATTTGATCCAGCAATCCCATTACTGTTACCTAAATCAACTCCACTCGCATTCTGCCTCCTGCTTTTATCTCTGAGAGTAGATTCCTCCAACTTTCCATTGCTGTATTAATCCATGTTCTTTATCCTAATAACTGTGTTATGAATTGACCCTGTGGCAATAAAATCTGACCCTTCTCATCAAATTGAGTTAATATGCATTGAAATTCTGCTTTATCTGATGCTTTTTCTCCCCCTTCTCTCCCTCTCATTCTTTCCCTCTCCCTTTCCTCTTTCCTAATTTGTTTTGTACATATATTAGCTCAATCATTTACTCATGAATTTTTTGAGTCACATTTAAAGACTTATTTCTATAATTATAAAAATTAAGAATTACACATTATCTAATATGTTCTCTTAGTGTAAAAAGAGTAAATTAGTATACTTTTTCTTCCTCCTAACACTTTGCTATTTTTTACCTTCTAGTTTCTATAAGGCATAATCTAAGACTTCCAGTAAGTTTATTTTTATCAAGTTATCATTTCTAATATTCTATTTATATATTTTATTCAAAGAACTATTTATAACATACAATTATCTATATACAAGGTTATGCTTAAATGAATGCAATTCTCACATTTACTTCTATCCCATGGCTTTTTTTTTTTTTTTGAGACAGCATTTCGCTCGTCACCCAGGCTGGAGTGCCGTGGCATGATCTCAGCTCACTGCAACCTCCGCCTCCTGGGTTTAAGTGATTCTCCTGCCTCAGCCTCCCTAGTAGCTGAGATTATAGGCACCCGCCAACCACAACTGGCTAATTTTTTATATTTTTAGTCGAGACGGGGTTTGCCATGTTGGTCAGGCTGGTCTTGAACTCCTGACCTCAGGTGATCTGCCCTCCTCAGGCTCTCAAACTGGTGGGATTACAGGCATGAGCCACTGTGCCCAGCCTCAGTGGTGTTTTTTTTTTTTTTTTTTTTTGAGAGGGTGTCTTGCTCTGTCGCTCAGGCTGGAGTGCAGTGGCGTGATCTCAGCTCACTGCAAGCTCCGCCTAGTGGCTTTTTTATTTGGAGTTCTTTATATTTTTTTATTAATCATTAGCCTAAAATAGGTCCTTGTGCATTTTCTTAATGGAAAGAAACACAGGCATTATATTTATAGAGTTTGTATGTCTGATTTTTCCTATTTTCTTACATATTAATACCAACCTTAATGAGAAACTAATATCTTTGCCTTCTTCAGCAGCTTTTTTAAGTTGCACAGACATTAGTCTATTCTTCTGGCATCTAATATTAAAGAAGAGTTTGAAGCCATAGTTGATATTTATTTTCTTGTAGATAACTTGATTTTCTTCATGAATTCTCATAATACTTTCACATTTCAAAATGCTACCAGGTTGTGTTATTTCTTCACTCTCCCTTCCCCTGACAAAATTTTAGACTCTTCCCCTGACATAAACTGAATGAGATAACTTTTGATTTACCATTCAATGGTGCAGAAATCTGAGGATCCCTAAATTTTAGCTGAGTGTCACCCCAGAAAGGAAATGTTGACTCTGTGCTTCCTTCTTTGGATTTTAAGAGCTTATTGACATAAGCAGAAACTTCCTAAACCTAATTATGTATTTAGTCTAAACTAGTCCAGATTTGAGATATTCAGCCTCTTTTCTCATGCTACAGAATGAAACAGCTTCAGATAGAGTCCAAGAGACAGAGAAACCATACGTCTCCCTGAGTTTCCATTTGGCGTCATTATGTTTGCCCCTGAACAATCATTTTCTAAAGAATTTAGAGGAAAAATCATAGGGAACTTGCTGGAAAGTTACATTCTTAAGCCTCATACCAGAGCTTCTTAATCAGAATAACTGGGTGTAACTTGAAAGATCTTCAATGTTTTTGGTTTTTTGGGTTTTTTTGTAGGCAACCCTGGGACTAAGTGATGGAGGACAGTGCCCTGGGATCTCACAACAAGAACTAGTTGGGGTGCCCCTATTCCAACACCTACCTTTGCCTTCATTTCTTTGTCTCATGGAATTAGGACAAGTGTCTGCCAAATTCTTACTAATGCCCCTCAGCACTACACTGTTTTCCCATGAAAGAGAAATTGTGAGTGGGCCCTTGGTATCACCCTTGAATTCTGCCTCATCTTCATTCTGGAGGTAAGAAAGGATTAGAAGGAAGACCTCCTTCCCAAAAGAATTTCCAGCAACAAAATAGACTTTTCTGTATTTTCCTATTTCTTTTATCATTATTAGCCAAGATATGTATGCATAGAACATTAGTAAGTTGAACATGAGTTGAAATTTTATTCTAAAAACCTTCCTAATACAATTTAAAACTTTTAAAAGTTCATATTGATTGATTTCTGAATGAAGCGTATCTTCCTGTGGAACACATTGCTTATTACAATATCAAGATCTTTCTGTATGAGTCAAAATGCCAGGTCTTCTTATGTTCATGTAACCTAAAAATCTTAAATAACTCCTGTTCTATCTCACTTGGACACCAAATGCTGACACATCTTACCTTAGCTAACTGTTATCTGCCACACATTATACATGCTATATATCAATTCTATTTAAGCACAAAAAGAAGAACCAAAAAAGTATGCAGATTTTCAGGACATAGATAGTGTTTGATGACATCTTGATGAGAATACCAAGTCCTGGGTGTTGGCAGAATCAGATGTTTTATTGTCTTGTCCAGGTAACTACATGAATGGGATTTCTAGAACTCATCTGCAGTGTCATCACAATAAATGAGCCCACTAACCATCATTAAGAGACAGCCACCCTACATAGATAGTGTGGGTATTATTATGAATGGAAAGAGTTGGCAAGAAAGAGGGAACAGTGGAAGAAGGAGAGATACTGAAATTCAAAACCTATTGGCTCAGACAGTAAGACAAAAAAAAAAAAAAAAAAGACAAGCTCCAGGAACACTAGCTGACTTGGGGGTCTTGCATGAATTTGGCAAAAAGCAGACAGTGGAAAAACAAAAACAAAAACAAACAAACAAACAAAAACAAGAAGTATTGCATTGAAGGCAGGGGCCCATGTTACCTAGGTCTAACGGTGGTAATGTTATAATCACACAAAGGTGCAGTATGCAATAGAAGCTTTAAACCTAGATATCGCATTCACTGAAAACGTTTTCAGCTAAAGTGTCTCCTTCAATTAGTGCTGTTCAAAATAAAATAATTGGGAAAGTATATGACCCATAATATGAGAGGCTTTGAGGATCCTGACACAGAACAAATTACTTTTCAGGTGAAAAATTTTAGGAAGATATTTTGGTCATCTATTTTTGTATAACAAATTACCCCCAAACATAAAAGTTTAAACACTATCCCTTTTGGTTACTTGATCACTTTTGTGACTTGGACAGGCGTGTTGGAGAGAACCTGTCTTTGCCCATGGTAGTGTTACCCATGATGGCTCAGCTTGGGCCATCTATCTCGGACTTCAGTTCTCACTGTTGTTTAGGTTTCTCAGTTCCCCTCCCTGTGGTTAGCTTGGACTTCTCACAATATGGTAATCTCGAGTCAGTCAGACTTTTTGCATGGTAGCTAGGTTTCTGCAGAATGCAAAAATAAACACTACCAGGTCTTCTTAAGGCATAGACATGGAGCTGGCAAACAGTTGCTTCTGCCACATTTTACTGATTAAAGTATATTAAAGGGCCAGTCCAGAATCAAGGGGAGGGGACCGAATGAGGACATATATTCGCAGAGGCACAGAGCACCCAAATACCAATTAACTACAGAGGGAAAAAATTTTCTTTATATCCAGACAAATATGGATGAGTATTTAGTTGTCTAAAGAAATGTGTCTATATTTTAAGTATTTCTTCAAAAAGTCACGTGTTCTAGTACTCAGTCATCGAACTAAACTTTATGATTTGATACTATTAATAGCATAAATTTTCTGCAGAAAGAGAAAAACCACAAAGGTTTAAGATGGCATTGTGAAAGTCACAACAGCTGTTAAAAACTGAAAGTAGTAAAAATTTAAGCAAGGGTCGGCATAAATTTCATTCACAAACCTCTCAGAAAAGTGAAATAAGTTGATATCGATGACTCTACATAAAATAGTGACGTAAAATGGAATGAAATCAAATTGCTATAGATAATCCTTTTTCAAAAAAGCTGCATAATGCCTCTCCTTTCTGTTATTTTTCTTTTTGTGTGTGTATCCTTGAGTAATGTAACTATTCAGTTTAGGAATATGTTCCCAGATAGCATTAAGAGAGACTGCTTTTTTAAGCCAAGAAGGAAAAGTCTAAACTCTCAGAATCTGTCAGGATCTTATGGAATAGAGTCAGACAATTTTTAGGTATTTAAGAATAATAACTAAATTAATATGTAGTCAAATAACAGTGGGACTGAGCTTACATACTGTTGTATTTAAGAAAAAAACGGTGTGAAGGCAATTTGTAAAGAAATATAAAATGTATTTTTAAGGTAGTAAATGTATTAGGTATAATAGAACTTTACCCAAATTTGTTGTGGAATAAAGTTTTCTGTTCCACTGAATATTATAAATTAATATAACTTGGATGATTCAAAAGCTTAAAAAGTTTTTGAATAATCATTGTAAGCATTCATTCAAATTCAATACCAATGTAAATATATTTGAATTTTTTTAATTTGCAAAACAATTTTACTTATATTACCTACATAGTGCTTGCAACTACACTGTAGAGTAGTTCTTCCAATTTTTGTTTTAGTGATCAAATGAAATACTCTCTTAACTGGCCACAGTTTTTTCTCCGATTTAGAGTTCATTCTCTACTATGAAAGTTCAACATATTATTATTTGGCACAGTAGTATTGTCTAATACATTTGCCCTGAATCAATAGAATGATGTTATGTGAGGGTGCCAGAAAGCCAATGTAAGGGCAGAGTTTACAGGACACGATAAGAAGCTTCCAGCACACCGGCTAACTCTTACCACAGGTCCACGTGGCAACAGCTGATTGAGTGGGTTGGCCACTGTTCCTCCTCTTGCAGGGAGCAGGGACGCTTTGAAAAAGGACTTAGGATCTCATGTTTGCTATAATTCCACCACTGTATTTCTGGCGATCTTGGCTCCTTTCTTCAAGTTTTACAGCTTCTGACCTAAAGTAAAAATGGCAATTAGAAATTCATTTACTGAAGTTAAATTGTAGAAAAGAGTTCATTCTACTCTACCGTTAGTTACAGAAATCAATTTTTTGACGGAAGATTGGATGAATGTAGGTTCTACATGCAGACCAGCCTTCAGGGCAGTAGGCCTGGGTAGGATGTTCCAGTGATGAGTAAACACTGGGGAAGGAGGCTGAGGGTAAACAGGAGACAGCCTTGGATCATAAAGACACCAGGAGAGGGGAGAGCTTCTCAAGTTGGAGAGGACACTTGAACAGATAGAATGAAGTTATCAGTGCATGTCAAACATCTTGCTGAGATTTTAGGGGATAGTCTGAGCCAGGGATAAGATTGATACTGATTTCTCAGTATTTTCCATGATATAATTGTATGTTAAGGAGGTTTGACAGAAAGTTACCTACTTACATCACATCACTTTCTATATTGTTATTGTATTATTTTTTTTCCATGGCAGCTGATAAAATCTGCCTACAAAAATCAGTTTTAAATAGGGTTAGTTGTAAATCTTCTGAGATCTGCAAAATTTGTTACAGAAAGAATTTCTCTGAATTACTTTTTTTCCCCAGTCAAGGATGTATACATTTGACCAAATAATGCCCTTTATACAAAGGCTCTGATTAATTTCTTTCAAATCTCAAGACCAAGAAAATACTTGTTTCTACAGAGAAGTTGACAAATTTTATTCTACTATGTTTCTGAATGTTTCGTTTTTCTCTTTCCCATGGTTTCTAGGATGCTTAGAGCTAACATTTTTATGAAATTGTGCAAGTTTATGAAACACAAATGTTTGAAATTTTTTTAGCCTTCCCTCACCCTTTGATGACTGATTTGCCCACTTAAAGAAAAACAAATCTCGTACTAATTTGTGTATTAAAAAACTTTGGAGTTTTATTGGATGTTAACTCTCTTCTAGAAGTGTGAATAAATTATTTTCATATACATATTTCTAAATTTTTCCTAGGGATACCACTGAACTCAAAGTAATGTGTTTGACTAATTATTGATAATCACTTAACACAGTTGTCAAATTTCTTTCTTCGGTTTTTGAGATTTGGAGTTAAAAGAGAAATTATGTTATTCCTTGTTGAGAATGTACCCTCTCTGTGTTACCGGGCCAGTCACTTAATTTATCTTGTATTTTCATTTGTAATATAAAATCAAGGATGTCTATTTCTCTGAATTCTGAGCATATCCAATGAGGTAATATATTCGAAACATTTTGTAAGCTATAAAGTGGTAACGTAAACTGTTATTATTAATTCCTCATAAATTAAAGCACAGGAAAGCTCACATTTTGGCAATTTTATTCAAAATTAATTGGAATCTACAAATGTATGTATCTAACATGTTGGGACTTAAATATCTTGTTGAAATTAATATACAAAACAATCGTTTAAGTAAATTTCTTTAAGCAATTTAATGTCTGTCAGTCAATCAAAGAAATAACAACCTTTGCATAGGTAGTGCTATCTGCTAAGCCTTAAAGAGCAATGAATACATTTTTATCAATTTCATTCATTTACTTGACTTTTCTTTCCTCAAAACTATGCTTCATTTGAAGAATATTTTTAATATGTATTTTGTTTTCTATTTATATGGTTACCACTGTATTTCTCCAATGTTCATCACCTTTATCTGAATCAAAGTTGTCTATCTTTAATCACCAGCCCTAACACGCAGAGAATCCATCTACACAATTGCCAAAAACGTCACTTCATAATGATCCAAGCATAAATTGACACATTATAAACTTGATTTGTTAGTAATCATATAGAGGAGTTAACATTTTAAAAATAAAATTAGATCCCTCCTCCTTCCTCTTCTCTGTAGTAGCAGAAACCCAGACCTAATCTACTGATCTAACTAAAATATATTCAAGTGGAAACATAGAGATTTTAATATACGTTTTTGCTACATTATTTTCAACTAGAAGTAATCTTTTAAAAATGCATTTTAGTATCCCAGATGGGAAAGTAGAAATGGAAAATAGGAAAGATATTTCACTTGGTTTTGGAAGGAAAGCACATCAATTAACAGATTTTAAATTATTGGCCTGCTTTCACAAATTAATGTATTTTGAGGCAGTGTGTATATGCAGAAAAGAAGTTTCATAGTATCTGTTACTATTCCTTTAAGAACTGTAACTTCAGTAAGAAAGTAATGAGTTGAAAGAATTAGAAAGACATCAGGAGCCTTCTAACAATTAGAAGAATCTGTTAATTAGCACAGAATATGAATCTTAAGCTGCCTTGCTCATCAAATCATTTATTTTAATGAAGCAATGTTGATCAGAAACCTTACTAACACAAAAAATAATTATAAGAAAAAAATTTAAATAAGCAAAAGGCTTCAACAGAAATACGGCCCAGGACTACAAGATATAGATTCACTTAAAATTGGGATGATGATGTTATATTACCTTTCTTGTGATGCTTCTGCCCAAATTAATTAACTGAAGTTAACTGAAATTTGATTTATCAATATAAAGGAAGAATGTATCCACCATGCCAAACAGGGTGAAAATGAACCATTAGGCTAGCCATGTTAAAAGATTAGAAAAAATAGGACTGGCTCAGTGTCCATTTAAATAACCACCATGAGAGTTCACTATTCATGATCATTGTGAAAAAATGAGAAAATTATAACAACAGCTATTCAGAGTTCATCAAGTGATATTTCATTGAATTTTAAAATATCAAGTAGAAAAGAATTAAAGAAATATTAGTGAGTGCAATGGAGACTTAGAATATGTGATAGAGAACAGTATGTCTGGTGTGTGAGTGCTTTCATAGAATTTATCAGCACATAGACTTAACTGGTTTTATTACCTTGTGAGAATTGACTTTGTGTGTCCAGCCTGGTTTTCCTAGTATCTCTCTAAAACTCAAGTTAGTCCTTCTATTTTCAGTCCCTCCTTTGGGCTCCCAGAGTGTATATTTATTTTTTGGTGAGTTTTTTCTCTCTGAAGTGTACTACAAAATCCTGGCTTTATACTTTGATTGTAAGCAGAATTACTGCGTGTGAAGTCTTATTACCTTCTAACCTAAGAAGAATGCTATGATGTGAATGACATAAATCTGGGTTTCACACACGAGAGAGACAAAGAGAGAGAGAGAGAAGAGAGAGAGAAATAGGAATTTAGAAGTCCACAAAAATGTTTTATTTTAATCTCAAAATAAAATTATTTTTAGTTTGAGAAAACATTTTACTACATATTACTATATTTATCTTCATATTGATATTGTCATAATATATACTTTTTAGTTGTTATTTTTTAAAAGAAGAAGAGGCCCACAAACATCATATTATGGCCTTGAAAGAGATAAAGAGAGAAACAAAGAGAAAATTTACTTCCACCAGTGAAGAAAATAACTTTCAGGCTTAGGTCTGAGGCCTCATGTATTATGATACCAGGTAAAAATATCGAACCTCTCCTAAACCCAGGAGGTCAGGGATGTTTCTGCTTTTTCTTATTTTCACTATCGCATAAGTTAAATTGGCGGTTCTAGACTACTACTAATGAAGTTCAGGTATTAAAACTAGATGTAAAGACCTAAGTTCAAATACTATTGATAAATAATAACTTCTTTATTGGGCATTTACTATATTAAGATTCTGATAAATTGTCTTGTCACAATAATCCTATGAGATGATTATGATTATTAATAACCATTATTACAAATAACAATTAATAACTTAATTATTAATTAAGTCTAAAGACTTCACTTCCCTTAGTTGAAAAGTCATTAATAATAATCATCATCTCATAGACAAATAATAATCATCACATAGATAAAGGATCTATACACCCTTAGCCATATTAGGCCTCAAATTATTTTTGAGATTATAGGGAATTATAAATTTATTTCATTATTCACCTTTTTGTTGAGATTCTGAAGTGCACATTATTTCAAAATTTTAACTTATTTAACCTATAAATATTTATTTCTCTAAAGAGTTATGAAGTTTAATCCTAAAAAAGAAGGACTAAGAACAGT
This sequence comes from Nomascus leucogenys, assembly GCF_006542625.1. Taxonomy (NCBI): domain Eukaryota; kingdom Metazoa; phylum Chordata; class Mammalia; order Primates; family Hylobatidae; genus Nomascus; species Nomascus leucogenys. The sequence continues at coordinate 59,613,060 of NC_044381.1, read as the reverse complement.
TTAACTTCAAACTGCTAATGTCATATATTGAATTGATGAAACAGCCGCTGCCTGAGGACGTATAAATTGGCATAACACCTTTGAATACCACAGTTTGGTAGCACCTGGTAAAGTTGAACATACGTGCACACCAGGGCCCAACAATCCCATTCCAAGGTACACACCCAAAGAAAGGAGTATGCATGTGCAGCTAAATATTCAAGAATATTAAACTGGAAGGATCACATATATCCATCACAACATTGAGTATATATACATTATACTATATTCATATGATGGAATGCTCTATTGCAATGAAAATGAACTAACTACATTCATGCACAAAACCATGGCTGAGTTTTACAACTGTACTCTTGAAAGAAATCTGATACAAAATAATGCATGTGACTGTATAATTCCATTTTTATAAAGTTCAAAAACAGACAAAATTCAGTTATAGCTCTAGAAGTTGAGACAGTGGTTTCCTTGGGTGAGGGTCAAAGAGATTTTGATTGAAATGGATCACCATAATGGCTTGTAGATTCCAGTAATGATCTCGTTTTTTGACCTAGGGGATATTTCACTACTGTGTTCACTATTTGATAATTTATTGAATTCAGGATTTATGAACTTTTATTATGCATATCATATTTCAGTATACAAATATTTTTAAATGAAGGTGAAAATTCAAGCTGTTAAAATTCTACATTGTATTAATATTGCATGCAAATAGAATATAATAGAAGAACAGATGGAACTTTTCTTATGAGACTTGCTAACTTGCGGAGGAAATTATCAAAAAAGAAACAAGTCTGCATTAGCCTGACATGCTTTTGTAGGACTAACTCAGACAGAATATAAGGGCAGACTTCTGGGATGATAAATGGAGATATAAGGAATTGATTTAATTGAGATGAGGATAAAACCAATACAGTAGATTTATACATTCCCTAAATTGTAAAATCTATGTATTTTCCCCCTTTAAAGATTTAGTTATCTATCCTGAAGTTGTGTTCTGATTTAATTGTAGAATATTGCAAGGTAGAAACTTACTAAATCAATGATTTCTGACCTGTTTTTATAAATTATTGTGTTAAGGCTACCATATATGAGAGGGAGAAAAATAGCGATTATAAAAATAATTTTAGAAGTTAAAAAGCAAAGAGTGGCTTCAAGCTATAAAAATAATATTTGACAAATATTTATAGCTTGGTAACTCTAAATAGTTTAATGTCTTCTGTATTCTCTCTGACACATTTTGGTCTAAAATAGATTAAATAAATGATAAAATCCATGCTGGGCTCTGCTTTAGTCTGCATGCTGCTGAGCAATCATCAAAGTTAACCAGTAATTTAAGAAATAGATCTATTATTATCTCCCAATGATTAGGTCAGATCAGTCAGGTTGGAATCCTCATTAGTGATGACAAAGGTCTCTGTGCCACTGCCCCTTACTAACTCATGCACAGCAATGCTGTGGATATTTAATCAACTTATGAGCTATACCTTTGTGGTAAGTCTCCTTCCTCTCCAGAATGAACAACCTGCTATGCTCAGCATGACCCCTTTACAAAGCCCCCTGCCTGGGAGCCATATTTATGTTTGAAATAGAGGACAGACTTCTCTTCAGATAGCATCTCATCATCACCTGGCCTAAAGGATTCACATAAAACTATGGAGAAATTAAAATATTGAAGTATGAGTAGCCTATAATTTAGGATATACAGTATTACCTTTTGGCTCCTAGATGACCTGCCTCTTCTGAGAAACCCATGTATACAAGAGTCACGATCATCCTGCCAAGTGCTTGTCATGTTTGTGAAAAACTAGACAAGGAAAGCCAAACTTTAAGTGCATAGCCTATCCACCTACCAGCTCTTAGCTGAGGTCTTCATTCTCATTGTGAAATCGATTTCCATATCCCACAGAAACCCATTATCTCATCATTATTTATCATATCAAACACCTCCTTTTAATTTTAACTTCAATAGATTTCTTTTTTTCTGGTGGGGGTTACCCTCCCCTTCCACTTTCTTTCCATCTATTTTTATAAATATATTTACAACCTTTGGGAGAAAAGAAAATTGTTTACACATATAATTGCAGCTAGAAAAAATCAGACTACTAATTCATGTAAACTGTTTGATCCAGAACATTGTTAGAAATTTAACTACTTGTCAAAAAGTAAAAATACTTTTTCAGTTCTGGGTCCATTAAAGAAGTAAGGTCTGCTAGCAAGAAAGACATGAAAAACTAAACCTTTGATGGCAGTAGAATTTTGATTGATAGACACTCAAAGGAAGAAAATGTGCAATGACCAATATAAATTCCACAGTGGCTGTTGTCTTTTTTGTGAATTTTTAAATAGAGAATCAGTGGTTAATTTGCATGGAGACGGAAGATTGTGCTTCATTTTCTTTAAGATTACGTCCAAATTCTTTATCCTGAAATCCATGATTTAAGAAAACATCACGTACTTCCTTATGTGATGCCAAAAAAAAGATACACACAAAATGGATCATAGGCCTAAACATATAAGAGCTAAAACTATAAAACTCTTTTAAGAAAACACAGGAGTAAATCTTAGTGATCTTAAGTCCGGTAAAGCCTTCTTAAGCATGAGACCAAACACACAAGCACACACACACACACACAAACAAAATTAACTAAGCTTCATTAAAATTTAAAACCTTAGTGCTTAAAAAATGACATCAAAAAAGTGAAAACACACAGAATCAAGAAAATGTATACAAAAATCATATATCTGAAAATGAATTTATTTAAAGAATATATAAAGAACTAACAATAATGAAAAAAACAAATAAATTTTCATAAAGGGACAGAAGGTTTGAATAGACATTTCTTCAAAGAAGATACACAAATAGGCGCCTGAAAAGATGTTCGACATAATTAGCCATTAGGGAAATACAATGAGATACTAATTCATACCAACAAGACTGGCTACGACCAAAAAGAAAGATAATAACAAATGGTTGAGAGGATGTGGAGAAATTGGAACCTTTATACAAGGCATGTGAGAAAGTAAAGTGTTACAGCTGCTTTAACTAATTATTTGACAGTTCCTCAAAATGTTAAACATAGATTTACCAAATGACCCAGAAATCCCATTGCTGAGTAAATATCCAAGAGAAATGTAAATATATGTCTATGCATAAAAAGTTGAAGACAGTCACCACAGCAAAAAGTGGAAATAACCCCAATATCATCCACTAATTTATGATAAATAAAATGTAAACTGTCCATACAATAGAATGTTATTTAGTTTAAAGAAGTAAAGTAATGATATGTGCTACAACACAAATGATTCTTGAAAATATTACGCTGCATGAAAAAAGAGAGTCGCATAAGACCACACATTATTCAATTTATATTAAATGTGAAAAATAGGTTAACTTATAAAGACAGAAAGTAGAGTAGTGGTTGACTGGGGCTGGTGGAAGGAGAAGAGTGAGTAGGAATGTGAAGTGACTTGCTAAGAGGTACAAGGCTTCTTTTGAGCATGACAAGAAGGTTCTTAAATTCACTATGATGATGGTTTTGCAACTCTGTGAATATGCTGAAAACCATTAAATTATGCACTTTAAATGGGTGAATTGTATCATATGGAAATTATATCTCAAAAAAAAGCTGTTAAAAAGTAAAAAACAGTCCAGTTGGGAAGGCCTATATGGAAACCATAGTACAAAGGTTGTCATAGATATATCTACAAGGTGTCCTAGAAGTGCAGCAGAGAAAAATCTAACATTTTTATGCCACTTAATTATTATTGACTGCCTTGGGTGTGTGTGCCTATTAGTGCATATATGTGTGTATGTGTGTATAACAGAGTGTCCCGCCTAGACTTAAATATGTCTGGCCCATGGGCCCATGGAGCATTGCAACACTTCAATCACCCAGAAGGAACCTGCTTCTAGTCATGCTTTTGCATATGCTGTAAGCAGTGATGTGCTGGAGCCAGCAGATACCAGTTCAAGAGAGCTGAATATAGGCATCAGTTCCCAATTCTATGTACACGTTGGTTCCCTGTAACTAGCCATGCTGGGAGTATTTGCCCCATAGAAATCAGCTAATGCTACAAATCAAGGCCTTCCCCACCACCCAAATTGTGGTTGCTAAACATTTGGCAGCATACCACTGGGCCCGCCCTTTGAAAGGGAACTCACAGTATTGAAGCAGAATATTTCCCTGACCCCTTCGTGGGCAGAAACTGGGGTTCATGGGTGCTGGAACTAGCTGGACACTTCGGCACCAGCAGGGGCAAACTCCACTCACTGCTCCATTCCTCATGGGAGGGGGAGCACAAGTGAGCAGGTGCAGGTGCTGGGGCAAGTGCTTTTGGGTGCTCACAAGAGCAAATTCAGTACCGGCCCCATGGCAGTGTATGGGGCAGGTGCCTGTGACCCCTGAAGCTCCAGAGGAAGTGTTACACTGCCCTTTTAGCTTTACCATCTGCAGACAGCTTAAGTGTTAACAGCTCAGTGGAGGGTCAGTGTGACAGCCTTTTGCACCCACACTCATGGCACCTGAGTTCTTGTCCAGCATCCAGGAGGAATGAGGTCACACAAGCAAATTGAAGATGGTAAATGCAGGGGATTTTATTGCTGATGAAAGTGGCTCTCAGCAGGAAGGGGAGCAGAAAAGGGGATGCAGCAGGAAGGTAACCTTCCTCTGAAGTCCAGCCATCCCCAGCTGGACTCTTCTCGAAAGCTATGCTGTCAAGCTGTCCCTCTGAAGTCAAGCCAGTTCTCTCCAACATCCAACTGTAGTCTCTGCCAACCAGCTGCTTCTCCTCTCTCTGCTGGCTGAGCCTGGGGTTTTTATGGGCACAGAATGGGGAGTGGGGTGGGCCATGGGCAGTTTTGGAAAAGGCAACATTTGAGCAGGAAAACAGGGATGTAATCTTCTCACTTTGGCCGTAGTATCAGGCTTTTCATCTCGAGGGTGGGTCCCTCATCAGGAACCTGCCCTTTTCTGCTGAGAGCTTCCCTGCTTCCTGTCCCTATCAGTATTATTCTTGGGATTCAGATATATTCATGAATGCCTGCAAAACTGAAAAAGTCATTTAGAAGCCAAACTGTCTGGGTGCACATTACATCTCTGAGAAAGAATTTATCATAAGGGAGTCCAGAATTTGGCATGATGAGCCAACCTGAAACAGAAGCTGAGAATCAGGAAAAATCAAGTGTTCAGGGTAAAACTCAAAGGCACATTTAGCACCTTGGAAAGAAACAGCTTTGGAGGAAACTAGAAAGTGCCAGACACAAAATTCTGGAATGAGACAGTGTTCAAGTAATACTGTAAGCTACAAACAAGAGTCACTTCAGGAAGACTGCCCAGCACTCCAAGGGCAGCAGGGGCAAAGGTGAACTGCAGGGTGGGATCAGCAGCAGGGAAGCACAGCCTGCCCCTTAGTTTGAATGGAAGAGGAACTGAGCCAAGTTTCAGGGCCATGATAGTGACAAATGGTGACTTCTCAGAATAAAGTGACAAATAGAAGGACAGCGTATAGAGAAGAATAGTGGCACCTACCTAAGTAGAGGACACAGCAGCAGTGTGGCCCTAGACAAACAGGAGAGAGAGGAGAAACCCCTCACTTCTATGTGCACTCTTGAGCACTCCTCTTGGAAACTCCAGGATATTTTAGGATAGGAATCTCCAGAAACAATCTAAGCAAACTGGGTGTAGGTGTGTGTCGGGTAGCTGTCACTACAGTAACTAGATCATATCTCAAACATAAAATTCATATCATATATTAGAATTGTTTACTTTCCTGTTCCTACCTCATAGTACACTGTTGCCTTCTTAAGATAAAATTTATTTTATTCCATATTAACTCCCATGGCAATAACTATAAGGTACGTTGTAAGTATTTGATGTTTGTCTAATAACAGAGCTAATTACTACTCTGTATAGCATTTAATATGTGCAGGCACTGTTCAAAGAGTTTTACACACACTCATTTGAAGTTTCTGAAAGGGTACCAACATTTTTCCCATTTTCCAGATTAAAAACAAACTGAGGCACGAAAAAATAAGTAACTTCTCAAGGTCACATATATGCCAGATAAATAATAGAGTGATAGATGATTGATCAATTGATAGATAGATAATGATAGATTGATTTATATGTTATTCAGAAAACTTGCTTTTCTATTCAGTTTCTGCCACTTTTTGATAATGTTCTATAGGTTTTTTTCAAACTGTAAATAGAAGACTTTTGGTAGGTCATGAAATCAGTTTAGTGGATGGCAACTATATTTTTTTTGAAATAGAATGAATGGAATGGAATAGAATAGAATAGAATAGAATAGAATAGAATAGAATAGAATAGAATAGATCAAAGTGCATTACATATAGCTAGGGTGAGTTGTTTCGTGAAACCTCTTTCTCAGTTGTGCATAAGTATGGGAGTATGTGTATAGTGGGTCATAATGTGAAATCTATTTCCTAATGTGGTTGGCTGTAGAAATTTAAGAAACTTTGACCTAAGGCATATTATGTTAATAGCCTCTGAGCCTTAGTTTCTGCAAAGGTCATATATGACTCCTATCATAGAATACCCATTTCAATAAATGGGTATACACCTTTTTCAATTTAATGGGTATTCTAAAAGACACTTAGCTAAATTCCAGTTCACTGGCCTTAAGCTTTCTGAACTAATATAACTGAAATCTTGGAGAAAAATGTTTTAAATTAATGAACTAAAATATGCTGTAAGTAGCACTGTGATCTGGGGTGCCTTTTTCCAAAGACATGTAAATAATTTGACATATTATGACAAATGCAACATGTAAGACTTTTAAAATCACTGTGAGAGAACTCTGCTCAAGAAACTGTGGCCCTGGTAATTACTGAAGATTAGAAACTACCCATCCAGTCTGCCTCTGATGCATCACTGAGGTTATGAGTGAATCACAACACTGCTAGCATTTCTACACTGAGAACGAAATGATAATAATAATAATATCAATAACACATGATTAAATCAGTTATCATCTCTGAAGCAGTTTCTTGGTCATAGAAGAAGGACTCTTAGCTACCTCCACTCGAGAAAACAAAATATCCAGGACTCCTGAGACCTTTATAAGGGAAAAAATTTTAAAAAGATAAATTACCCAAGCAGAAGGCTATAACCAGTGCAAGTAGTATGTAGCTGTTGCTTAATATTTCTTTGGACAAAAAGATGTAGAGGAATTATGTGATGGATATTTTCACCACCTGTTTTCCAGAAATGTTGTACTCCTAGCTTATTGTAAAAGAAAAAGAATTAGATATAGCTCAAAAACCATAAATTAGTTCTTATTTTTGCATGTTTCTTAAACAAGTATATACATCTAGATGTTTTATAAATTGTAAACCTTGTGCTAATATTATTTATTTTATTACCTAATGAGAAGATAAAAAATTAGTATTATCCATTTTTTACATTTGCTTCAGAAGCTAGCAATTCTCAAAAATTTAAATAGACTCCTGATGCAGTGAATGCAGTCTAGTAAAAAGTGTTGAATCCTCAAAAGCAAGAATCCATATGTTAATTGCATACCTTAGCTAAAAATTTTGAACAATTTATCTCATTTAAGCCTCATCAAAAGTCTATAAATATAGGAAATATTATCCTGATTTTAGGAAAAGAACAAAACGTTATTTGGCTAGTGAATTGCTAAGTCAAGATTCACACTGATGTTTTTATGTTTCCAATGCCCATACTCCCTCCATTACACATAAGAACATTTAAATCATCAAACTAAAGGGGGAAGATAAGGATATATACCATCACTTCACAAAGCATAGCCTAGGGATATTTTGCTCTGTTTTCAGAAGCAACATATTATCACAGTGAGAAGGACTGATCCATAAATAGGAGACATTTAGGCACTAGAGTGACATTTCTTTCATTATTTCATTTCATGTCATTTGCCACATGTTTGTCTCTAATCCCGTGCATGTTCCTCTACCTATGTAATATTCAGTGTGAAATTCTATGTCAGTATATTTAAACTTCCAAAAGTCAGTAGGTTCAGAGTTGTGATTCCCATAGCAACCATAATTCCACCCCTTTGTTTTTATATAGCATTTGTATAACTGGGGAAGTTGTTAAGTTTTATATCTTAATATAAATATGCAGTCATGTTGAGTGTCTTTTTATAGTTGCTGTGGGAACCACAATTTAGAATTTTCTGATTTTCTTTGCATTTAAATTCCCAATCAGATTATTGCAATCATCGGCATTCCTCTAATTTTATTGAAGAAGTGGAAATGGGGAAAAGGAATAGTAATTTTATTATAAATTCTCATAGTTTTTATTTTAAGATACTACTTAACTGCCAAGAGGAAAAAAACTCTTTAAAAAATGGAAGGAAAGAACACGGCATATTTTAAAATAAAATGGCAAAAGGAAGGAATACTATGGTAAATAAATGTAAAGTATTTTAAAATATGTGCAATTCCCAAATATTTGGAAATGTTATGTTTTCTTATGGTCACAGAGCAGTAAGGATTAAAATAACAGAGACCTATGAAGTTCTTAGATCTCTTGGTAGGCTTTTGTGTGCATGTTATGAGTGAGGAGCAATGTGAGTGTGTGTGGTAGTGAAGTGCGTTTGTATAATTTGTTTCTTTTTTCACTCAAAAAGTATAGTAGAATTAACCTCAATAGACACAATATTTGCATGTGGTTCAATATTTTTATGAGTCTTATAGGACTATGATGTGAATGTGTGTTTAAAGCCCAGGAACCTTTTGTTTAATAAGAGCTTACTAAAGTCCAATATAAAAGTATAGGTGCTATGATTGAAGAAAGGAGTCTGACGTCAGGATGAATATGCAGACAAATGCAGTACCCAAACTTAACTCATAACACTCCCCTCCCCTACAGCAGCCCCAGTGGGTTTTTGCAATATTTCTGAAACTCCAGGAGCCAAGCTGCAATTTAAAAATCATTAGTGTAGACACACCCCCACAATAGAAAAGAAGCCATACTACGTGACATGGAGGTGTATTTCTTTCAAGTTTTGTAGATAGCATCCCTGAAGCCACATCGATGGTAGTGTTTATGATGATGGACAGGGCTTTATTTCTCCACAAGACAAAGAACGGAGATGGGGTGCTTTGGGTGCAATATTGTTTGCCTCACAGTTGATAAAAACGATCTTGTGAATTACAAAATCATATTCTTTCACTGTGAAATAGTTTTTATAAATATTTCCTACCAAACTGAACTGACAAAAACGTTGTGGCTTTGGTGAAGTTAGAGAGACAAAATATATAGTGCTTTCTGGCAAGAAAAGAATAAGGCCCTAGCTTGTTCAGATCCAGGTAGGATAAGGTTTGTCCCTCAGGTTTACAGGTCCCCCAACTGAATATTTTCTGGCAACTCCAAGCTGAGCAGACTCAATGTGGCTGATTTACCCAGTAAAATTCATAGGAGATTGGGATATAAATCCTAATGACAATTTCCTAATTTTGTGTTAAAGCATGATTGCCAAGCTGTCTATACTACTGTGTTTCTTCATTAATATATTCTCTCCATGTAAGTAAATCTTCCTGAGAAGGGTCATTTTAATCAGGTGACTGCTTGAAAAGCCTGGAATCAGAGTGGAAGAATCCGAATGGCAAGTGCCCTCTCCATTGGAATTATTTATTGCCAAGGAGTAAATCAGAGCAGATGTTGGTGGGCAATAAAACCTCCATTCCAGAACTAGTCAGTGTGGGTCATATCCCTTCTCTTAAAATCCATCACTGCCCCAGAACCAACATAGCTCCCTTCAGGACTTGTGCTTAACTTGAGGAGCAAGACTTTGTCCGGGCTATGAGAGGTATTAAAGATATTTAATATCAGCTGGGCGCGGTGGCTCATGCCTGTAATCCCAGCACTTTGGGAGGCCGAGGAGGGCAGATCACAAGGTCAGGAGATTGAGACCATCCTGGCTAACACAGTGAAACCCTGTTTCTACTAAAAATACAAAAAATTAGCTGGGCGCAGTGGCGGGCGCCTGTAGTCCCAGCTACTCGGGAGGCTGAGGCAGGAGAATGGCGTGAACCTGGGAGGCAGAGCTTATAGTGAGCCGAGATTGTGCCACTGCACTCCATCCAGCCTGGGAGACAGCAAGACTCCATCTCAAAAAAAAAAAAAAAAAAAAAGATATTTAATATCCTTCACAGGTATAGCCCATCACAGGTATGGCCAATGTCAGCTTAGGAAGAGTTTGACTTCAGTCACACAGCCTAGCTCATCCTAAGCCCAGCCTGGGCACAGATATGGACACTGACACATTACTTCAGACAAAACTAACTTGTTTAAGAAATAGTAAACCCTCCAGTAAAACAGACAAAAGAACACTGATTGCCCAAATTTGTCATCAGTCTTGTCGTACTGGCAACTCTGGGTACATGGAGAGGTGGAATTTAGTATCTACTTCCTAAATACTAACCAAATCTAGACACACTGACCATTCTAGAACTATCAGCCATCCCTCACAGACACATACAGACATTACAGGCACATTAACAAACACTTAACACACTAGAATCCACATTAAAAGAATTATACCAGAATTTCTCTATGTCATCATGGGTCATATTTTACCTTCTTTCTTATAAAATTCATAAATGTTCTCCATAATTCAGCTAAACATAAAATTCCCAAATGTTCATTCAACCAATGAGCATGAAAGCTTTCAAGGAACAAGTAAAAATTAAGCCTGTTTTGTGAAAGTTGACACTGAACATGACATGTATGTAGTCATTATTCATAAGAATTATATGCTACTTTTTAAATGTATTTTTATATAGGGACAAATACAAACATATGATTTTACAAAAATGTGTGTGGTGCATTCTTTCTTTAATGCTGTCTTTATTTCCTTTTTGTTCTTAGCTTCCCAAAGTTAAAAATACACTACCTTTATTTCCTGTATTATATTTTTACCTTTACTATAGTTCATGGCTCCACATCAGAATAACAGGGATTCTCCTGTCATATCAGCTCCTATTGACAGTCCTGAAAGTGAAATTGAGTAGCAAATTGGATAAATCAAGAAAATTTGCTACTCTTTGAGAATCTGCAGCAAAATGAATTGTCCTCCACAGATAGGATGAGCACTTTTACTCTTCTCTAACAATCTATGATCGAAGTTACAGTCGCAGCACAGTATCTGGGCACTACTGGGCCTTGGAACAAGATTATCTGGTGGATTCAGACAAAATTTGACCATCCTTCTGCTTTCCTTTATAATGGTCAATAGCCTATTTGGATAAAAACAGCCATGGTGGAGTTTCAACATTTCAAGAGAAAAATAATAAACACTATTTTTAATTTTTTTCATATTGCAATCCCAGGGACACAGAGGAGAAATACCCAAAGGAGGAGAACATTCATTGAATTGATCCTTGGTTTTTGACATGGTTACAATTACTATTTCCAAAAGATGGGAATATTTTGCTTGCACGTAGAGAAGTCTACTACAGGGAATGGTGGCCATGCAGAAGACTCTGCCATAGAAGGATAATTTTATATCACTTTATGAGAATTATTGCTCTGAGTCAGGAGACTTTATTGCCATCAAAGCATAGCCTGTCAGGGATGGTGCCATTAGTCATTGAAGTGTGGTTTATCCCAGGGCAGTCTGGTTTATAATGTGAACACCTCTGTCTTCATATTTCATATTTCATCTGGGGGCACAATTTAAACTGATTTATGGACACAGGAAAAATACTTTAATTCTGAGAAAGCTTAATAAAAAATCAAGGTAAAATCCCCCATCAATAAAACATCTACTGAAATGATAAGATAGACTTTGTCAGACACTGTTGCTATTTCTCACTTAACCTATATTTTCCTGTCATTCTTGTACTTGTACTTTTTATTTATTCTTTACATTTAAATCCCAGTTGAGAAATAAAACTGAAGTAGAATATTTTGCGTACTTAAAGGAATTCTCTCAAATGTGTTCAAATTCAGATAAACTATAGATTATCAGTAAACTCTTGAGGGTGGTAGGAGACATTTCAAAATTTAAAAAAATTACAGCCTTTGCCATACACAGCTTTCTCTAGTCTAATTTTCTAATTTTCTTCACTGTGTTTTCTCTATGGAAATTTTCCTTCTTCCATTGAGATCTACCAGTGTCTGCTCAGTCAGGACCGTGTTATCTTGATTTCCAACAATTTCCCTGTTGCCCACTCTTGCCCAGTGATGAAAAAGAGAAAGTAGGGGGACAGAGAGACAGAGACAGAGAAAGTAATTAAAGATAGAACCATCTAAATTCATCAATTTCACCTTGGACATCTTCTAGAGACTGTTTTGTCCTCTGACTCCCTCTATTTGAAATTTTTGACTTGGGGACTCAGCTATAACTCTGGCAGGAAATACCATCACAGGAAGATTTCTTGACTTTTTCTATTATCAATAAGTATGCTCCTCTCTGTTACTTTAGGTAATTGGCAGTTGACGATATGACACTATTCCTACCTTCATTGCCCAACCAACTTGTTTGCAAGAATGTAGTCCTTTAACATGTGTTATGTCAACAAGAATCCACCCTAATCTACCCCCAGTCTTCAGCATGATTAAAATATTTATCAACTGAATATGAAATGAATAGCTTTATTCATTCACTTCATTATATAAAGAAATATTTACAGGGGTTATCTTACCAAAACCTTTGCCTTTGGGGCATTATAGTTTATGAGTAAGATTAACAAACCTACATGCTTGATAAATATATATAGGGAGTAAGGAGATTATTTGCCTTGGGCCTGGCACAGTGGCTCACACCTGTAATCCCAGCACTTTGGGAGTCCGAGGCAGGCGAATCACCTGAGATTAGAAGTTCAAGATCAGCCTGGCCAACATGCAAAACCCCGTCTCTACTAAAAATACAAAAGTTAGCTAGCCTGGTATGGTGGAGTGCACCTGTAATCTCAGCCATTTGGGAGGCTGAGGCATGAGAATCACTTGAACCAGGGAGGCGGAGGTTGCAGTGAGCCAAGATCATGCCACTGCACTCCAGCCTGGGGGATAGAGTAAGACTGTCAAAAAAAGAAAAAGAAAAAGAAAAAAATATATACTACTCTATGCCATTATTCTTACTTTTATCCATCTTCCCAATAGGAAGAAATTATCAACGAAGTGGAAAATTTAGAACATTCATTGAACTATTCATTCAGGTCCTTCTTTGCTACCTCTTCCTGCTGCTGATGGTAAACGCAGTAATTTCATTAAACATCCATTTCTATGTAACAAATTATCCCCCAATTTAGCAGTTTAATACACAAATATTTATTATCTCTGAAAGTTTCTGAGAGTCAGAAATCTGGGAGCAACTGAGAAAATTGTTATGTTCAGAGTTTCTTATGAGGTTGCCATCAAGATGTAGGCCAGATCTTTAGTCATATGAAGGCTTCACTTAGCTGGGGATCCTGTCTTTGTCCATTTTGTGCTGCTATAACAGAATACCAATGCCTGGATAATTTATAAAAAACAGAGATTTATTTCTCACAGTTCTGAAAGTGGGGAAGTTCAATATCAAAGTGCCAGCCTCTGGGCGAGGGTCTTCTGGCTGTGTCACTTCATGGCAGAAGGTGAAAAGACAATAGAGTGTTCATGCCCAAGAGAGAGAAGAGGGCTGAATTCCTACTTTATAAGAAACCCATTCCTGAGATAACTAACCCACTTGCGCAATAATGCCATTAATCTACGCATGAGAGCAGAGCCCTTGTGACCTCATCACCTCTCAAAGTTTTCACCTCTCAACACTGCTGCATCGGAGATTAAGTTTTCAACAAATGAACTTTGGGGGACACATTCAAAACACAGCAGATTCACTTCTCAGCTTGCTTATATGGCTGTTGTCAGGAGGCTACTGTTGCTCACGGTGTGGGCCTCTCTATAGGCCCGCTCAATATGACAGCTGGATTCCCAACAGTGAGTGACCCAAGATAGGGAGTGTGATCAAGATGGAAGCCGCATTGTATTTTATAACTTACTCTTGAAAGTATCTTCCTGTCACTTCTGCTACATTTGCTGGTCATATGAACCAATTTTGTTACAGTATAGTAGAGGACTAGACAAGGATGTTAATTCTAGAAGGCAGGGATTAACAGGGGACCTTTTGAAGGCTGACTGCCTGACTACTACAGCTCTGCACTCTCTCTTCCACTAAAGCCCTATCTCCAGCATGTGCTGTTTCTTGCTTCAAGTTTCCATTAAACAGCTCAACCACACCAGATAAAATGCCAGGGTTTGGATGTGGATTTAGAAGAAGGAGATTAAGGTTGAAGGCTAATCTATCTGCTTTCAACCAGCTTTAACAATGCTAGGACCTCTAATTCTCATTTTTGTGTACAACTACCTTGATGGGAGGTGATGTATAGTACAGAATTGGGCAATTCTAGATCCTTTATTTAAAACTCATCATAAACCATCAAAACTCTTGCCTTTCATGATAGATAGGTAGATACACAGATACATAGATAGATAGATTTGTGACCAATATTCATTGATTCAACAGTTATTTGTTGGGCACCTACTATGTTCCAGCGTTTTTATAAATGCCTGTGATAAACCAGTTTCTTACACAAAAATTCCTACCTTCATAGTGCTTTAGTGGTGGGAGACAGAATTCACCATTAATAGGTAAATCATACATTATGTTAGAAGATGATAAGTATTATGAAAAAATAGTCCAGTGTAAGGGGAATTGTGAGTGTTGGGGAAGAGGAATTGTGACTTTTAACCAAAGAGGTGAGAAATAGGCCAGGTTTAACAGGTTATATTTGAGCAAAAACCTAAAAGTAGCAAGAAAGAAAGCCATGCATGTATCTGGAGGAAGAATTTTCAGCAAAGGAATAAGCCAAGCCAAAGGGCCTGAATGAGAACATTGTATACACTTGACTGCAGCTGAATAAGAAGCTGAAACAGAGAGCATTAGCGGAAGTGATCTGGGAGGTTATGGAAGAAGGGATTTTGAGGAGCTTGTAGGCCATTTAAAATGTTGGCTTTTCATCTGAGTGAAATGGGGAGACACTGGAGAGTTTGTGCTGAGCAGAAGAGAGTAGACAAAAATTAACCCAATAAAGAAACGGGGATACATATCAACTACAAGTAAGCATAGGAACATGTTTTCATGGTGTTTATGTCCATTGTTGCTTCCATGTCCTACTGAATAACATCTAAGCACAATCAATACTGTTACTCCCTCAATTCCACCTTCAACATTTCACCCTTTAAAATTCAGCTCAGGTATCACCAACTGGCTCTCTGGGGAAAGGAAGCCCTGAATGATAGCATATTCAATTTCTGTGACATAAATACTTACCTCGTGGCTGATTTCAAAGATAGTTGTGATTATCCCTTGGCTCCAAAAATGTTAAAAATTAGCCCTGAGAGCCTGTATCAGACAATTCCAGCATGCCATTGTTTGTATTCCACAGAGTCAACACCAAACACAGTGACTTTTACAGTAGGCATTACACAAATGTTTACCACATGAATAACAATAATTATCAGTTTATGAGTACTTATGTGTCAGGCACACACTTCCTCCATCATCAATCATCTCCTCAAGAACGTTATAAGTACATGAAGAAAACATCATAATTTTTTTCTATATTGTAGAAGAATATAGTCAGGCTCATGGAGATGAAATAACTTGTCCACATTCACCAACTAATAAGCGACAGTCACGATTTGAACCCCAAACAGTCTATGCTCTTTCTGTTATGCTGAGTGAGTGACTGTAGCCTGGACTTCAAAATATCAAGTGTTCACTGTTGACCCATTATATAAATGCTCATCACTGTGTAATTGTATCCAGAATTTTTTCCTTCCAGTGGGTTCTTGGTCTCACTGACTTCAAGAATGAAGCTGCAGACATTTGCAGTGAGTGTTACAGCTCTTAAAGATGGCATGTCTGGAGTTTGTTCCTTCAGATATTCAGATGTGTCCGGAGTTTCTTCCTTCTGGTGAGTTCGTCGTCTTGCTGACTTCAGGAGTGAAGCCACAGACCTTCCCAGCAAGTGTTACAGCTCTTAAACGTAGTGCAGACCCAAAGAGTGAGCAGCAGCAAGATTTATTGTGAAGAGCAAAAGAACAAAGCTTCCGCAGCATGGAAGGCGACCCAAGCGGGTTGCTGGTGCTGGCTGAGGTGGGCAGCTTTTATTCCGTTATTTGTCCCCACTCACTTCCTGCTGATTGGTCCATTTTACAGAGTGCTGATTGGTTCATTTTACAGAGTGCTGATTCATGCGTTTACAATCCTTTAGCTAGACACAGAGTGCTGATTGGTGCGTTTTTACAGAGTGCTGATTGGTGCGTTTACAATCCTTTAGCTAGACACAGAGCGCTGATTGGTGCATTTTTACAGAGTGCTGATTGGTGCATTTACCATCCTCTAGCTAGACACAGAGTGCTGATTGGTGAGTTTTCACAGAGTGCTGATTGGTGCATTTACAATCCTTTAGCTAGACACAGAGTGCTGATTGGTGCATTTTTAGAGTGCTGATTGGTGCATTTACAATCCTTTAGCTAGACACAGAGTGCTGATTGGTGCATTTACAATCCTCTAGCTAGACACAGAAAAGTTCTCCAAGTCTCCACTTGACCCAAGAAGTCCAGCTGGCTTCACCTCTCATAATGATTTACTGAAGAAATGTAGCCTGTTATCATTCAGCTGGTTTCCACTAGATAACATAGGATCACTTTGTACTATCCTATAGATACAAGCTGAGATTCTATTCTTTTTCACAATTTTACTTTCTGTGAGGATAGTCAACACCCCCAGCTTGCCATTTCCTAAAGAATGACAGCTGAGCCAAATCAATACCACTACTTCCCCAATTTCACTCACTCACATTGCATCCATTAAAACTCAGGTCAAACAACTCCTATTCTGAGAAATTGTTCTCCTTCCACAGCCCTCCTTACATAAAGACATAGAAGAAGTAGTAAGTGCTCAATAAATATTATTACCCCATCGTTAAAGAGATTGGCAAAAATAAAACACGTTTACTTGGTTGGACCATAAGTTGCATTAATGTCCAGGACAATTGTTAATTATTTTGCTTAACAAGAGATTATCACGAAATAGGTGCCCAAAAGTCATGCTTCCAAACATTCAGTGAATAGAATACATCTAGCATCACACTGAAACTCATAGTTATGTGGCATGTCTTCATGTTGTTTCTCTTTTCACCATTAGAACAAGAACATTTTTAGAAGAGAGGACTGTGTTGTATTCATCTTTATATCCCCAGTGCCTGGTATTAGATGCACCATAATTTTTTTGGTAGAATAAATGAATGATTAAACAAATGAATGCAAGATTTAGGGTAAACATTGTCAATTTATAGTTTGGCATTTCTATTTATTGTGGTTAATTCCAAAATGTCACAAGATATGACAGTATTTCAACTATCATATATTTTAAAAAGCAGAATGAGGTAGCGGTTAAATGTTTGGGTTCTAGTCATACTGCCTGGGTTCAGATTTTTGTTTCACCCTTTGCTGGTTGGGAAGTTGATTTTATCTTTTAAGGCCTCATTTTTTTTATCTGTAAAATAGAGATTTTTTATGAGTTGTTAGTTAACACGTAAAAACATATTGAAGAAACATAGAATAGTGAGCTCTCAATAACTATTAATTATCACCTCATTGTTAAATAGATTGGTAAACATAAAACAGATTTAGTTGATTACAGCATGATTTGCATTAATGGCCAGGGAAGTTGTTAATTATTTTGCTTAACAAGAGATTACCATTTATAATAATAAAAAAATTGCCACTACTAATTCCCCCACAAAGGCATATTTAACACCAAAACCAACTTTACACTGTCTTATCTATTTTCTCTAAGAAAGCTAACAAACACAATTTAAGCTAATCACATATTGAGTTTGTCCTCTTAACTGTCTACCGTTTTTAGGCATAGAAGATCTATGAAAATTGCCGTTTCTTTTTCAGCCTTGAGTTATGCCATACTACCAGTGCCTGAAAGCCATGGTCTGTATATCAAAACCAGTCTTGGATGAAAGAAGGGAATGTTTTAATGCAGAAAAGTAGGCGACTTCTTATGTCCCACCATATCTGACCTCTTGATTAAATCATTGGGCTAATAGCCATTGTTTGCAAATATGATCTTTTCTAAAACCTCTTATTTCTTTTCCCCTTTTATTCAGTTCCAGGTAAACTTAAATATATATCACTCTAAAGACTTTTCAGTACATTCCATTCTCTAGTTGTATAATCATTTTCCTTATTTCACAGATAAAAATTATTTTTAGCCAAGTTGGTTTGGTTTCTACATTTTTTTATCAGCTAGAATATAGTTTTGGCCCCGACTTTTTTTCTTTTATTGTTCTCTTTCATTTTCTTGAATGAAATTTTATGTTTTCTTGTGAATCATGGCTCCAAATTACAGCATTTGTACTTTATGTTCACAATGTTTAAGATTGTATACTGTGCACAAAACTTTCTGTAAACAAATTTTGTGTAATACTTAACAAAATTGGCTAAACCATGAGGGCTGGTAATTTGTTGATGGCCCTTAAACATAATTCTGGCAATTGTCATCGCAAATTCTATATTACTTTAATCTTTGTGAGGATACATTTCTATCTGAACAACTCAGATAATTAACCCAACTCTGTACACAAAAGAAAGTTTGGTTGATGTAACAAAGTTTTTACATTTATAAATATAGCTCAAACATATTTGTGGCTTACCTATTTCTCTAGATCTGCAGTTCTCAAGACCAGGTTTGATGATGATTTATTACAAAATATATCAAAAGTCAGAAACACGTGAGAAATTTAAAAAGCTCTGGGCTTTCACTTAGATATGGCCTTTTTCCTTGCTGGTTCTTCTCATGCTCCTTTTATAAAAACATCTAAATAAAACATTAGATTGCTTCCTGCCTAACCTGTAGGCCCCAAGCCAATTAATCCCATTCCTATTCTATTCCTTTTACAATATGTAGTGTCAGCTCCTTTGTTAATGGCCAGCTGAAAAGCAGTGATGAGAAGTAGAAAAGGGGAAGATTTGCTTTCGTTCATCTCTGGAAAAGGAGAGTTGTTTATGCAGAAAAAAATGGTGAGCTCTGCAATTCTCCAGTTTCTTTGGAATTCTATCATTATGCCTGCCTAAAGCAAACACTACTTAATACAATTTACCTTTATTGAGACCCATTTTTAAATGGGCAAACTTGTCCAGAGGGACACTTTTCGCACATGGCGCCAAAGAACACCTCTGTCCTCTCTACTATTCCCTTCACTGCAGCTTTGCACTGGATGTGTGCTGTCACATTAATAGAGAACATCAAATCTAATAGAGACGTGCTGGGGTTCTGCAGCGTGTGAATTATTAACTCGGATATATGGGAAAGTATTAAATGAACCTGGGAGGCAGAAGGCATTGTTTAATGCTCTGTTTGTATCTGATTCTCTTCTGTTTTCATACACCGATGGAAACCAGGTAGGAATGCTAACAAGAAATTTCAAGTAGATAAGAGAGAATTTTAAACTGTTGCCATCAGTCTCGGCTTCTGTCAGCATGCGAAGTAAACAACTTCAAATGAATTAGACAACAATGAGAGAGACAAAGGATATGGCAGAGAGAGAAGTCAATTTCAATGTTATTCCTCCACAGTCGTTACCAAGGCTCAATTAACTAAGTCTTAAATTCAAGTGAGACAGAGGTCCAAAGCTCCCTTTTATTTCTGTACTACTTGATAAGAAATCTGAGGGCATATTAGAGAAACCACCTAAAAAATACTGACCAATTTTTTATCACATCACTTTTCTCCTGAAATACAGACTTCTTTATAAATATCTCATTCTTATGATAAAAATAGAGACTAAACTAGAACAACACAGAAAAGAGCATTCTTACTAAGAAAATTAGGGCCAGTCTGGGTATTTTAATTGAAAATTTGCATAAACCAAGGATTCAGGAAAGTAATTCACATATATCTTAAATATCTTAAACATTTTATCTTAAAACATAAAAAAATGTACATGTGTTTGCCAAGCTTTTGATACAGAGCCAAGACTTTTTTTTTCTTTTTCTTTTATATTATGGGTCCACCCATAATATATCGTCCATGATTTTCAGAAGCCTAGATCAGCTTCTTTGAAGTGGATAAAGATTCAAAGGCACTTAGCGAAGGGTAGTTCACAGTCATTATAATGAGTAAGGCAACTATTCTAATTGGTACTACTCATTCCCTGCTAGTAGTTAAATATTTTTAAAAGCACCTTTGTTTGTGAAGCAATGTGAAGAAATAATTTCTTTAGATTTGTAGAATTTTTTTCTCAAATATTCCATAAATGACTTACTTACCTTTAATTTAACTGAAGTGTTAGCAAATTAGCTTTTTTGAGTCTTCAGAATAGTTAACCTGTTTTTATAGAAGCAGCTCTCTCTCTCTCTACACTTCCACTTAATTCATTTTTGAAATAGTTAGTTTAGTAATATGAGTACAATAATAAGTACAATCATCAGTAAAAGCTTGAGAATAAACAACTGGCTCTTGATAAATATGCAATTAAACTTTAGAAGTATATTACTGTCCTAGAAAGTACCTGTAAGATGCAAGCACTCAGTGAGTCATAGACCATAGTCAACAGATGTCATAGAAGGATTGGAAAACATCAATTAGTCCAGTAGACCAGTTACCTGGAAGTTGATTAAGACAGCATATACTTTGTTGCCATATTCATAATTACAAAGACAAAAGTATATGCATACCATCATATCCTGGCACATAATAAAAGTATGTGTAATATAAATCACTTACAATAGAAAAATCAAAGAATATGCTTGTCTTGCCCCCTTTACTGCATTCTTACACCCATGACCTGTTGCTGAAAAGAACTCTCCAGATACAAGGATCTACTCTTCTTAGAAGCTGTGGGAGCTAAAAATAAATACTTTTATTTCTGCTGCAAATTACATTTTTTTCTAGCCATATACCATCTACCTGTGTATATAGTGAAAATCCACAACCTTGAAAAGTTAGGGTGTTGTATTACTTCTATTGCTCCATAGCATGATTATATTATCTCACAGATTCTGTAGGTCAGATCTGGGCAAGACATGGCTGGATTATCTGTTCAGGATCTCTGCAGGTGTTATGGGTAGAATTGTGTTCTCCAAAAATATTTATTGAAATCATAACCACTTGTAACTATAAATGTGATCTTATTTGGAAATAGAGTCTTTACACGTAATCAAGTTAAGAAGAGGTCACTAGGATGCACCCTAATCCAATATGCCTGGTATCCTTATAAGAAAAAGAAAAAGCCATGTGAAGACAGGAACACATAGGAAGAATACCATGTAATGACAGAAGCAGAGATGGGAGTGATGCAGCTGCAAGACAAGGAGTGACAAGGATTGGTATCCACCACTAGAAGCTAGAAAGAAGCAAGGCAGGATTCTGCCCAGACTCTCAGAAGGATCACGGCACTTGGGTTTTAGCCTCCTAGTCTCTGGAATTGGGAGATAATAAATTACTGATTTTTGAAGTTTCCTAGTTTTTGGTACTTTTAAACAGCAGCTCCAGGAAATTAATTCAGCAGGCTAAAATCAAGGTGTTGGTGGACCTGTGCTTCTCATCTAAAGCTCACAGTCCTCTTCCAAAATCACTGGATGCTGGCACAATTCAGTTCCTTGAAACCACAGGGACTGAGGTCTCCATGGTCTTGCTGACTCTTGGCTGGGGATTGCTATAAGATGCCTCTCACAGTTCTCTGAAATATGGTCATCATAAACAGTTGACAACACAGATGTTAGCTTTCTTTTAGCCCTACTAGATCACATCTCTTTGACTTTCTCTCCCTCTCAAGCAGAGAAAGGCCCAGCTGAATCGGATAATCTCTCTGTTTTAAGAGTAACTGATTTGGACCTTAATTACAGATACAAAATGCCTTAAGAGCAGTAGCTAGATTAGTACTTTAATGAATAACTGGGGGAAAATGTGAGTACTTCAGGGGCTGAGAATTTGGGAGGAGGGTATCTTAGAATTCTTCCCACTACAAGTATATTTTGATTTTTTAGGATTTCTGATAGATCCTGAAAGAAATCACTAGGAATTACTCAAATAACCATTTTACTTTAGTTCTCTATAACCACAGCTGATATTGTTTCTAATGTCAACATATTTAGCCCATTTAACATAAGAACTACCCTAGTGATATGGACAGGAGGCAGGGAAATATTGGGTATAAGGGGGCAAGGCCACTGGTGAGGGCTCCCACACACCCTGGGCCTGCAACCCAAAGTGAGAGCTATCCCCATTTGCCCACCCAAATGTTGCCTTTTGGCCCTCCCTACCAGCTATTATGTTCTGTGCATGTGGATTATAGTTATACCCAAATGTAACATTGGCCTCTAAATTCCAGGTTTGGTAACTGAGTCTTTATTAATGATTGGTTTTCCTATATACTCTACTGAAATAGCATAAAATAAAATGAACATAATAGCTGGTAATAGACAGGCCTTATAGGGAGGTAGTTCTCAAAGTGTAATTCCTTAGACTGGCAGCATCAGCATCACCTAAGAAATTGTTAGAAATAAAAACAATAAGGCCCTGACTCAGACCTATTGAATCAGAAACTTTGAGGGTGAAACACACCCAGAGATACAAGTTTTAACAAATCCTCCAGGTGATAGTTTGACAACCACTGCTATAGAGGACCCTATTATTGCTATAATCTCAATGCCTGCTGCTACTCACATCCCACTAGGGTCGTGATAAAGTGTCTACTGCAATCAAAATCTTTGTATCTCCACTTTATGTTACATACATTTCATTCTTTACAATCCTCTGTTTCCCTGCAGGTTTTCTTTCCTCTGGAATGTAGATATGACATTGTTTATAAAAAGAACCTACTTAAAATACTATGGTTAAAGTGGTATTTTTGCAAACTTCAATAATAACAAAATTTAATAATTTGAAGATCCAGAACTTCTGATCACATGAATGTCTTATTCTGTTCTCTTAAGAGAACATGTGCAAGCAAATGCTTTTCAAGAGAATAATGGAAATACTTTCCATAAGTAAATCCATGCATAAATAGCATAGGATTTCTAAAGCGATTTCACTTTGTTGCTATACTTCTGCAAAGATGGAGACTATTGCAATAAAATATATTCTACCAGGACCTAAAGCAGCTCATATCACCATAGTGTCTTATGGACCCATTAATTATAAGGAAAAAAAAGGGTAGAAGATAAAATGTGTATGGGACATAAATGTTTAACCACCACGTAGAGTCTGAATAATTAATGGAATGATACCCTTTAGTGCAGAGCCTCATATCTTTAAAATATAGAGGAATATAAGTGCACTATTTCAATATTTAAGCCAAAGTAAGTGATGTAGCTTCTGCATATGAAATATACATCTGGGCAATGGATTGAACAAATGCTTCATAATAATAAAATGACTTTTAAATGTGAATTGGTCTCATAAGTTATGAGGATTTCCCTAACCAACACAATTTATTCAGAGTAAGATTAGTAAAGACAATTTTTGAAGCTATAACATTCATTACCTCTGCATTTTATAATATTGCTAGTTCAGTGTGTCTGAAGTGGTCCAGTGTGTTTAGACTGAACTTTTATCATATCTAAACAGCTTAACTGAGAGTTACTTGATAACTCTTTTATGAAGCAGTTTTTAATAATGCTTTCATATTTCTGGTTTATGATGCCATTAAAGTCATCATTTGTCACATTAGCAATAGAGAGATTCTTAAAATATCCCCAGCAGCAATTCAGGATGGCTTTTAATGTTCAGCATAAATTCCTGTATTACTAAACTAGCTATTTGAAATATTAACAGTGTTGTTTGCAAATTCAAAATATATATGACAACGTAAGTGTATAACACAGATCCCTTAAGTTTGGTGGAGACTGATTAGAAAACTAAAAACAATGATACTAAAATAGATTGGCTTGACCTTGTGATATGATTTAACGGCAAAGAAAAAAATCCCTTTAGTTGTGAAATGGATCAGTGAAATTTCTGCTATTGAATTCTTTATTGTCCATACACTAAGCAATTTAAAATGGAGAGAGAAGGCGAAAAACGTATCTAAGTTGTTCAGAATACTATTTTATAATGAATCCATCTGAGTTCAAACTCATGGAAATAGTCCCCAATTCTTTTTTGGAAGTTAAAACACTGCATGGCATGCTTTTTCCCCCCACTCACATTGCATCCCAACACAGGGAAAATTTCTAGAGGGCCATGGATGAGGCTCCAGAGTTCTAAAATTAGACTGGACCAGCTGTGCATAGTTGGTTTGCTGCCGCAGGCTTGTGTGCATATATAATACCATCCCATCTCACTGTCAGATGCTCGGTTCTTGGAAACACAAGGAGTACTAATGTCCATGAACCCCCTGCTGGGCTGCTTTGGAAACAGGCTTGACACATGCATGGCTCTGCTCTGTGTCTGCTACATCATTAGATAAGAGGAGAAGGGTTTCTTTTTGTCCTTCATGGGTGAGTGAGGACAGCATATCTCATCTTCTAAGAAGAGTTTCTCTTCCCAGAGTGCTGGTTAGCTCTTATATTTCATAGTTAGATAATAAGAGCTACCTCAGAGGCCAATTCATGTGCTTATGACTACAAGATAGGATTGTGTTTGTAAAACAGAGACACTAATAGAAAAGTACTTTTGTTAAGAAGATGGATTACAGTGGAACTCCACTCTCCATTCCTGGACTGTGGAGTACCTTTCTACTGCTCTTGGAACTTCTCTCATTCAAGTAATATAATAAAAAGAGCACTGCCATTGAAAACAGAAAGCTCTTGTTTCCAAACCCAGTCATGCCCCTTAGTAGTTATGTGCCAAACTTGTAATCTTACAGAAGCTCATTCTCTTCATTTTTTTTTTTACTATGAAAATATATTTTTATTTTACTTTAAATTCTGGGATACATGTGCAGAACGTGCAGGTTTGTTACACAGGTATACATGTGTCATGGTGGTTTGCTGCACCTATCAACCCGTCTTCTAGGTTTTAAGCCCTGCATGCATTAGGTATTTGTCCTAATGCTCTCCCTTCCCTTGCTCCCACCCCCTACAGGCCCTGGTGTGTGATGTTCCCCTCCCTGTGTCCATGTGTTCTCATTGTTCAACTCTCACTTATGAGTGAGAACATGCAATGTTTGGTTTTCTGTTCCTCTGTTAGTTTGCTGAGAATCTTCATTTTTATAATTACAGATAACACCTGTTTCATCTACTGAAAACAGCTGTAAACATTATTGGGAACATAAGATAACTATAAACAGGATTATAAATTAAACCATATTTGACATTTCAAAATGTTGGTTTATTAGTATAGTTATTTTACTTTGAAATTATCTTTGTCAATTGTAGAAAATTGTTCTATATGGCACCATTATTAAAACTTTTTAAAGTGTCTTTTGGGATATGACATGAAGACAGTGTCACAGTCAAAAATTTTATGCCCAACTATACTGAATTATTCCTTAGTCTGAATATGCTGCTTTGTAATAAACTGTTGACTGTGGCACTGACTGTGGCACTGTTCACTGTAATGAACTATTGACTGACTCCATTTTGATTTGGCAACTTTCATATTTCCCCCTTTTGATCAAGATCTTTGTTTGAAAGCATCATTGGTCAATCATTCTGTAGTTAGGCTTTGATTGTCTCTAGGTGCCAGGATAGATGTGTTCTAGGTTGTTCGTCTAGTCCCACATTGGAGAAAGTAATTTCAGCCACATTTGAGCAACAAGGGAGGACTGAAGGAAGTACATCCCAGCCTAAGTCTACCTAGAGTCCATTTTTAAGTTTAATTTTAAGTGAATGGACTATGACATTTCTATGGAAGAAGTAATTTACCCACTGGAAATTCATCATAATTCTCAAGTGCATAAGATGTGCCCTAGCTCCAGATGTTGACTAGGTCCATGAGGAGCAGTGCATTCATGGCTAAAAGACCAAGTAACAACAGAGAGAGTGAGAGAGAGAAGGAGGGACAGAAAGATTTATTACAAGAAATTGGCTCTCCTTATTATGGAGGCTGACAAATCACACCATCTCCATTTGGCAAGTTGGAGACCCAGGAGAGTTGATATGTAGTTCCAGTCTGAAAGCTGGTAGGCTCAAGATCCAAGAAGAGCTGATGCTTTAGTATTAGTCTTAAGGCTGGAAAAGACTAATGTCCTAGCTCAAAACAACCTGGCAGGAGGAATTCCCTCTTATTCACAGTAGGATAAGCCTTTTTGATCTATTCAGGCCTTCAACTGTTTGGATGAGGGCCATCCACATTAGAGAGGCAATCTGTTTTTTTCAGTCTACAGATTCAATGATAATCTCATTTAAAGCACCTTCATGCACACACCCAGAATAATGTTTGACAAAAAATATGAGTACTCTATAAGCTAGTCAAGTTGACTCATAAAATTAATTATCACACCATCTGAACTCATAGATGACAGAAAATCCCTTGTCAAATCCAGATACTCCTTGGTCAATCTGTGCCTAATCCTCCAAGTAGAGTGGGGTCTGTCTTAATCAATGAAGGTAATTTAAGACCTAGTTAACTGATCCCAAAGCAGTACGATTAGGAAACAAGTAGATGGATAATTTCACAGGGTTCAGGACAAAAACCTTCTGTTGGAACAACAGTTAGGTTGAAGGATTTTGGGCTGCATCTGTCTCCATTTGTCCTGAATCTTGTAAGCTATGGCTTCTCTAACTTTGGAGCCTGTACCAATTCCCTTTCCTTTGCTAAACGCATTGACTAGAGGGTGAGAACATTAGCTGGATTCTGCCCAGTCCTCTTCTCCTGCCATGACTTACATTGCCTCACTTCCCCCTCCCCTTCAGCTTGCAAATTAATTCAACTCTGCTTCCCACTTGCCTACAAACTTCTGCTCAAACTATACTGATCTAGCTTAGGTATTTTGTCTCTCTTTCATTGTATATCCTTTAAGTTTACCTTAAATTTTCTGAGGGAGTCACACTCAAAATTTTTACTTTATCACATATATCTAGCAAAATATACCCTCTGTTTTATCTGGAAGGCAGGAATCTTCCTAGTTTATTAGCATGAATTTTCTTTTTGATCCATGATTAAGCTGTCCATATAAGAGTATATTTGGAAGACCTGTTATATAAGTTGAACAATTCTTACTAGATATGACAATGAAAACTTTATCAAATGCCATACTAAAAGCAACAATTTAACTCAAGTTGTCCTTATTTACTAATACATTAAAAGTCTAATTCTGAGATTTGAACAGCATTACTATTTTGTGAAACATATAAAGAAAATTGCTATATACGTGGTGATAGATAGATAGATAGATAGATGTCTGTACACATGCATGTGCATATTGTTTTCTACTGAGAAAAAATAACCTGATCAACATTTTCTATCTTTATAAAAAGAAACGATAACATTCTGACTATTCATATTTCAATGTAGAGTGGAAAAATTGAATAAGTAAAAACTAGTAATGTAGTATGTATTAGTTTTCCATAGCTGATGTATCATATTACAACAAAATTAGTAACTTTAAACTGTCAACCTAAATAACACAGAGAGACTCTATAAGAAATTATAATTGAGAGTAGGCATTGTAATGGAAATACATGTTTCATAGTAAACTATGTGCATATTCAGAAGGGTAAAAAAAAATAAAGATTATTTTTGCTGTTGTTGTTGTTGTTTGTTTGTTTTTGAGACGGAGTCTTGCTCTGTTGCCCAGGCTGGAGTGCAGTGGCGTGATCTCAGCTCACTGCAAGCTCCGCCTCCTGGGTTCACGCCGTTCTCCTGCCTCAGCCTCCCGAGTAGCTGGGACCACAGGTGCACGCCACTGTGCCCGCTAATTTTTTGTTTTTTTAGTAGAGACGGGGTTTCACCATGGTCTTGATCTCCTGACCTCGTGATCTGCCTGCCTCAGCCTCCCAAAGTGCTGGGATTATAGGCATGAGCCACCGTGACCGGCCAAAATAAAGGTTTTTAAAGAAAAAGTAAGGAGGCTTGCATAATTGCTTTAAGATATTTATCCTTGGCTACAAGCTTCAATAACAAGGTTGGTGCCAGTTCAAGGTTGTGCAGGCAGTTATTGGACAGTTGTCCTCACAAAAGTATTTTTTTATGTTTGTGTAAGGATACAACAGCCTTTGTGCAAGATCATAGTTTTTGCAGAGTCTTTTGTGATAGTTCTTGTTATCAGGCATTTGTGCATGAGAACCCCCTTCAAGGCCTTCCCTAGCTCCATTTGTCAAGGTTATTAACACAAGTGACTGATTAACACAAGTGACTCCATTTTGATTCCGACAACTTTCATATGTCCCTCTTTTGATCAAGGTATTTGTTTGAAAGCATCACTGATCAATCATCCTGTAGTTAGACTTTGATTATCCCTAGGCGGCAGGATAGACCTGCCCTAGGTTGTTGGTCCGGTCACACATTGGAGAAAGTGATTTTTGCCAAATTTGAGGAAGAAGAGAACTTTGAAAAGAGTGGCTCTCTGGCTAAGTCTACCTGGAGTCCATTTTTAAGTTTCATTGTGTCTGTTCTGTAGGCATTGGCTATCATCTCAAAGTGCTAGACCAGCAATACTCTGTTAGGACTTGTACTTATGTAGAAATTTAACAAGAAACAGGTACAAAGTTCAGAAAAGGAAAATACGGAGTAAAAATAATAGTAGTATTATAATATCAGTTTTATAACAGTTTTTAGCCTTGAGACTAGGCTTAAAGGCAATGATTAAATAAATCAAATGACAATGGGGAATTAAATGACTCCTGCTGTAACCATGTAGCCTGTTTTTATTTTGTATATATTGTTCTCAACTTTCTCAAAGGAATTTATCCAGATACAAGATGTAGCATTAGCAATAATATAGACATTTGCAGATTTAACCAATAGCAATTTTATAATCTAGTATCCCATGACTGAGTTGAATTAAAGCAGAGAATGAGCAACAGTTGTATTAGAGATGTTGCCAAAGTTACCGATCAGATGTACTAAAAGATCTCTTAGGACAAGTTTTGTCAAGCTACCAACAGAACTACTGATCGTAAAATTTGAATTATGCCAATATTCTGACAAGTTAAAAAGCTAGGCTAGAGTGTAAGAGCCTCATTATGATAACAAGTCTTGTTTTAAAGTCTTTGGGGAAGCTATCTGCAGCACGAAGCTGTCAATTTCTCATTCCGGTTTGTAGTTTGAATGCTTCTGGTTATAGCACCAGGAAGTTTGGTGGACTTTCTTATGTATCCCATACAATAGGCATGATAATCATCACTTAAAATTCGTCCGGGTTCAGCCTATAACATTCTAGAAATAAAGCAGTTTCTGTTTTTAATACTTCTATGAAAGAAAGTTGTGTTAGAAAAACCTAGTAATCTAGGATCTAGCCTAGTTTACAGACAGACAATAAAAACTCAAAAACAATGTGTAAGGCTACAATCTAATAACAACTATAGTCCAGCTTTATTTCAGAAACCGAACTTTTTTCTCCATAGTCAATCCAATTTTTACCAAGGAAAATCAGAATAATACACATTAGTTTGTGAAATGTTTAGTCTTTTTTTTTAATTTTTAATTTTTGTTGGTACATTGTAAAGGTATATATCTATGGGATACGTGAAATGTTTTGATACAGGCATGTAATGCATAATAATGACATCAAGGAGAATGGGGTATCCATCTCCTCAAGTATTTAGCCATTGTGTTACAAACAATCCAATTATACTCTTTTGGGTTTTTTTTAAATGTAAAATTAAATTATTATTGACAATAGTCACTGTTGTGCTATCAAATAGTAAGTCTTATTCATTCTTTCTAATTTTTACGCCCATTAACCATCTCCACTGCCCTACCAACACCCCCACTACTCTTTCCAGCCTCTGGTAACTCTCCTTATACTCTTTATGTCAATGAGTTCAATTGTTTTAACTTTTGGATTCCACAAATAAGTGAGAACATACAATGTTTGTCTTTCTGTGTCTGGCTTATTTCACTTAATATAATGACCTCCAGTTCCACTCACGTTGTTGAAAATGACTGGATCTCATTTTGTTTTATGGCTGAATAGTACTCCATTGGATATATGTACCACATTTTCTTTATCCATTTATCTGTTAATGGACACTTAGGTTACTACTAAATCTTGGCTATTATGAACAGTACTGCAACAAACATGGGAGTGAAGATATCAGTTTGATATTTCTTTATTTGGGTTATAATGCAACAGTAGGAGTGTTGGATCATATGGTAGATCCATTTTTAGCTTTTAAGGAAACTCTATTCTTCATAGTGGTTGTACTAATTTACATTCCCACCAACAGTGTAGTATGGCTTCTTTTTCTCCACATCCTTATCAGCATTTGTTATTGCCTGTCTTTTGGATAAAAGCCATTTTAACTGTTGCATAATGATATTTCATTGTAGTTTTGATCTGCATTTCTCTAATGATCAATGATGTTGAACACCTTTTCATATGCCTGTTTGCCATTTGTACATCTTCCTTTGAAAAATGTCTGTTCAAATCTTTTCCCATTTTTAATAGTATTGTCAGGTTTTTTTTCTATGGAGTTGTTTGAGCTCCTTATACATTATAGTTATTAATGCCTTGTCAGATGGGTAATTTGCAAATACTTTCTCCCATTCTGTGGGTTGTTTCTTCATTTTGTTGATTGTTTTCTTTGCTGTGCAGATACTTTTAAACTTCATGTGATCCATTTGTCTATTTTTTCTTTGATTGCCTGTGCTTGTGGGGTATTGCTCAAGAAATTTTTGCCCAGATCAATGTCCAGGAGAGTTTCCCCCAATGTTTTCTTGAAGTAGTTTCCTAGTTTGAGGTCTTATATTTAAGTCTCTGATCCACTTTTTTAATTTTTGTATATGGCAAGAGATATGGGTCTAGTTTCATTCTTCTACATACGGATATCCAGTTTCCCCAACTCCATTCATTGAAGAAATTGTCTTTTCCCCAGTGTATGTTCTTGGCACCTTACTCAAAAATGAGTTCATTGTAGGTGAATGAGTTTGTTTCTGGGTTCTCTATTCTGTTCCATTGATCTGTGTGTCTGTTTTTATGCCAGTACCATGTTGTTTTGGTTACTAGAGCTCTATAGTACAATTTGAAGTCAGGTAATGTGAATCCTCTAGGTTTTGTGGGGTTTTTTTCTAAAAATATTTGTGGCTACTGTGGGTCTTTTGTGGTCCATATAAATTTTAGAATTGTTTTTTCTATTCTGTGGACAATGATATTGGTATTATATTTTGATTGGGATTACATTGAATTTGCAGATTGCTTTTGGTAGTATGAACATTTTAACAATATTGATTTTCCAATCCATGAACAAAAAGTATTTTTTATTATTTTTTGGTTTCCTTTTTAATTTCTCTCATCAGTGTTTCATAGTTTTCCTTATAGAGATTTTTACTTATTTTGTTAATTCTTAGGTATTTAATTTTATTTGTGGCTACTGTTAACAGGATTACTTTTTAAATTTATTTTTCAGATTGTTCACTGACACATAGAAATGCGATTGATTTTTGTGTGTTGATTTTGTGTCCTGCAAGTTTTCTGAATTTATCAGTTCTCATACTTTTTGATGGAGTCTTTAGGTTTTTCCAAATATAAGGTCATATCATCTGCAAACAGGATAATTTGACTTCTTCCATTCCAATTTGGAGGTCTTTTATTTCTTTCTCTTGTCTGGTTGCTCTAGCTAGGACTTCCAGTACTATGCTGAATAACAGTAGTGAAAAGTGAGCATCCTTGTCATGTTTCAGATCTTAGAATCTTAGAGGAAAGGCTTTCAGCTTTTCCCCATTCAGTATGACACTAGCTGTGGGTCTGTCATATGTGGCTTTTATTACATTGAATATGTTCCTTCTATACACAGTGTTCTGAGGGTTTTTATCATAAAGGGTTGTTAAATTTTATCAAATGCCTTTTCAGCATCAATTGAAATAATTATGTTTTTTATTCTTCATTCTGCGTATATGAATGTATCACATTGACTGATTTGCATATGTTGAATTATCCTTGCATTCCAGGGATAAATACCACTTGATCATGAAGAATGATCTTTCTAATGTATTGTTGAATTTGGTTTGCTAGTACTTAGTTTAGGATTTTTGCATCAATATTCATCAGAAATATTGACCTACAGTTTTCTTTCTTCTTTTTTTTTTTTAATGTGTCTTTGTCTGGTTTTTTTTTTTTTTTTTTTTTTTGAGACAGAGTCTCGCTCTGTCGCCCAGGCTGGAGTGCAGTGGCGCAATCTCGGCTCACTGCAAGCTCCGCCTCCCGGGTTCACGCCATTCTCCTGCCTCAGCCTCTCCAAGTAGCTGGGACTACAGGCGCCCGCCACCACGCCCGGCTAATTTTTTGTATTTTTTAGTACAGACGGGGTTTCACCGTGGTCTCGATCTCCTGACCTCGTGATCCGCCCACCTCGGCCTCTCAAAGTGCTGGGATTACAAGTGTGAGCCACCGCGCCCAGCCCTTTTTCTGGTTTTGGTACCAGGGAAACAGTGGCCACATAGTATGAGTTTGAAAGTATTACTTCCTCTTACATAATATTTTTCAGAAAAGTTTGAGTAGGACTGGTTCTTCTTTAAATGTTTAGTAGAATTCAACAGTGAAGCCATCCAGCCCTGGCCTTTTCTTTACCAGGAGATTTTTTTGTTATAGCTTTAATCTCATTACTTATTATTTGCCTCTTCAGGTTTTGGATTTCTTCCTTGGTTCAATCTTGGTAAGTTGTATGTGTCTAAGAATTTGTCCATTTCTTCTACATTTTCTAATTTATTGGCATATACTTGCTCATAGTAGCCACTAATAATCTTTTGAATTTCTGTAGTATCAGCTGTAATGACTCTTTTTCATTTCTGATTTTATTTATTTGGATCTTCTCTCTTTTCTTCTTAGTCTGGCTAAAGTTTTGTCAATTTTATTTAACTTTTCAAAAAGCAACTTTTTATTGATTTTGTATATTCCTTATTTCAATTTCATTTTATTTCTGCTCTAATCTTTATTATTTCTTTTTTCCTACTAATTTGAGATTGGGTTTGCTCTTGATTTTCTAGTTTTTTAAGATGCATAGATTGTTTATTTGAAGTTTTTCCTTTTCTTGATATAGGCACTTATAGCTATAAATTTTTCTCTTGGCTCTGCTTTTGCTGTATCTCATAGGTTTTGGTATGTTGTATTTCCATTGTCATTTGCTTCAAAAAAATTTTCAATTCTCCTCTTTATTTCTTTATTAACTCAGTGGTCATTCAGGAGAATACTGTTTAATTTCCAGGTGTTTTTCTAATTTCCAAAATTCCTCTTGTTATTAATTTCTAGTTTTATTCCCTTGTGGTCAGAGAAGATGCTTGATATAATTTTAATTTTTTGAATGTAGACTTATTTTGTGACCTAATATATGATCTATCCTTGAAAATTATCCATAAGGGGCTGAGGAAAAGAATGTGTATTCTGCAGCTGTTGGATAAAATGTTCTATAAATATCTATTATATTAATTTGGTCTGTAGCACAAATTAAGTCCAATGCTTCTTTCTTGATTTTCTGTCTAGAAGATCTGTCCAATGCTGAAAGTTGGGTGTTGAAGTCTCCGGTTATTTTTCTACTGGGGCCTATCTCTTTCTTTAGCTCAAATAATATTTGCATTATATATCTGGATGCTTCATTGTTGGATGCATATTTACAATTATTATATCCTCTTGCTGAATTGATCCCTTCATCATTATATAGTGACCTTTTTGTTTCTTCTTATATTTTTGTCTTGAAATCTATTTTTCTGATATAAGTATAGCTACCCCTATGCTTTTTTGGTTTACATTGGCATGGAATATCTTTTTCCGTTCATTTATTTTCAGACTATATATGTCTTTATAGATGAAGTATGTTTCTTTTAGGAAACAAATCAGTGGGTCTTATTCTTTATTCATTTAACCACTCTATGTCTTTTGATTGGTAAGTTTAATCCATTTATATTCACTATTATTATTAAGTAAGGACTTAACTCTTGCCATTTTATTATTTGTTTTCTGGTTGTTTTGTGGTCCTCTCTTCTTTCTTTACTCTCTTCCTTTAGTGAAGGTAATTTTCTCTGGTGAGATGATTTTTGTGGATCTGTTGTGTGTTTCTTGGTTTGAGTACCATGAGGATTGCAAATACTATGTTATAACCCATTATTTTGAGCTGATAACAACTTAACCCAATTTACATAAACAAAAAAGCAAAAAAACTAATAAAAACTCTACACCTTATCATCCTACTTTTTAAATTTTTGTTGTTTCTATTTGTGTCTTATTGTACTGTCAATGTCTTGAAAAGCTCTTCTAGTTATTATTTTTTACTGGTTCGTTGTTTAGTCTTTCTATTTAGGATGAGTAGTTTACATACCACAGTTATAGTGTTATAATATTCTGTGTTTATCTGTGTACTTACTATTATCAGTGAGTTTTGTACCTTCAGGTGATTACCTATTGCTCATTAACATCCTTTCCATTCTGATTGAAGTATTCCCTTTAGCATTTCTTATAGAATAGGTCTGGTATTGATGAAATCCTTCAAGTTTTGTCTGGGAAAGTCTTTATTTCTCCTTCATGTTTGAAGTATATTTTAACTGGATATATTAACCTAGGGTAAAAGTGTTTTTCCTTCAGCATTTTTAAATATGTCATGCCACCTTCTCCTGGCCTGTAAGGTTTCCACTCAAAAGTCTGCTGTCAGACATATTGGAGCTCCATTGTATGGTGTTTGTTTTTTTTTTCTTTTGCTGCTTTTAGCATCATTTCTTTATCCTTGACCTTTGGGAATTTAATTATTAAATGCATTGATGTAGCCTTCTTTGGGTTAAATCTGCTTGGTGTTCTATAACCTTC
Organism: Nomascus leucogenys; assembly: GCF_006542625.1. Classification (NCBI taxonomy): domain Eukaryota; kingdom Metazoa; phylum Chordata; class Mammalia; order Primates; family Hylobatidae; genus Nomascus; species Nomascus leucogenys. The sequence goes on along the minus strand of NC_044381.1, from coordinate 59,578,157 downwards.
TTGTACTTGGATGCCGATATCTTTCTCTAGATTTGGGGAATTCTCTGTTATTATCCCTTTGGGTAAACTACTCCTATGCCCTTCTCTACCTCTTTGTTAAAGTGAGTAACTTTTAGATTTGCCCTTTTGAGGCTATTTTATAGATCCTGTAGGTGTGTTTTGTTGTTTTTTATTCTTTGTTCTTTTGTCTCCTCTGACTATGTTTTCAAATAGCTGGTCTTCAAGCTCACTAATTCTTTCTTCTGCTTGATCAATTTTACTATTAAAAGACTCTGTTGCATTCTTCATTATGCCAAATGCATTTTTCAGCTCCAAAATTTCTGCTTGACTCTTTTTAATTATTTTAATCTGTTTGTTAAATTTATCTGAAAGACTTCTGAATTCCTTCTCTGTGTTATCTTGAATTGTTTTGAGTTTCCTCAACCTAGCTATTTTGAATTCCCTTTCTGAAAGGTCTGTCTTTCTTCAGGATTGGTCTCTGGTGACTTATTTAGTTCATCTGATGAGATCATATTTCCTGGATTATTTTGATACTTACAAATGTTCATCTGTATCTGGGCATTGAAGAGTTAGGAATTTATTGCAGTCTTCACTGTCTGGGCTTATTTGTACCCATCCTCCTTGGGAAGGCTTTCTAGATACATGAAAGGATTTGGGTGTTGTAATTTAAGCTGTATCTTCTTTAGGGGCACCCCAATTCTAGTAATGCTGTGGTTTTTGCAGACTCATAACGGTACTGCCTTGATAATTTTGGACAAGATCCCACAGAATTCTCTGGGTTACCAGGCAGAGACTCTTGAATTATTCACTTACTTTCTCCCAAACAAACAGAATCTCTCTCTCAGTTCTGAACTACCTAAAGCTAGGAGTGGAGTGAAGCAAGCACCTCTGTGGCCACCACAACTATTATTGCACTGGATCAGACCTGAAGGACGCACAGCACTGGGTATCACCCAAGGCCTGCTGTAACCACTGCCTCTCTACTGCCTATGTTTGTTCAAGGTCCTGGGGCTCTAAAATCAAATGGCAATGCTAGGCAGGCCTGAGTCCTTCCCTTCAGGGCAGCAAGTTCTCCCAGGTCCTTGGTGAGTCCAGAGGTGCTGTCTAGGAGTCAGGGACTAGAGTCAAAAGCCTGAGAAGTCTACCTGGTATTCTTTCTATTGTATTGTGGCTAAGCTGGCACCCAAACAGTCCTTCTCACTCTTTTTTCCTGTTTCCAAAGGCAGAGGAGCCTCACCCCATGGCCACTGCCACCACAGGCCCAGGAGGAGTATTGGCGGACTTCCGTCAATGTTCCCCTGAGGCCCAAAGGCTCTTCAGTCAGCTTGTGGTAAATATTACCTGGTCTGGAACTCACCCTTCAGTGCAGTGGGGCTCCCTTCTGGCCCAGGGCAGGTCCAGAAATGCCATCCAATAGTTAAGTTCTGGAACTGGGGACCCCAAGAGCCTATTGGTGCTCTACCCTCCTGTGGCCAAACTTGCCTGAAGCCAACAACTCTCAGGGTTTCATCCACAGCCCTTGATGTAGTACCTTGGTATTGCTCCTGATTATTCAGGGCCCACAGGCTCTTCAATTAGCAGGTGATGAATGCTGCCAGTACTGGGTCCTTCCCTTCGAGGCAGTAGGTTCCTTTCTGGCCTAGGATGTATCTAGAAATGTCATCTAGGAGCCAGAGCCTGGAACAGGGGCCTCACCACTCTGGCTGTTGCCCTATCCTGCTGTGGCTGAGCTCGTATTGATATGCGAGTGCTGAGAAGGGAAGTGTGTTGTCCTGTTAAATGATACGGAAGTGGGGAAGGGAAGTGCTGGGTAGAGAAGGGCATGGTCCCTGGCTAGGGCTCCATCCCCACAGACCTAGGTGAGGCCAGGCAGTCTTGCCTTTGCACCCTAATGCCCAAATGTTGCATTTCCCAAGACCATCCTGACCTGCTATGCCCCCATCCTGTACCTATAAAAACTCTTGAGACTGGCTGGGCATGGTGGCTCACGCCTGTAATACCAGAACTTTGGGAGGCCAAGGCGGGCAGATCACAAGATCAGGAGATCGAGACCATTCTGGCTATGGTGAAACCCCGTCTCTACTAAAAATACAAAAAAATAGTGGGGCATGGTGACGGGCACCTGTAGTCCCAGCTACTCGGGAGGCTGAGGCAGAATGGTGTGAACCTGGGAGGCAGAGGTTGCAGGGAGCTGAGATAGCACCACTGCACTCCAACCTGGGCGACAGAGTGAGACCCCATCAAAAAAAAAAAAAGACCTTCCCAAGACCTTAGCAGGTGGACAGAAGTGGCTGGACATGGAGAAGAGCACATCGACAGAGGAACACACAGGCAGCTGGATGTCCAGAGGAACGCACGGGCACCAGCATGCCAGCAGGCCACTGACTGGCAGAACAACATAGAGTTTGGCTGGGGCAGTCATAGGAGAGCCCAGGCCACCAAGCGGCCCAACTGCAGGGAAAAATCATCTCCCTTCTGGCTCCCCTATCTGCTGAGAGCTACTTCCACTCAATAAAACCTTGCACTCATTCTCCAAGCCCACATGTGATCTGATTCTTCTGGTACCCCAAGGCAAGAAACCCTGGGATACAGAACACCCTCTGTCCTTAACAACAAGGTAGAGGATCTAATTGGAGCTAATACAAGCCGCCTATAGATGGCAAACTAGAAGAGCACCCTGTAACACACGCCCACTGGGGCTTCAGGCACTCTAATCATTCACCCCTAGACACTGCCATGGGGTCACAGCGCCAAAGCCTGCCTGTCTGTATGTTCCTCTAGAGGTTTGAGCAGCAGGGCACTGAAGAAGCGAGCCACACCCCCATCACATGCCCTGTGAGGAGGACAAGAGAACTTTTCCCGTTTCAGTATCCAAGACACAAGACAAAGTAATTTCCACTATTCCTCTCAAGCAGAAGAAACAGATGTCTTTTGGAGCTATGAATTGTGCAGCCTGGGGTGAGAGTAGGGTTGATGCCACCCCAGCTGGTATCTCAGTGGGTGGCATACTCCAACAGTCAACTGTCTCTGGGAGCAGTTCACCACTAGGACTCATCTAAGATGAGTTGCAGTTCTTGTGGCCTACAATACCTTTCAATTTTTCTTAAGACCCAGAACACCTTAGCCTACAGTGGTGAGGTTTGCAGGGACTCAAATTTTGACCACTGGGATTGGTGATTCCCCTCTGGCTAGGGCTGGTTTAAATGTTCCCTCCATGGGCAGGCTTCAGCTGTGTTTGGTCATTTTCCTTTTTGCTCTAAGAGGACAGCATCAAGTTCAATGCCTCACAGTTGCTGTGCTCTCCTTCCCCCAGTACAAGGAAACGTTCTCCACACCACACAGCTGCTGCCAGGGGATGGAGAAGGGGTGGTATTAGTGATTCAAGACTGTTTTTTTCTATGCCGTCAGTGCCTCTTTCAGCAATATGAAGTGAAAAGCAGGTACTGTGAGTCCTCACCTTATTTTTGAAGGTGTTTTGCAAGTTTAGATAGTTGTTAAATTGGTGTTGCTGGGGGCATGATCACTGGAGCCTCCCATTCTGCCATCTTGCTCCATCTTCCTTCGGTCCTATTAATTTTTGTCTGGTCATTATACAAGTGCAGCTAGAAAAGTGGTTTCCAGATTTTAAAACTTCCTGATGCTAGGAAGCCAAACCAAGGAAGACTTTAGATATTATCCATAGTCTTGATGTTTTGGGGACTGTTAGGAGTGACAATTTTTAGTCAATCACTATAAGGCTGTTAACCCTTGAAACCAGGCATTTTATGTACATTCTCTAATATGACATTCCAGTCAAACCATTGGTAATATAACCAATGTTGTTAATTGTATCCTGTTATGAAAATAGAGTAAAATTTGTATATAACTTATGTAGATAACCATATTACCATACAAATACTCATGAATAGTTTCCGAATTTTGGAAAAATCAAGTAGGAGAAAAAAGTAAATGTTTCCATCTTTGTTCACAAATGTATACTTTACCAAATTGCTATAAACTATAGATTGTTTTAACAGATAGTATTTTATTAAATATGGAAAATAAAATAAGTAAACAATGTTTTAAATAAAAGTCAAAAAACACTATATTTATCAGTTATTTAAACTATGTAATTAATTTTGCTTTTGTTTGACCTTGATTGGCAGGTTTATATATTTATCAGGTTTCATTAGAGTTCTGGAAATTTTTTATTTTGTCCACTGATTTTAAAGTTATTAGAAATCTGTATTCAAGAATACTTTTTAGTGTCTCTTACATGAATCTAATTGTAAATTCTTCTAAAGTAGAATCAAAACCATGAATAACAGAGACTTAGTACAGCCATGTTTAAAAATCTGATGGAGAGGTGAGTTTGGAGGAAGATGGCATATGAGAGGCAGGTCTGTCTTGCAGCTCCCACTTAGGTGGATAGAACAGCGTGTGGAGACTCACATCGTGAACTTTTGCTCCAAGAACTACCATGGGAACATACCAGGAAAACCAAAAGAATTCACAGACCCTTTGAAAGAAGTGGTTTGCTGCTGCAAACTCTAAGAAACAGCCAAAATCTGTGAATGCCTAAAGTGTGAGAGGGGGAAAGTCTCCCTCCAAACACACATCCTCACTGGGGAAGCTGAAAAGCCAGATAACAGGGAAAAGTTAACTTTGCCAAGAGCTGAGGCAAATTTACAGAGTGAAATATAAAAGTAGAAGAAGCAGTGGGAAGAGCCCTGGAGGCACTCCCAGACCCCAAGGAAGCCCAGGGAACTCATTTCTGATTTTATCTCTCATGGGTCCTTGGAGAAGGCTGCCAGTGGAACTGGGGAAAGACCACAGGGAGAGGAAAACTTCCAGCTAAACTTTGCAGTGATTTTGACCAAGCATGAATTTTCCAGGGCAGAATCTGGGGGTGTGGTGAATGAGAAGAGCAGATATGAGCACAAGAGCTGAGCGGGAAGGGGCAAAGCTTGAAAGCCCTGCTTGCTTTCTCAGCAGGAAGGTTTGCAGCCCGGGGCAAGTTCCCAACCCTGCAGACCAGCTGCCTGGATATAGCCTGGATGCTCTTGGGGGAGCACAGTGGGAATAAGATTGTCTTTTCTGGCTGCATGGGAGCTGAGTGAAGCCTGTCACTACCAGCTTTTCTCTACTTCCCTGGTGACCTGTATGATGGAGGAGAAGCAGCCATAATCCCCCTGGGAACATAACTCCATTGGCCTGAGAACCACACCCCCACCCTACAGCAGCCACAGCAAGCCTTGCCCAAGGACAGTTTGAGCTCAGACACACCTAACCCTACCCCTACTTGATGGTCTTTACTCACCTTTTTAGACAAAGACAAAAGACATAATCTCTTGGAAGCTCTATGGCCCTGTCCACCACCAGAGAAGCCCAAATACTTAAACAGGTGACCCTAGGGCAGGCTTGTATCCTTCCTATACTACCACAGCTGGTTCTCTCTTGAAAGTACCATCTCCTGGCTGAAGGCCAACAGACACAAGCCATTACAGCAACTCATAGCTGAACAACCCTGCCCCAAGAAAGGAGAAAACAGCAGCTAACTCCACCACCTGTAACATACTGGCTAACCAGAGGCCCGGAGTCTATCCACATGACAACTTTACTGCCAGCATAACCAGCATTCGAGAAAACGAGTGCACTACAAAAACTATAACCAAGAACCCTCAAAGAGTCCACTTCACCCCCATGCTACCTCCTCAAAGCAGGTACTGGTATTCATGGCTGAGAGACTTGAAGATGGATCAAATCACAGAGCTCTTTGCACATACTCCCCAGTACCAACCTGGAGCCCAGTAGCTCCACTGGGTGGCTAGACCCAGAAGAGAAATAATAATCACTGCAGTACAGCTCTCAGAAAGCCCCATTCCTAGGGGAAAGGGGAGAGTACCACATCAAGAGAGCATTCCGTGTGACAAAAGAATCTGAACAGCAGCCCTTGAGCCCAGATCTTTCCTCTGACATAGCCTATCCAAATGAGAAGGAACCAGAAAGAACAATATTGGCAATAGGATAAAATGAGTTTTTTTTGACACCCCAAACAGATCACTCTAGGCCACCAGCAATGAATCCAAACCAAGAAGAAATCTCTGAACTACCAGAAAAAAGAATTCAGAAGGCCAATTATTAAGGTACTTAAGAAGGCACCAGAGAAAAGTGAATACCAAACTGACGAAAATTTTTTAAATGTTACAAGATATGGATGAAAAACACTCCAGAGAAATAGATACCATAAACAAAAAAAAATCACAACTTCTGGAGATTAAGGACACACTTAGAGAAATGCAAATTACACTGGGAAGTCTCAACAATAAAATCCAACAAGTAGAAAAAAGAAACTTCAGAGCTGGAAGACAAGGCTTTTGAATTAACTCAATCTGACAAAGACAAGGAAAAGATAATTTTAAAAAATGAGCAGTTTCCACGTAGTTGTATGGTTTTGAGTGAGTTTCTTAAAACAACCTGCTCCTTAATGACTAATGGGTAAATAACAAAACGAAGGCAGAAATAAAGATGTTCTTCGAAACCAGTGAGAACAAAGACACAACATATGAGAATCTCTAGGACACATTTAAAGCAGTGCATACAGGGAAATTTGTAGCACTAAATGCCCACAAGAGAAAGCATGAAAGATCTAAAATTGACACCCAAACATCACAATTAAAAGAACTAAAGAAGCAAGAGCAAACAAATTCAAAAGCTAGCAGAAGACAAGAAATAACTAAGATCAGAGCAGAACTGAAGGAGATAGAGACACACAAAAAAAACCTTCAAAAAATGAATGAATCCAGGAGTTGGTTTTTTGTAAAGACCAATAAAATAGATAGACTGCTATCAAGACTAATGAAGAAGAAAAGAGAGAAGAATCAAATAGATGCAATAAAAAATGATAAAGGGGATATCACCACTGATCCCACAGAAATACAAACTACCGTCAGAGAATACTAGAAACACCTCTACACAAATAAACTAGAAAATCTAGAAGAAATGGATAAATTCCTGGACACATACACCCTCCCAAGACAAACCAGGAAGAAGTTGAATCTCTGAATAGACCAATAACAGGTTCTGAAATTGAGGCAATAATTAATAGCCTACCAACCAAAAAATGTCCAGGAACAGATGTATTCACAGCTGAATTCTATCAGAGGTACAAAGAGGAGCTGGTACCATTCCTTCTGAAACTACTCCAATCAATAAAAAAAGAGGGAATCCTTCCTAACTCATTTTATGAGGCCAGTCTCATCCTGATACCAAAGCCTGGAAGAGACACAACAAAAAAAGAGAATTTTTGACCAATATCCCTGATGAACATCGATGTGAAAATCCTCAATAAAATACTGGCAAACCGAATCCAGCAGCACATCAGAAAGATAATTATCCACCACGATCAAGTGGGCTTCATCCCAGGGATGCAAGGCTGGTTCAACATATGCAAATCAATAAACATAATCCATCACATAAACAGAACCAATGGCAAAAACCACATGATTATCTCAATAGATGCAGAAAGGACTTCAAGAAAATTCAACAGTCTTTAATGCTAAAAATTCTCAATAAACTAGGTATTCATGGAACATACCTCAAAACAATAAGAGCAATTTTTGACAAACCCACAGCCCATATCATACTGAATGGGCAAAAACTGGAAGCATTCCCTTTGGAAACTGGCACAAAACAAGGATGCCCTCTTTCACCACTCCTATTCAACACAGTATTGGAAGTTCTGGCCAGGGCAATCAGGCAAGAGAAAGAAATAAAGGGTATTCAATTAGGAAAAGAGGAAGTCAAATTGTCTCTGTCTGCAGATGACATGATTGCATATTTAGAAACCTCATTGTCTCAGCCCAAAATCTCCTCAAGCTGATAAGCAACTTCAGCGAAGTCTCAGGATACAAAATCAATATGTAAAAATCACAAGCATTCCTATACACCAAGAACAGACAGAGAGCCAAATCATGAGTGAACTCTCATTCACAATTACTACAAAGAGAATAAAATCCTAGGAATCCAACTTACAAGGGATAGGAAGGACTTCTTCAAGGAGAACTACAAACCACTGCTCAAGGAAATTAGAGAGGACACAAACAAATGGAAAAATATTCCATGCTCATGGATAGGAAGAATCAATATCATAAAAATGGCCATACTGCCCTAAGTAATTTATAGATTTAATGCTATCTCCATCAAGCTACCACTGACTTTCTTCACAGAATTGGAAAAAAACTACTTTAAATTTCATATGGAACAAAAAAAGATCCCGCGTAGCCAAGACAATCCTAAGCAAAAAGAACAAAGTTGGAGGCATAATGCCACCTGACTTCAAACTATACTACAAGGCTACGGTAACCAAAACAGCATGGTACTGGTACCAAAACAGAGATATAGACCAATGGAAGAGAACAGAGGTCTCAGAAATAGCACCACATATCAGCAACCATCTGACCTTTGATTAAGCTGACAAAAAGAAGCAATGGGGAAAGGATCCCCTATTTAATAAATGGTGCTGGGAAAACTGGCTAGCCATATGTAGAAAGCTGAAACTGCATCCCTTTCTTAAACCTTATACAAAAATTAACTCAAGATGGATTAAAGACTTAAATATAAGACCTAAAACTATAAAAACCCTAGAAGAAAACCTAGGCAATACCATTCAGGACATAGGCATGAGCAAATACTTCATGACTAAAACGCCAAAAGCAATGGCAACAGAGGCCAAAATAGATGTGATCTAATTAAACTAAAGAGCTTCTGCACAGCAAAAGAAACTATCATCAGAGTGAACAGGCAACCTACAGAATGGCAGAAAATTTTTGCAATCATCCATCTGTCAAAGGGCTAATATCCAGAATCTACAAAGAACTTAAACAAATTTACAAGAAAAAAACAAACAACCCCATCAAAAAGTGGGCAAAGGATATGAACAGACACTTCTCAAAAGAAGACATTTATGCAGCCAACAGACATAAGAAAAAATGCTCATCATCACTGGTCATCAAAGAAACACAAATCAAAACCACAATGAGATACCATCTCACCCCAGTTAGATTGGCGATAATTAAAAAGTCAGGAAACAACAGATGCTGGAGAGGATGTGGAGAAATAGGAACACTTTTACAGTGTTGGTGGAGTGTAAATTAGTTCAACCATTGTAGAAGACAGTGTGGAAATTCCTCAAGGATCTAGAACCAGAAATACCATTTGACCCAGCAATCCCATTACTGGGTATACACCCAAAGGATTATAAATCATGCTACTATAAAGACACATGCACATGTATGTTTACTGTGGCACTATTCACAATAGCAAGGACTTGGAACCAACCCACATGTCCATCAATAATAGACTGGATAAAGAAAATGTGGCACATATACACCATGGAATACTAAGCAGCCATGAAAAAGAATGAGTTCATGTCCTTTTCAGGGACATGGATGAAGCTGGAAACCATCATTTACAAAAGATCACAAGGACAGAAAACCAAACACCGCATGTTCTCACTTATAAGTGGGAACTGAACAATGAGAACACGTGGACACAGGGCAGAGAACATCACACACTGGGGCCTGTTGGGGGGTGGGGGGCTGGGGGAGAGATAGCATTAAGAGAAATACCTAATGTAAATGACGAGTTGATGGGTGCAGCAAACCAACATGGCACATGTATACCTAAGTAACAAACCTGCACATTGTCCACATGTACCCTAGAACTTAAAGTATAATAATAAAAAAGAAGGCAAAAAAATAAAAATGAACAAAACCTCCAAGAAGTTTGAAATTATGTTAAACAACCAAACCTAAAAATAATTGGTGTTCCCAAGGAATAAGAGAAAACCAAAAGTTTGGAAAACATTTGATGAAATAATCAAGGAAAACTTTTCTGGCCTTGCTAAAGATCTAGACATCCAAATACAAGAAGCTGAAAGAACACCCAGAAAATTCAATGCAAAAAGATTATCACCTAGGCACATAGTCATCAGGTTATCTAAAGTTAAGATGAAGGAAAGAATCTTAGGAGCTGTGAGGCAAAAGCATGAGGTGACCTATAAAGGAAAACCTATCAAATTAACAGAAGATTTCTTAGCAGAAACCCTACAAGCTAGAAGGGACTGGGGTCCTATTTTTAGCCTCCTTAAACAAAACAATTGTCAGCCATGAACTTTATATCCAGGGAAACTCAGCTTCATAAATGAAGGAAACAAATGCTGAGAGAATTCATATGAACAAATGCTTTTTCAGAAGAACAAATGCTGAGAGAATTCGCCACTACCAAGCCAGCTTTACAAGAACTGCTAAAAGGAACTCTAAGTCTTGAAACAAAACCTTGAAATACACCAAAATAGAACCTTCTTAGAGTATAAATCTCACAAGACTTACAAAACAATAACACAATGAGAAAAAAAAAAGGTATTCAGGCAACAACTAGTATGATGAATGGAATAGTACATCACATCTCAGTACTAACAATGAATGTAAATGACCTAAATATTCCACTTAAAAGATACAGAAAGTCAGAATGGATAAGAATTCACCAACCAACTATCTGCTGTCTTCAAGAGACTCACCTAACAGGTAAAGACTCACGTAAACTTAAGGTAAAATTCTAAACTTAAGGAAAAATAATTGGAAAAACTATTCCCAAAGTGAGAGGAAGTAGCTATTCTTATACCAGACAAAACAGATGTTAAAGCAACAATGGTTAAAAAAGACAAAGAGGGACATTAAATAATGATAGAAGTTCTAGTCCAACAGGAAAATATCACAATCCTAAATACATACACACAATACTGGAGTTACCAAACTTGTAAAACAATCACTACTAGACCTAAAAAATGAGATAGGCCAGATATGGTGGCTCACACCTGTAATCCCAGCACTTTGGGAGGCTGAGATGGGTGGATCACGAGGTCAGGAGTTCAAGGCCAGCCTGGCCAATGTGGTGATATCTCACGTCTACTAAAAATACACATGGTGGTGCATGCCTGTAGTCCCAGCTACTCAGGAGGCTGAGGCAAAAGAATCACTAGAACCCAAGAGGCAGAGGTTGCAGTGAGCCAAGATCGTGCCACTGCACTCCAACCTGGGCAACAGAGCAAGACACTGTCTCAAAAAAAAAAAATTTAGATAGACAGCAAGACAGTAATAGTTGGTGACTTCAGTACTCCACTGACAGTACTAGAGAGGTCATCAAGACAGAAAGCCAACAAAGAAACAATGGACTTAAACTATACCCTAGAACAAATAAACTTAACAGATACTTACAGAACATTCTACCCAACAACTGCAGAATATACATTCTATTCATCAGCACACGGAACATTTTCTAACATAGGCCACATGATAGGCCACAAAACAAGTCTCAATAAATTTAAGAAAATTAAAATTATATCAAGTACTCTCTCAGACCACAGTGGAATAAAATTAGAATTCAACTCCAAAAGGAACCCTCAAAACCCTGCTAATACATGGAAATTAAATAACCTGCTATTGAATGATCATTGGTTCAACAATGAAATCAAGATGAAAATTTAAAAATTCTTTGAACTGAAAGATAATAGTGACATAACCTGTCGAAACCTCTGAGATACAGCGAAAGCAGTGCTAAGAGGAAAGTTTATAGCATTAAATGCCTACAACGAAAAGTCTGAAAGAGCTCAGACAGACAATCTAAGTTCACACCTCGAGGAACTAGAGAAACAAGAACAAACCAAACCAAACCCAACAGAAGAAAAAAAAATAACAAAGATCAGAGAAGAACTAAATGAAATTGAAACAAACAAAAAAAAGCAATACAAAAAATAAATGAAACAAAAGACCGATTCTTTGAAAAGATAAACAAAACTGACAGACCAGTAGCGAGATTAACCAAGAACAGAAGACAGAAGATCCAAATAAGCTCAATTAGAAACAAAACGGGAGATATTACAACTGATACCACAGAAATGCAAAAGATCATTCAAGGCTACTATGAACACCTTTATTCGCAAAAACTGGAAAACCTAGAGGAGATGGATAAATTTTTGGAAATATACAACCCTCCAAGATTAAACCAGGAAGAAGTAGAAACTCTGAACAGTCCCATAACAAGCAGCAAGATTGAAATGGTAATTTACAAAATTGCCAACAAATAAAAGTCCAGGAACAGATGGATTCATAGTTGAATTCTATCAGACATTCAAAAAAGTATTGGCTCCAATCCTGTTGACACTATTCCACAGGATAGAGAAAAAAGGAATCCTCCCTAAATCATTCTGTGAAACCAGTATCACTCTAATACCAAAACTAGGAAAGGACATAACAAAACAAAACAAAAACTACAGACCAATATTCCTAATGAACATAGATGCAAAAATCCTCAACAAAATACTAGCTAACTGAATCCAACAGCATATCAAAAAGATAATTCACCATGATCAAGTAGGTTTCATACTAGGGATGCTGGAATGGTTTAACATACCAAGTCAATAAATGTGATACACCACATAAACAGAAATAAAAACAAAAATCATATGATCATCTCAATAGATGAAGAAAAAGCATGTGACAAAATCCAGCATTGTTCTAGTATTAAAGCCCTCGCAAAATTGGCATAGAAGGGATGTACCTTAAGGTAATAAAAGCCATCTATGACAAACCCACAGCCAACATTATACTGAATAGGGAAAAGTTGAACGTTTTCCCCCTGAGAACTGGAACAAGACAAGGATGCCTATTCTCACCACTTCTATTCTACATAGTACCGGAAGTCCTAAGCAGAGCAATCAGACAAGAGAAAGAAATAAGGGGCATCCAAACAAGTAATCAAACTGTTATTGTTCACCAATGATATAATTGTACACTTAGAAAACCCTAAAGACGGCTGGGTTTGGTGGCTTACGCCTGTAATCCCAGCACTTTGGGAGGCCGAGGTGGGTGGATTGCCTGAAGTCAGGAGTTCAAGACCAGCCTGACCAACATGGTGAAACCCCATATCTACTAAAAATACAAAAATTAGCTGGGCGTGGTGGCAGACACCTGTAATCCCAGCTACTCAGGAGGCTGAGGCAGGAGAATCGCTTGAACCTGGGAGGCAGAGATTGCAGTGAACTGATATCAGGCCATTGCACTCCAGCCTGGGTGACAAGAGTGAGATATCATCTCAAAAAGAAAATAAAAGAAAACCCTACAGACTAATCCAAAAAGCTCCTAGAACTGATTTAAAAATTCAGTAAAGTTACAAAATAAATGTAAAAAAACCAGTAGCACTGCCATACACCAACAGCAACCAAGCTGAGACTCAAATCAAGAAATCAAGTGCTTTTACAATAGCTATAAAAAATAAAATAAAATACTTAGGGACACACCTAACTAAGGAAGTGAAAGACCTCTACAAGGAAAACTACAAAACAATGCTGAAAGAAATCATAGAAGACAGAAACAAATGGAAACACATCCCATGCTCATGGATGGGTAGAATCAATATTGTGAAAATGACCATACTGCCAAAAGTAATCTATAAATTCAATGCAATTTCCATCAAAATACCATCATCATTCTTCACAGAACTAGAAAAACCAATTCAAAAATTATGTGGAATCAGAAAAGAGCCCTATATAACCAAAGCAAGATGAGGCAGAAAGAACAAATCTGGAGGCATCACATTACACTACACAACTTCAAACTGTACTACAAGGCTGTAGTTGCCAAAACAGCATGGTATTGGCATAAAAATAGACACAAAGTCCAATGGAACAGAATAGAGAATACAGAAATAAAGTTAAACATTTACAGTCAACTGATCTTCAACAAAGCAAACAAAAACATAAAATGGGGAAAGGACATCCTATTCAACAAATGGTGCTGGGATAATTGGCAAGCCACATGTAGAAGAATGAAACCATATCCTCATCTCTCATACAAAAATCTACTCAAGATGGATCAAAGACTTAAATCTAAGACCTGAAATTATAAAAATCATAGAATATAACATTCGAAAAACCCTTCTAGACATTGTCTTAGGCAAAAACTTCATGACCAAGAACCCAAAAGCAAATCTATTATATAGATATAGATATAGGTATATAGATATATATAATGGAATACTAATCAGCCATAAAAAGAAGTGAAATAATGGCATTTGCAGCAATCTGGATGGAACTTGAGATCATTATTCTAAGTGAAGTAACTCAGGAATGGCAACCCAAACATTGTATGTTTTCACTTATAAATAGGAGCTAAGCTATGAGGACACAGAGGAATAGAATGATAAAATGGACTTTGAGGACTTGAGGGAGTGGGAGGTGGCAAGGGATAAAAGACTACACATTGGGTACAGTGTACACTGCTTGGGTGATGGGTGCACCAAAATCTCAGAAATCACACCTAAAGAATTTATCCATGTAACCAAACACCACCTGTTTCCCCAAAAATCTACTGAAATTAAATAAATACATTATTTGTTAAAAATTTGGTGGAAATTTATTATAATCAGCAGTTGACATGAAAATTTGGTTATTTGTGATGTACTACATAGGAAGTATAATTATGACTGATGTCATACAAAATTGCAAAGAATTTTATACAATTTTTGAGCATTTATTATCAATAACATACTCATAAAAGTTACAAAAAGATCTAGCATCTCTTATCATTTGACAATGCTTTTTTTTTACAATTTACCAAATAAGCCTAATTATTTACTATCTCTACAAGATGAGAGACACATCCTGTGGGGCTCTCCAGGGTACCAACTGAAAATCTCAAAGTTAATTCTATCTCAAAATGACTTCATTTAAACTTTTAATGCTGGGAAGCCAGTTGAAGATGGCAAAATATTTTAAAACACTGATCTAAACAAAATCACAAATCACTGTGAAATGATAACCATTTTTTCACCAGAGTAACATAAAAAGATTTTAAAAGCAATACAGAAAGTCATATAGATTTAAAAAAATTCTAACCCTTTCAAAGCTCAGTTTTCCTAAGTAATCTAAAAATCTAATTAGGTCAACATGAAACATAGAAAATTATCTTGATAAAATATAAAATCTTTGTTTCTTATACCAGTTACCAAAAGGAAAACACACAAAAACCCACCTACCCATACAAAACACAAACGACAAAACATCCTCTCTTAGAGTATGATTGTGTCCCTTTGTTGGAAGCTTGTTTTGACTTCAGGTTTATATAGAAAGCATAACAAAAGGTAGGTGTGTCTTTGGTAAAAAATATAAAAGCAAATATATGTTATTTATTCTTTAAATTGGCTAAATTTACAAGTTATTTAAAGTTGTGTAAAATGTGCAAGAGGTTTTGAAGTCAAACCTGATGGAAAAGTACTTGAATTTAATCAGAAACAAGAAGAGTATGTGTCCAGGATTTTGACTGTACATCATATCATAGAAAAACATAAACAAGAAAGCCAGTATCTTGAGCAGGAAAGTACATGGCTATTAGTAAAAACATGGGAAGTTGCCTTGCTAGTTGCCTGGCACAATTCAGACACATCAATAAAAGCCAAGAATACAGAATCAAATTATACTGGAGAGAAACATTGTTCTAAACTGGAAGCTGCAGTTCTGATGGTGGTTGAAAATTTTTAAAAACAGATTTCAGAATTACATCAAAACCTCTTGCACATTTTACACAACTTTAAATAACCTCTAAATTTAGCCAATTTTAAAAATAAAGAACATATCTTTGATATTGTTTTTATAGTTTTTAACCAAAGACACATCTACTTTTTTGTTATGCTTTGTATACAAAATTATATATAAATGAGAATTTTAAACTCTCAATAACATTAATTTTTAGTGAAAACCTAGAAAGCAAGAAATTTTGAATTATCTGTCATATATTAGTATTTTATTATAGATAACCATTTTATAATTAAAATATATTTTCCCATTATTTAATTTTTATATGTATTAACAGACCCAAATATAGTCTTTGTACAAAATTTAAGAAACCACAAATAAACTTATGTTTATTTTTACAAATTTATGTTTTAGTATTTTACCTCTCAATTCTGGGTCATCTGAAAATGACCTGTAACTTCAATGGGTTTTTATTAATTGAACATAACTTAAAATTTCAAATTACACAAAAAATTATTTGCAAATGTTTATCCTATTTATACACACTGAATTTATTTATTTTAACAATTATACCTAGATTGTTTATGAAAACTGATAAATTAGGCAAAGCTAGTCATTTCAGGTTATTTCTCTGTTTATCATTTTTATAGCCTAAGAATATCAGGTGTTCACCTAAGTAACAGCCTTAAAATTAAATATATGAGTGTTTTGCTAATCTTTAAGAAGATACAGTTGTCACCAAAACAACAAGATTAAGTTAGTCTTACTTATTGAAGCATTACTTAAACAAAGATTATTCTGTTTATAATGTGATTTCATAGTTTCATAATTGTAAAACATCTACCAGAAACAATAATCCTGTCTGACCAGAAGACCCAGGCAAAAATGTATGTTGACAATTCTGAATAAATTTTTATTCTTATTTTATCAACAAATTTAAAACCAGCTTATTTATCAAAGATTTACTTAAGTCATGTAAACTAAAAGGTATTTCAGTTAATTAGCATATATTCTAACAATTTAAATGAGTGCTCACTTATTTAAGCTAATCTGAATAGAACTCCTTAAAGAATTCTGGCCCACTATGCCAAATTTTACTATGTAGACACAACATATAACATAATACATGTTCATATGTGTAAACACACACTGAAATACACATATACACACAAAAACAAATAATTCATAATTTTTATTTATGAAATTTTAGTTATGAGACAGTAAAATATAGTAATACAGACTCGCTAAGTTATAATAGTCAGTTGGATTCAAATTATATTTCTGACAAAATGAGACCTGTTCACATGGCTAAATATTTTTTGCCTTGATAGGTAATCTGATGAAGGCTGTGGACTGAAATTTTGGATAAAGCAGTTTGGTTTTTATAAAATACATTTTACACTCTTTGGTTCTTTTTTCAGTTTTAAATGAGTTTAGGGGTAAATTTTTAAATGTTTGCATTTTAGTTAGAACTGACTGAATTATAGAGAAACAAAAATCTACAAGCAGGCTTGAATTTTAGTAACAAATTTTTCTTTTGTTTGCTGTTCTGATTTGCTTGACTAGTCAACATGGGCAGGGAAGCATTTTAGAAAAAGTTATTTGTAGTTTTTTGGGTTTTCTTTTTTTGTTGTTTTTTGGCTTTTTCTGGCCATGCATGGCAGACAAAGCAATTTTTGCACTGGACAAAGATATCATATTATTTCTGTGAGCTCAAGTGTTTGTTTGACCTGTTTGATCTGAAAGCCTAACGTTTTAAACATTTATTTCATTCTTCTTTTTAGAATATCAATCCTTCAATTAACTGTTTCATCACCCTAAGCAACTGCTAGCCATGCAAACCAAAATTTACATTTCCAAAAAAGATGACCCAGATGTCTAGACTGCTGGTTACCATGAAACTGTTGTAATCTGTAGAGCCATTAATTTGAAAGTCTTTTAAGACTTTTTTTTTTAAACTTTGGCTGAAATGTCATAAAAAGTGAGTATATCTTAATACCAGCACAGAAGTCAGCAGATTCAAAGTAAGCAGAAGAAAAAAAAGATAGAAATATAGAGAACTTCAAAGGCTCTACATGTAATTCTATAATTGGTTATAGTTTTTAATTTAGTTCTAAGGAAAACATGCTTGCAGAGTCTGAATGATCCCCTTTAAGGGCAATAAATTAGACTTGGTGTAATCTGTCCATTGACTAAAAATGTGTACAAGAATGGACCATAAAATTTGAATGTATACTTGGCTGGATTCCCAGAGATTTTGGCATGCTTTGGAATTTTGAAGATTCCATTCCACATCAAATAAAATTCTATGAATCCTGTCAGGGAATGTCAGAAATTTGGACCAGTGTTTTGGTTGGTGGTAAACTCTATAGTGGCTTTAATTGGCAATCTTGCACTCACCATTTAGAATGTTTAATTTTTGTTTTTAGAAGATGTTTAGGAATAAGCAAGGGGAAAAAATGTTTTTAAAAAAGCCAAATTATTTACAGATGTTCATAACCAAATAAAAATGAAGCCAAAATAAGAGTGCTTATGAAAATTTTAAGCCAAGAGCATAAACCAAATGCTAAATTAGTTGCATAGAAAGTGAATTCACCAGAAAAGATATGCCTCAGAAACAATGTAAATTCTGTAGAAACCAGAGTACTCTCCAAAAGGATACTTATCCGAAAGGGCTTGCCAAAAATACCCTTTATAGTCCCAAGTGGGATGTGAAGTCTGTCAATTAAGGTGGACTTACAACCAAATAAGATCCTGAATGAAATAAAAAATAAGGAGTCTGTAAAGTTGAGAGAAGATTAACCAGGGAAGAAGATTAACCACAGAAAGAGAGAGCATAAAAGGCTCTGTGGATATCACACATTCAAGGGTCCACAGTCTGTCCAAGGTAAGCTTGCTTCAGTCCCACTTCTGACACCATCAACTTAACCTAAATAACAGACAGAGAGAAGGTTTCTAAAAGAAAACAATATTTATTCAGAAATGGAAGTTGCAATGGCAATATTCATGCCATAGTAAACAATGTCCATATTCATGCACGTAAAAGAAGACATAAGTTTCTAAAGAAAAAATGAGGATTACATAATTATTTTGAAATAATTATCCTTGGTTATAAGGATCAGTAACAAGGGTGGCATCAGTTCGAGTTTAAACAGGTGGTTGCTGGGAAGATATCCTCACAAAAGTATTTTGTGTTTTGTCTGTGTATATGTATAAGGTTATGATGGCCTTTGTGCAAGGTTGTGGGTTTTGTAGTCTGTTGTGATAGTTTTTGTTATCAGGCATTCATGTACGAGAACAGCCCCACTTCATGGCCTTCCCCAGCTCCCTTTGTCAAGGTTTTTAACACAAGTGACTCCATTTGGATTACTACAACTTTACCAAAACAATACAAACTTACTATACTACAGTTTCTAGATCAGAAGCTTTATATGATTCTCACTGGCCTAAGGTATTGGCAGAATAGCATTCTGGAGGCTATAAAAGTCAATCTGTTTCCTTACCTTTTCCGGATTCTACAGCCTCATTGCATTCCTTAGTTCACTGCCCCTTCATCCATCTTCAAAGCCAGCAGTGTAGCATTTCTCTATTCCTTCTTGTAGCCTCACATTTTCTGTGCCCACGGTTGAGAAAATGTGCTCCACTCCAGGAACCCATGTGATTAGATTGAGCTCACCCAAATAATCCAAGATAATCTGCCTATCTCAAGTTCCTTAGCCATATTTACATCTGCAAAGCTTTTTTTGCCATGTAAGGTAACATATTCACAAGTTCTTGGAGTGAGATATGAACCCTTCTGATGGCCATTATTCTACCTACCAGATTGTGCAAAATAGCTCTCGAAATAACTCTGGAAATATAAAAGTCTTTTCATTTTTTCTTTCATGCAGTGTAGTTTTTACAATATTAGTTCCTTCAATCAGAAAAAAATTGAAAAAAACTCTTTATGCTTTCATAAAAATCTTGGAACCAAGAATACATTTAAGGAAAAAAAAACCAAGGTTACAGTATTAACTATATATCCTAATTAATATCCCTTCATAATTACAAATAAAGCCATATGAATTGCAATTGAGATCAATTTGTCTTCATCTTAAAAATATTCTGCAGAGTTGTGATAATGAAAACATTTGTGTCCAGGGACTATCTCCTTCTAAATCAGAGTCATTATTATCTGGTGAAGTCATTAACTTGGATTAATTGGGTAAAAGTGGTATAATAATCTGCAGATGACATACAGCTTTTAGGAGAGCTCTTAGATGAAAAATAGTTTAGAGGGGTGGAGCCAAGAAGGCCAAATAGGAACAGCTCCGGTCTACAGCTCCCAGCATGAGCAAGGCAGAAGACAGGTGACTTCTGCATTTCCATCTGATGTACAGGGTCCATCTCACTAGGGAGTGCCAAACAGTGGGTGCAGGACAGTTGGTGCAGTGCACCACGTGCGAGCCAAAGCAGGGCGAGGCATTGCCTCACTCGGGAAGCGCAAGGGGTCAGGAAGTTCCCTTTCCTAGTCAAAGAAAGGGGTGACAGACAGCACCTGGAAAATCGGGTCACTCCCACCCTAATACTGTGCTTTTCCAATGGGCTTGGAAAACGGCACACCAGGAGATTGTGTCCCGCACCTGGCTCGGAGGGTCCTATGCCCACGGAGTCTCGCTGATTGCTAGCACAGCAATCTGAGATCAACCTGCAAGGCGGCAGCGAGGCTGGGGGAGGGGCGCCCGCCATTGCCCAGGCTTGCTTAGGTAAACAAAGCAGCCAGGAAACTTGAACTCGGTGGAGCCCACCACAGCTCAAGGAGGCCTGCCTGCCTCTGTAGGCTCCACCACTGGGGGCAGGGCAGAGACAAACAAAAAGGTCAGCAGTAACCTCTGCAGACTTAAATGTCCCTGTCTGACAGCTTTGAAGAGAGTAGTGGTTCTCCCAGCATGCAGCTGGAGATCTGAGAACGGGCAGACTGCCTCCTAAAGTGGGTCCCTGACCCCCAAGCAGCCTAACTAGGAGGCACCCCCCAGTAGGGACAGACTGACACCTCACTCGGCCGAGTACTCCTCTGAGACAAAACTTCCAGAGGAACGATCAGACGGCTGAATTTGTGGTCTCACGAAAATCCGCTGTTCTGCAGCCACTGCTGCTGACATGCAGCCAAACAGGGTCTGGAGTGGACCTCTAGCAAACTCCAACAGACTTGCAGCTGAGGGTCCTGTCTGTTAGAAGGAAAACTAACAAACAGAAAGGACACCCACACCAAAAACCCATCTGTACATCACCATCATCAAAGACCAAAAGTAGATAAAAACTACAAAGATGGGGAGAAAACAGAGCAGAAAAACTGGAAACTCTAAAAAGCAGAGCACCTCTCCTCCTGCAAAGGAACGCAGTTCCTCACCAGCAACGGAACGAAGCTGGACGGAGAATGACTTTGACGAGTTGAGAGAAGAAGGCTTCAGACAATCAAACTACTCCAAGCTACAGGAGGAAATTCAAACCAACGGCAAAGAAGTTAAAAACTTTGAAAAAAATTAGATGAATGTTTAACTAAAAGAACCAATGCAGAGAAGTGCTTAAAGGAGCTGATGGAGCTGAAAGCCAAGTTTCGAGAACTACGTGAAGAATGCAGAAGCCTCAGTAGCTGATGCGATCAACTGGAAGAAAGGGTATCAGTGATAGAAGATAAAATGAATGAAATGAAGCGAGAAGGGAAGTTTAGAGAAAAAAGAATAAAAAGAAATGAACAAAGCCTCCAAGAAATATGGGACTATGTGAAAAGACCAAACCTACGTCTGATTGGTGTACCTGAAAGTGACGGGGAGAATGGAGCCAAGTTGTAAAACACTCTGCAAGATATTATCCAGGAGAACTTCCCCAGTCAAGCAAGGCAGGCCAAAATTCAGATTCAGGAAATACAGAGAACACCACAAAGATACTCCCTGAGAAGAGCAACTCCAGGAAACTTAATTGTCAGATTCACCAAAGTTGAAATGAAGGAAAAAATGTTAAGGGTGGCCAGAAAGAAAGGTCGGGTTACCCACAAAGGGAAGCCCATCAGACTAACAGCTGATCTCTCAGCAGAAACTCTACAAGCCAGAAGAGAGTGGGGGGCAATATTCAACATTCTTAAAGAAAAGAATTTTCAACCCAGAATTTCACATCCAGCCAAACTAAGCTTCATTAGTGAAGGAGAAATAAAATACTTTACAGACAAGCAAATGCTGAGTGATTTTGTCATCACCAGGCCTGCCCTAAAAGAGCTCCTGAAGGAAGCACTAAACATGGAAAGGAAAAACCGGTACCAGCCACTGCAAAAACATGCCAAATTGTAAAAACCATCGAGGCTAGGATGAAACTGCATCAATGAACGAGCAAAATAACTACCTAACATCATAATGACAGGATCAAATTCACACATAACAATATTAACTTTAAATGTAAATGGGCTAAATGTTCCAATTGAAAGACACAGACTGGCAAATTGGATAAGGAGTCAAGACCCATCAGTGTGCTGTATTCAGGAAACCCATCTCACACGCAGAGACATACATAGACTCAAAATAAAGGGATGGAGGAAGATCTACCAAGCAAATGGAAAACAAAAAAAGGCAGGGGTTGCAATCCTATACTCTGATAAAATAGACTTTAAACTAACAAAGATCAAAAGAGACAAAGAAGGCCATTACATAATGGTAAAGGGATCAATTCAACAAGAAGAGCTAACTATCCTAAATATATATGCACCCAACACAGGAGCACCCAGATTCATAAAGCAAGTCCTGAGTGATGTACAAAGAGACTTAGACTCCCACACAATAATGATGGGAGATTTTAACACCCCACTGTCAACATTAGACAGATGAACAAGACAGAAAGTTAACAAGGATACCCAGGAATTGAACTCAGCTCTGCACCAAGCGGACCTAATAGACATCCACAGAACTCTCCACCCCAAATCAACAGAATATACATTTTTTTCAGCACCACACCACACCTATTCCAAAATTGACCACATAGTTGGAAGTAAAGCTCTCCTCAGCAGATGTAAAAGAACAGAAATTATAACAAACTGTCTCTCAGACCACAGTGCAATCAAACTAGAACTCAGAGTTAAGAAACTCACGCAAAACCGCTCAACTGCATGGAAACTGAACAACCTGCTCCTGAATGACTACTGGGTACATAACGAAATGAAGGCGGAAATAAAGATGTTCTTTGAAACCAACGAGAACAAAGACACAACATACCAGAATCTCTGGGACATATTCAAAGCAGTGTGTAGAGGGAAATTTATAGCACTAAATGCCCACAAGAGAAAGCAGGAAAGATCCAAAATTGACATCCTAACATCACAATTAAAAGAACTAGAAAAGCAAGAGCAAACACATTCAAAAGCTAGCAGAAGGCAAAACATAACTAAAATCGGAGCAGAACTGAAGGAAATAGAGACACAAAAAACTCTTCAAAAAATTAATGACTCCAGGAGCTGGTTTTTTGAAAAGAGCAACAAAATTGATAGACTGCTAGCAAGACTAATAAAGAAGAAAAGAGAGAAGAATCAAATAGATGCAATGAAAAATGATAAAGGGGATATCACCACCAAACCCACAGAAATACAATCTACCATCAGAGAATACTACAAACACCTCTACGCAAATAAACTAGAAAATCTAGAAGAAATGGATAAATTCCTCGACACATGCACCCTCCCAAGACTAAACCAGGAAGAAGTTGAATCTCTGAATAGACCAATAACAGGCTCTGAAATTGTGGCAATAATCAATAGCTTACCAACCAAAAAGAGTCCAGGACCTGACGGATTCACAGCCGAATTCTACCAGAGGTACAAGGAGGAACTGTTACAATTCCTCCTGAAACTATTCCAATAGATAGAAAAAGAGGGAATCCTCCATAACACATTTTATGAGGCCAGCAGCATCCTGATACCAAAGCCTGGCAGAGACACAACCAAAAAAGAGAATTTTAGACCAATATCCTTGATGAACATTGATGCAAAAATCCTCAATAAAATACTGGCAAACCGAATCCAGCAGCACATCAACAAGCTTATCCACCATGATCAAGTGGGCTTCATCCCTGGGATGCAAGACTGGTGCAACATACGCAAATCAATAAACGTAATCCAGCATATAAACAGAACCAAAGACAAAAACCACATGATTATCTCAATAGATGCAGAAAAGGCCTTTGACAAAATTCAACAACGCTTCATGCTAAAAACTCTCAATAAATTAGGTATTGATGGGACGTATCTCAAAATAATAAGAGCTATCTATGACAAACCCACAGCCAATATCATACTGAATGGGCAAAAACTGGAAGCATTCCCTTTGAAAACTGGCACAAGACAGGGATGTCCTCTCTCACCACTCCTATTCAACACAGTGTTGGAAGTTCTGGCCAGGGCAATCAGGCAGGAGAAGGAAATAAAGGGTATTCAATTAGGAAAAGAGGAAGTCAAACTGTCCCTGTTTGCAGATGACATGATTGTATATCTAGAAAACCCCATTGTCTCAGCCCAAAATCTCCTCAAGCTGATAAGCAAATTCAGCAAAGTCTCAGGATACAAAATCAATGTGCAAAAATTACAAGCATTCTTGTACACCAATAACAAACATGCAGAGAGCCAAATCATGAGTGAACTCACATTCACAATTGCTTCAAAGAGAATAAAATACCTAGCAATCAAACTTACAAGGGACGTGAAGGACCTCTTCAAGGAGAACTACAAACCACTGCTCAATGAAATAAAAGAGGATACAAACAAATGGAAGAACATTCCATACTCATGGGTTGGAAGAATCAATATCGTGAAAATGGCCATACTGCCCAAGGTAATTTATAGATTCAATGCCATCCCCATCAAGCTACCAATGACTTTCTTCACAGAATTGGAAAAAACTACTTTAAAGTTCATATGGAACCAAAAAAGAGCCCGCATCGCCAAGTCAATCCTAAGCCAAAAGAACAAAGCTGGAGGCATCACGCTACCTGACTTCAAACTATACTACAAGGCTACAGTAACCAAAACAGCATGGTACTGGTACCACAACAGAGACATAGATCAGTGGAACAGTACAGAGCCCTCAGAAATAATGCCACATATCTACAACTGTCTGATCTTTGACAAACCTGACAAAAACAAGAAATGGGGAAAGGATTCCCTATTTAATAAATGGTGCTGGGAAAACTGGCTCGGCATATGTAGAAAGCTGAAACTGGATCCCTTCCTTATACCTTATACAAAAATTAATTCAAGATGGATTAAAGACTTACATGTTAGACCTAAAACCATAAAAACCCTACAAGAAAACCTAGGCAATACCATTCAGGACATAGGCATGGGCAAGGACTTCATGTCTAAAACATCAAAAGCAATGGCAAAAAAAGCCAAAATTGACAAATGGGATCTAATTAAACTAAAGAGCTTCTGCACAGCAAAAGAAACTACCATCAGAGTGAACAGGCAACCTACAAAATGGGAGAAAATTTTTGCAACCTACTCATCTGACAAAGGGCTAATATCCAGAATCTACAATGAACTCAAACAAATTTACAAGAAATAAACAACCCCATCAAAAAGTGGGCAAAGGACATGAACAGACACTTCTCAAAAGAAGACATTGATGCAGCCAAAAACACATGAAAAAATGCTCATCATTGACCATCAGAGAAATGCAAATCAAAACCACAATGAGATACCATCTCACACCAGTTAGAATGGCCATCATTAAAATGTCAGGAAACAACAGGTGCTAGAGAGGATGTGGAGAAATAGGAACACTTTTACACTGTTGGTGGGACTGTAAACTAGTTCAACCATTGTGGAAGTCAGTGTGGCGATTCCTCAGGGATCTAGAACTAGAAATACCATTTGACCCAGCCATCCCATTACTGGGTATATAGCCAAAGGACTATAAATCATCCTGCTATAAAGAGACATGCACACATATGTTTATTGCGGCACTATTCACAATAGCAAAGACTTGGAACCAACCCAAACGTCCAACAACGCTAGACTGGATTAAGAAAATGTGGCACATATACACCACGGAATACTATGCAGCCATAAAAAATGATGAGTTCATGTCCTTTGTAGGGACATGGATGAAACTGGAAACCATCATTCTCAGTAAACTATCACAGGGACAAAAAACCAAACACTGCATGTTCTCACTCATAGGTGGGAATTGAACAGTGAGAACACATGGACACAGGAAGGGGAACATCACACTCCGGGGACTGTTGTGGGGTGTGGGGGAGTGGGGAGGGACAGCATTAGGAGATATACCTAATGTTAAATGATGAGTTAATGGGTGCAGCACACCAACATGGCACATGGATACATATGTAACAAACCTGCACATTGTGCACATGTACCATAAAACTTAAAAGTATAATAATAAAAAAAATAGTTTAGAAACTTTTTGTTATCTTTAGAGTAATATATAGATTTTAGCTTCATGAACCCAGGTGAATCTCCTTTTGTTCACTCCTAGGGTGGTGTGGTGTCTGTCACAAAGTAGATGTTGAATAAATATTTTTGAAAGAACGCTTTACAATTGGATGTGTCAATATATTGACGAAGAAGTATTAAAGTATAAAGAACCTAGAGAAAGCCAACAAGAAAGATAAGATATGATTTGAATGTTTCACATTATGTTGCCTTTCGTATGTCCCATACATAAAAGCATGGTGGCCTGTTTGGAACATTTGGTTTGCAATAGATTTGTATCTGCTGTGCATGCAGGACTTCTATTTTAGGTCAGTAATCTGCTTCCTATGTCTACTGACTGCAAATCAGATACATACTGAGTAAAATATTAGGGTGTCTCAAAAGACTTCAGAAATGATAAAGCTAACAAATATAACCAGGTCATATCAAAAGCTATTCTGGTGCTCTTGTGGTAGAAGTTTCAAGAAACAGTTTGCCTTTTTTTTGAAATGAACAGTCTCCTGTAAGGGAAAGAAAGTTTTCTGAAGTTTATTAAAGTCAAATGCTTGCTGATTTAGCACTGACTAGTAAAGTAGACTGATTATACTCTTAAAAACAGGCTTTCCAATTCCCAAATTTGGCCTTTCTCTCAACTTACATCACCACCTATCCTTTCCTCTCAAGCGGATCTTGTGAAGAGTACAGTCTATCAAGGTCTACAAGAGAACGTGAGGAAGAAATGCCCTGCGAGGCACTTTGTTTGCTCCCTGCTTATTCTGTAGCAGCAGTTGCAATGATGTGGCCTTTCTCTTACTCAATAAGATGTGTGTTTATTTTTTATTTTCTTAATCACCTTCCGATTGAATAACATACTATAGCATTGCATTGTCTGCAGAATTAATATGAATATTTAACACTATATTCCAACATGATTAATTTGTACCATCATTTAAAGTGAAATCCCATTAAGATAGTAAGCACTTGATGAAATGTAGAAGCATTCATTCTCCTGTTTTTTGCCACAGTTAAATGATTATTGTGTCAAAAATAAGGGGATAGTTGGAAAGCAGTGAAATAAATTTTGGTCAAGAGGATTCAGAAATCAGGAACAAACTCAAGTTTTAGGCCATTTCCTTTTTAACCAAACTATAAGTGCCCAAAAAAGAGATTGGAAAAGAAATATTATAGAGAAGGGAAATGATAGTTGTCTAAGATGAGTACAGGAATGATTTGTCCCATGTGCTTAATCCATTCGGAATCTCTAGACTCTTCATCATACTTAATGTCAACAGTAATTCATACAAAAAAGAACTGAAATCCATTCTCAGATTTCTCAGATGCAGATTTCAGGCAAAGGAGACATTTTTTTTAACTTCACCTTACTGAGATTCTTGTGTTTCCATATTGATTAAACCATAAGAAGCCCAGAGTGCAAAGATACAAATACTTTTAAAATATCTTTTTGTGTGTGTTTCTACCAGACAGAAAAACTGCTATTGTCAGCAAAGTAAGTCTCTAGTTTCACTCCACTCTATAGCGTTATGGAGACAGACATCTAAGGATGGAGAAAACATGGTGGTAATATTGAAATGGATATAAAGACACATGAAGGCACGAAAATAATTGTCAGTTTGTGACTTTTTTCTGTGTTGTTTTACCCATTTCTCTATGATTTTCTCTCTGATATACTGCTCCTGGTAACTCACTAACACTAGAGATTAATGAATAATCCTTTTGCAAATGTATCTTCCTTTACTCTTAATGCTCCAACATAAAGTATTTGGAAAACTCAAAAGTCAGTTTCCATGAGAAATATTTAGAATGTTTCTGTGGCAGAATAACTCCATACTTCCAATCTTAGCATCATCATACATTTTACCTCTGATAAATCAAATAGTACTTTACATATGCACTCTAAACAAAAATACATATTGAATAGATACATATTGAAGTTTTGTTTTGGGCAATGCATCGAGTATGTTATTTACACAAATGTGTATGTAGATAACATTACTCAATAGAAAAGAAGATAAAAATATAATATTTTTAAATGTGGTTCTTTCTCCTGTTACCAACATAACTAATCATATTTACATCTAATTTTTTTAATTAACAAAAATTCCTTCCAGTGTCTAGGATAATGCTTGACACATAGAAGTTGCTAAATATACTTAAGTGACTAAAATGCTATTTCTCCTCAAACAGAATTGTCTTTTTGCTGTCCAACGGGTTTAGTATTTTAGAAACATATTTTTCATCTCAGTCTTTTATCCCCTCTACCCTTCTGCAATTAATAGCAAGCTGGGTATCTTATTGTTCAAGTAAAGGAGAGAACTAGAATAGACTAAAGAGTCTCGTTAATTCTATATGAAGATACCGGTTTCGCAAACAACCCAACTTAAAAATGGGCTAACAACTTGAACATACATATCTCCAAAAAAAGTCATATAACTGGCCAATAAGCCCATGAGAAGATGCACAACATCATTAATCATTAGGAAACTGCAAATCAAAACCACAATGAGATATCTCTTCACACCCATTAGGATGACTATTTAAAAACAAACAACAACAATAAACAGAAAATAACTATTCCCAGAAAAGATGTGGAGAAGACTGGAACCTTTGTACATTGTTAGTGGGAATGTACAATGGTGTACCCACTGTGGAAAACAGTATAGTGGTTCCTCAAAAATTTAAAAATAAAATTATCTTATGATCCAGCAATTTAACTTCTAGTTTATACTCAAAGGATTGAAAGCAAAGACTTGAACAGCTAAGTGTACACCAACATTAACGGATAGCAGCATTATCCAAAATAGCCAAATGGTGAAAATAATCCAAATGTCAATCAACAAATGCAGTAGTTGGTTTTCTGTCCCTGTGTTAATTCACTTATGATTATAGCCTCCAGCTCCATATACGTTGCTGTGAAGGACATGATTTCATTCTTTTTTATGGATGTGGAGAATTCCATGGTACATATGTATGTACCACATTTTCTTTATCCAATCCACCATTGATGGTCACGAAGGTTGATTCTTTGTCTTTGCAAATAAATAGATTTTAAAGTATTGTCTATACATACAATAAAATATTATTTAGCATTAATAAAAAATGAAATTCTGATATGTGCTACAACATGGATAAACCTTGAACACATTAAGTGAACTAAGTCAGGTACAAAGGGATAAATATTTTATGATTACACTTATAGGAGTTACCTATAGTAGTTAAATTCATAAGGACAAAGTGGAATAGTGGTTACCAGGACATTGGAGAAGGAGAGAATAGAAAGTTAATTTTAAACGGGTACCAAGTTTCGGTTTGGCATAATGAAAAATATGGGGATGGATAATGGGATTACCAAGATGGGTTAGAAAAGACTAGATGGAATTCCACCATACTGCACTTGAAACAGAGATATCTCTGTGAACTCATGGTTTTCAAAACAAACAGAAAAATTCAAAACAAAGTAAAATGCAAGTGTGTGTGTGTGTGTGTGTGTGTGTGTGTGTGTGTGTGGACATCTTTCCTATCTTTGTCCAATGAGAGGATCTAGAAAGAGTGACATCCCAATACATGAGCAGAACTAGCATCTTGGCTTCTACATGTCACTCTCCACTGAAAGGAACCAGGATTCCTTGGAGAAATGGCTTCTTCCAGGTCTAGGACAGGAGAATATAACAGGAGCCTTGTATATCTTACTGTGCCAGAAATTAAGGAAGTATTCAGATAACAGCCCAAAAAAAAAAGATTTATCAACAAAATGAATAAATAATAAAACCAGAAAGCAGCTTGAAACAGCTCCCAGAATTCAGGCACAACTTTAGCATGAAACTAAACAATGATAATAAGAGTTTATAACATTTTATAAGATAGAAATCCATGAGTCCCTGCTGATAGAAATAAATTAATTAAAAGTTTGATGAATTGCATGATATTTATATAGTCTCAAATTGCCTTGCCACAAAAAATTATTAATTACAAAGGGAAGAAGTGTAACTATATGGTATAGGAGCCTAGCAGAAACCACTTTGAACAAGGCATCAAATTTAGTATCACTAGAACAAATCAGATTCACATATAACTTGACAGAATGCAATGAGGAAATGTCAGACAAACCCAACCTGAGGATTGTCCTACAAAATAACTGGCCTCTAACCTTCAGAAGTCTCAACATAAGAAAGCTTATGGTAGGTTGAATAATGCCCCCAAATATGACTATGTCCTAATCCCTGGAACTTTATATGGCAAAGGGACTTTGCAGATGTTACCAAGTTGAGGATATTAAAATGGGAATATTTTCCTAGATTATTCCATGGGTTCAATGCAATCAGAACAGTCTTTATAAGAGGGATCCAGGAGGATGCAGAGGCAGAGGTGAAGACAATGTGATAACAGAAGCAGAGATTGAAGTGATGCACTTGGAAGATGCAGCCAAGGAATACAGGCAGCCACCCGAAGCTGAAAAAGTGAAGGAAACAGATTTCCGCCCCCAGAACCTCCAGCCCTGCCAGCACCTTGATTTGTGCCCATTGAAACTGATTTCAGGATGCTGAATTCCAAAATTGTAAGAGAATAAGTTCATTTTGTTTAAGTCACTCAGTTTGTGGTAATTCGTCCTAGAAGCAGTAAGAAACTAATATGAAAAAGCAAGAAATGACTGAGCAACTGGATCCTTTTTCTGTAAAGGACATTATTGAGACAGCTACAAAATTAGAATGATATCAAAAGGATATTGTTAATGTGAATTTCTCGATTTCGATGATTATATATTATGGTTATATGGGAGAAGAGGCTTGTTTATAGGAAATAGACAAAGTTTTTGTGAGTAATGGAGCACCAGATTGGCAACATACATTGAAATGGTTCAGAAAAAGAACATTAGACTTTTAAAATAAGGAAATAGAGTTTGGTGTTTTGCCAGATAAGTTCCCACAAAAAATAAGGCAAAACATTTGAGGATATATCCAAGGGAGGGATTAAAATGAATGATTACGCAAGTAAAAGTGGCTAAGAGAGTACATGAAGATTGAACGGTGAGAGGCGTTGGTAAGGAGAATGACAGAGTGGAAAACCAACGTAGAGAGGGAGCTGAAAAGACAGTGTGTGGCAGTCAGAGAAGCATGTTTGAAGCTGAGATGAGGTGGGGAGTGTTAGAGTTATCAGTAATGACATGGTCTGGAGTCAGCCATGGGAATAATTACTAAATGAAATAAGATAAAGCACAAATTGTAGAAGAACAATTAAAACAACTGAAAGGGAAGAGCGTGAAGAGAGTCTACATGGACACTGAAATAAGCAAAAATCAAAACCAGAGTGGTATTGGAGACAGTGACCATAAAACTAGCCAAATCTTCAACAATGAGAGGAAATGACTTGGGAATCAATAGATGACTACAACAAGACAAAATAGGGTGATATAGTCTAATGATGTAAGATTGTAAATTGTGGTGGGTTTGGGGGGTATTTTTGGAGGAAAGAGAGGTAGAGTGGTCTAAAAGTAGGAATCGAGGCTCTAGGTTCTTTCACTGATATTGATCCAGTCCAACAAAAGAAGATGAAGAGGAAACAGGCTCTACTAAAGATCATTAGAAGAGAACAGTATCCTCTGTGAAAAGTCAAGTTTCACTTAGAGAAAAGATAAACAAACAAAGCAATATTCAGAGGAGAGTTTGGGTCTGTAAAAATTTTTGATATTAAGAGATACCAGTTCCACAAGGCACTGCAGAACAATTTTAAACACTGATAAGGGGTGAGAGTTGCCATCAGAAAAAGGGATGTCATGAGCTATATATGGAGGAGAGCCTGGGGTATAAGAATTGCCTTCACTGACATGGGCTTCTAGTGACTAATGCAAATGCGAATATGACTCTTGGTTTCAGGAGAAGTTAGCAAGTCAGAGAGTACTGATGGGAAGAAAAAGCTATGAGGATCATACCAGAACCTTACCAGATGCAAGTGAAGGGCCCCATAGGGCCCCTTTTGTAACCCTGAGAATGAAGGGGTTCTTTGCAAGGAAGAGAGGGATGTAGACTTCAAGAGTGTGTATAAGAAAACACTTTCCTTGCAGGAAGTTTGAACTTTGAATTGACTGAATACTTATCTGAAAGTGCCTTATGAAGCAGAAGAAACTGAGTTCCTGTCATAATTTTTAAATGACTATTATTTGGCCAACTAGGGAGACAAGGGCACATGAAAAGTTTATTTCAATTTTAATATAATATAGAATGCTTCCTTCTCAGTAAATACAAGAAAAGTAATGAATACATTTTGATCACTAACATGTGGGAACTGTTTCAAGATTCTTTAAATTTTGTTTGCAGGCAATAGTTGCATCTCATGTGGTTATAAACATGGCCAAGAACAGATACGTGGGTACTGTTAGGAGACAGTGACATTAATCTAGTCAGGAAGATCTGAACAAAAGTTTTACATCAGAAATAACTTGATCAGGTTCTGGATATATTTTGATGACAGAACCAATAAAATTTGCTGGTAGATGATAAGAAAGGGCTGGGTGATTAGAGACAGTCTGGATTCTCCAAGGATTTTGCCCTAAGGAATAGAGTGGACAGATTTATCATGTATTGAGATGAGGAAACTGCTGGAAGAGCAAGTTTGCAAGGGAGTTGGAGGGTAATCAGGAGCTCAATTTTGAATACATTAAGTTTGAAATGCTACCTAAATATCCAATTGGAAACGTTCAACCAGTAGTTGGATATACACATTTTGGAGAAAGGTTGGGCTGAAGATATAAATTTCAGTGTCATTGTATATGTATAATCATATATATACAAAGTCATAAGAAAGTTGAGATAATGTAAAGGGCAAGAGAGATAGAAAAGATCAGGATCTCGCATACCATGGATCTGGTAATCTGCTCACATTTCAGGAGTGAAAGACCTACCCAGTGATCAGACAGTCCCTAGTTCTAAGGTAAACTATGGAGTCAAAGTAGAAAGTGGAAGAGGATAATTTTTATATTAGGCAAAAAAAGAGAAATAACCTAAACGGTATATTTATATATTAAACAGATCTCAAACATAAGCTTTTAGAGAGGAAATCACCAGCAAGAGAAAATTATTTTCTTGAGATAGAATAAGTGAAAAAAGCAGGGTAATGAATTATACATATATTATGATCCCAGCTGTTTATGTATAAGAGTATGAATTTCAGTATGTATATAGAAATATTATAACAAACATATCTAAATCAAATGTGTGGAAAATTGAATCTTAATTTTGCTATTAGAAATCAATTACTGGCAGGGCGCGGTGGCTCATGCCTGTAATCCCATAACACTGGAAGGCAAGGTGGGCAGATCACTTGAAGTCAGAAGTTTTTGACCATCCTGGCCAACAAGATGAAACCCTGTCTCTACTAAAAATACAAAAATTAGCTGGGTGTGGTGGTGCGTGCCTGTAATCCCCGCTACTCGGGAGGCTGAGGCAAGAGAATGGCTTTTTTTTTTATTATTATACTTTAGGTTTTAGGGTACATGTGCACAATGTGCAGGTTTGTTACATATGTATCCATGTGCCATGTTGGTTTGCTGCACCCATTAACTCGTAAGAGAATGGCTTGAACCCAGAATGCGGAGGTTGCGGTGAGCCAAGATCGTGCCTAGGCAACACAGCAAGACTCTGCTTCAAAATAAAAAAATCAATTCATTTTTGAACTCTCATTCCTGAATAGTAGCAGAAAGTCTTATATTATTATTATCTGATATTTTATTCACTTCTAATTTAAAATGTTGTCTCTTTCAAAAAAATCTTTATTATAACTCGGCTATTATTATCTCAGTTATTATTTGGCACTCCTCCTCTAACCTTCTTCCCACTGCCAAAGATATCCTTTCCCAATGTCTCTGAGACTTTTTTTAACATAACATATAATTTTAATAATCAAAACAAATGTTAAACAGATCAGAATACTTGCCCTAATTATCTTACTAAATTGTTATAGGGAATACAAAATGTGGTAAGTGTTAAAACTTTGGAAAACTGTAATATGTGCTATAAATTTATTCTCATATTTTCTGCTTATTGGAGGGCACTAAACAATTATTTCAATTTTGGATTATATTTTAAAGACTGTGTTGATATAGTACATGATTGGGTCCATGTGTGGAAATCTGCTTATGCAAAGAAAAGAACATCTCTCTATATGACCAGTTGGAAAAATGTGAAATTTGCCTCATGGAATAACTAAATCAAAAATTCTCTGGAGAGAGGAGACAGGACAGTATGTATAGTTTGAAAATGATTACAAGATAATATGGATATATGTTTCATCTCCCCTATCCACCTAGATTACGAGTCACTTCTCTCTGTTATGTACCTTTTATTATTGTATCGAATTAGGTTACCAGAAAGAAACATGATTGAACTGTATTATCTCATCCCTGTAGAAATGTCTTTACTACTTATGATTTCATCTCATATCACTGTTTGTAATAATGTAGAGCCATATAGAGATATTTCTGCATCTGGGGCAAAACTACTAAATACGCTGCCCATGACTTTACTCAATGCTCTTTACTATAAAAGTATACACATGGTAGTCTTTTTCCCCTAGAATTTAACAACAAAAAAGTTTATCTCTGCTGAAGAGCCAATCCTCTTCCATTTGTCAGACATTGTTGGCTAGGTAATCTATCATCTTTCCCTCTTTGACTTCCAGAGGTCAGATCAAATTTCAGGCTCAACTACAGAAATATCTCATAGTTCCTTTTTCTCTCTCTGTATATGTTTCCCCTTAGATCTTTTACCTCATTTTTAATTTTTAAATTTTCATTTAGCTAACTAGTGTTATGAGCATTTTACAAAAGAATTTTTAAGTAGATGGAATATTAATTTTAAATGAAAATTAGGAAAGACTGAGGCCAAGAAAATCTTGGTCAAATAAGTGAAGTAAGAGAGAAGAAAAATGGAGCCTGGGTCCTGGCAAAAGTGGATGAGGGGCCACTTGAGGAATGAGGCAGGGATGAGGACTGGACCCTTCTATCAACAGAGAGCAAGGAGGACAAGGAGAGAAGGTGAGCAAAGAGGATTGAAAATTGAATTTATGGGATAAATTTTGACTCAGTAACATAGACAACTCCTTATTTCCCAATAAACTATAAATGAAAGCAGAGTGCAAGAGGATATTTAATTCAGAAATAATGTTTGAAATTTTCCTAGAGATAGAAATTTTTTTTTATCTCTAAGAATTGTGGTTGTCCCCTGAAACTCAATATATTGCAGCCAGTGTTCCTTGGAGGATAAGGGAGCCTGTCTATTACACAAAGAGATCTGTCTCAAACAATCCATATTGCTTACATCCTTAGAATAATAACAGACACATGCAAGTTACTTTTTAGTTGAACTTTACGAAACCATCAGTCTGGTAGCAAGTAACTGTGGAAGTCCATTTAAAGAACTCAGAAATGCATAGAAAAGAAGTAGACCCCTTTCTGTGTAATCAGAGGTCTGTTTGCTCTTTCTTAAATCCTAAAGTAATTGTAAATTTAGGTCCTTATCAAACATACTACAAACGGGGTTTTGTTAAATAAATTTTATTATGTACATTTAAGCTATCCAACATGATGTTATATGATACACATATAGTTAAATGGCTACTATAGTGGAACAATTTAACCTAGCCATCATCTCACATAGTTATTTATTCCCACCCCACCATTGTGATAAGAGTAGCTATAATCTACTCATTTAGCAAAATTCCTGAATAAAATACACTATTATTAACTATAGTCCTCATATGCTAAATTAGATCTACAGATCCCCAGGTCTACAGATCTGACCTGTTTTATTCTCTATCTTCAGGTATTTGACTTTTTAAAATAAACAAACCTGCACATTGTGCACATGTACCCTAAAACCTAAAGTATAAAAAAAAAAAAAAAAAAACCTAGTTAGGAATAAACTTAACCAAGAAAGTGAAAGATTTGTTCATTGAGAACTACAAATCATTCATGAAAGAAATGAGACAAAAATAAATGATAAAACATCTTGTAAAAATAAATAAATAAATAAATAAATAAATAATAAATAAATAATAAGATCATGTGATATTTTTCTTTCTGTGTCTGGCTAATTTCACTTAGTATAATGTCTTCCAGGTCTATCCCTGTTGTGGCAAATTTTTAATTTTTAATTTAATTTTATTTTCTTTTGAGACAGAGTCTCACTCTGTCACCCAGGCTGCAGTGCAGTGGCATGATCTTGGCTCACTGCAACCTCCACCTCCCCGGTTCTAGTGATTCTCCTGCCTCACACTCCCCAGTGGCTGGGACTACAGGTGCCTGCCACCACGCCCAGCTAATTT
The DNA here is from genome assembly GCF_006542625.1 of Nomascus leucogenys. Lineage (NCBI taxonomy): Eukaryota > Metazoa > Chordata > Mammalia > Primates > Hylobatidae > Nomascus > Nomascus leucogenys. The sequence goes on along the minus strand of NC_044381.1, from coordinate 59,541,810 downwards.
TTGTATTTTTAGTAGAGGTGGGGTTTCACCATGTTGGCCAGGCTGGCCTCCAACCCCTGAGTGCAAATTATCCACCCACCTCAGCCTCCCAAAGTGCTGGGATTACAGGCGTGCACCTGGCCAAATTTTTTAATTTTTAAAGGCTGAATAATAAGTCTATTGTATATATGCTGAAGTTTCTTTATCCTTTCATCTGCTGACAGGCACCAAGGTTTTTTCTATATCTTAGCTATTGTGAATAATGCTGCAATTAACATGGAAGTGCAGATATCTTTACAAGGTGGTGATTTTATCTCCTTTGGGTATATACCCAGAAGAAGAATTTCTAGGTCAGATAGTAGTTCTATTTTGAGTTTCTTTAGAAACCCCCATACTGTCTTCCACAATGGTTGTAACAATCTACATTCCCACTAACAGTGTGTAAGAGTTTCCCTTCCTTCACAGCTTTGCCAACACTTGTCATCTCTTGTCTGTTTTATATTAGCTATCTTAGCAGATGTGAGGTGGTATCTCAGTGTTTTTGATTTTCATTTCCATTTTCCTGATGATTAGTGATATTGAGCACCTTTTAATGTACCTGTTGGCCATTTTAATGTCATCTTTGGAGAAATATTTATTCAAGTGATTTGCTCATATTTTAATAAGGTTATATGTTTTCTTCATATTGAATTGCATGAGTTCTTTATAAACATTGGATATTAACTTTTTTTTTTTTTTTTTTTTTTTTTTGAGACGGAGTCTCGCTCTGTCGCCCAGGCTGAAGTGCAGTGGCACAATCTCGGCTCACTGCAAGCTCCGCCTCCAGGGCTCACGCCATTCTCCTGCCTCAGCCTCTCCGAGTAGCTGGGACTACAGGCGCCCGCCACCACGCCTGGCTAATTTTTTTTGTATTTTTAGTAGAGACGGGGTTTCACCATGGTCTCGATCTCCTGACCTCGTGATCCGCCCGCCTCGGCCTCCCAAAGTGCTGGGATTACAAGCATGAGCCACTGCGCCCGGCCGGATATTAACTTTTATCTGATATATGGTTTGCAAATATTTCTTCTCAATCTATAGGCTGCCTTTCTTTTTTGTGGATTGTTTCCTTTGCTGTGTATAAACTTTTAAGCTTGATGAAGTCCCATTTATTTCTTTATACTTTTGAGTAGCCTGAGTTTTAGTGTGATAACCAAAAAATATCATGGCCAATGCCAGTGTTCAGAAGCTTTTCCCCTGTGTTTTCTTCTAGGAGTTTTACAGTTTCAGGTCTTACATTTAGGTATTTTATTCATTTTGATTTTATTTTCATGTCTAGCATAAGATAAGGGTCCAATTTCATTTTTTTTCATGTGGAAATAGTTTTCCCAGCATCAATTTTTGAAGAGACTGTACTTTCCCCATTGTGTCTTCTTGGTGCTCTTGTCAAAAATTAGTTGATCATATATGTTTGGAGTCATTTCTGAGCTCTATATTCTGTTCCACTGGTCTAGCTCTCCGCTTTTATGCCAGTACCACACTGTTTTGATTACTATAGCTTTGTAATATAATTTTAAATGAGGAAGTATGATGCTTCCA